>NC_091345.1:12031342-12276342 GCF_038502225.1 Cherax quadricarinatus | reverse complement strand
AAAAGAGCGAAAAAAAAACACAAGGAAGGGGAAAGATTTAAGAGTAAGCACACCGAGCATATCTCCAGAGGCGCACATCCATAGAATAACTTCGACGACATATACGAGGCTGTCAAACCTGAAAATCTCAACAAATAGTCATTTAGGGCCCCTCTATACATGACATATCAGATCCATTATAGATTATGCAGCACCGACTTGGAATACACGCCAGATCAAACATCCAAAAGATAAGTAGAGAAGGCAACGAACCTCAAGTATATGACTAAGATATATAAAGCTTTTCTTGAGCAATAAGTTGTTATAATAAAGCTTAATGTTAATTCGTGCGTCTTTGTCATTTACGACTAAAAGACAAGAAAATTCCAGAGGTTTATGACCATCAATCCCCGTATTGAAAGGAACGGCATGCAAGGAGAGACTGCCTTGTAAGAGTGGACAACATGAGGCTTCTTGATCTTGTCATAGAAATTAATCAGGATCACTGATAGCCCAAACAAAAGCAAACTATATTATTCACAATGAGAGTACTAAAGAAAAGTGATAAGAATTGGAAGCTAAACACACAAATGCTCAAGAAAAAACAGGAATTTTTTAAAGTATTACTGTGATTAGGAAGTGGAATGATCTGGCTGAGTAAATGGAGTGGTTATAACACTGCTTCATCCTATATCCCTTTCCCGTGTTTTACCAATGAAAAATCTTTCTCAATCCTTTAGGCACCCCACTTTTTTTATTTACAATTATGGCAACTGATGCCCCTCCTGAACAGAGCACTGTCTCTCTCCTTAATGGTGTTAAAATGAGCTTGGCCAATATGATCGTAATGAGCAGTGAGTTAAGTTCCTCTGGGCAAATTTATGATACACTCATAAGCCTGAGATAAACACAGACAAAAATTGTCAGGTCAGAGTGACGCGTCGTGTCGAGTGACTGTGAGTGACTTGGTGTATCAACACAGATTCATTATGAACGCGTCCGCTTTGATAAAGCTCTGAGCCTATGTTCATAATGCAACCTATACTTGCCCATTTTATGTACACAGTGTCAACATGTCACTGGTCAATATCACTTATGGTTATCTTTTGTTTAACTGTGACAATGATGCTAGATAAATTAGTAACTGATGTCGAACTCCGTCTCATTAATTTGCAATAAATGGTGTTATATCCATCAGTTGTTACGAGTGTGTGTGTGTGTCTGGTGCATAGATCAGACACGACTTGGGAGTGCCTCTATAATGTTACTCAGTGCCAAGTTCACACTGCCAGTCACACCGCCAACCACAGTGCCAGCCACAAGCTTAATGCATACAAAAATTAACAATTAGCTTATTTGTTAGGTTTAAAGCCTATCGACTGCACGTTGGTTATTAACACTGCACACCACTTGTAAACTATCACGATAGTCTTTAATAGCATGACTGCAGAGAAACAAGATGTATTTATAAGGATGGATACGTGCATCAAGCGTTTTTATTGACACATAAGTGAGCAGTACTTGGATAATCACATTAGGGTTTACAATAGGTGGTGAAATATTAAAAGCTTTAGAGATTTTTTTTATAGACTGATGCTCAGATTTCGATTAGATTATTTCAATTTTACCGCTTAAGAATCTAGTTTATTGTGCACCTCATATCCATCCTATGTACGGTAGAAAGAAATGAGTCTGTTCGGATTAGTAACCCAGAGGGTTATTCATATTAGTTGAATACAGAGATTAATCACACTCCTGCAGACATAAACATTGGTACAAGATAATCAGTCTCTTACATTAAAGCTTCAGGCTACGAGACTGAATATCTTCCACCGAGACTGGTGAACTGACTTTATCAAATTACCTCTCCACTTCGTCTACTTGGTCTTCCACCAAGGCTGGTGTCTCCAAGAACGTGATTCATCTCTGTATTGGCCTGATGAAGTCTGCAACGCAGGCGAAACGTTTCATCAATAAAGATTCCCAGTGTTGCACATATCTTGCTCATCAACCCGTCGGTATTGTATACCCTTTGTAATATGGTACTCTAATAAAGCTGGCTTATTTCCATTGAGATCTTTCAATTCTCTCCCCAGGCTACTGCCCCGCACCAGTCGGCTAACACCGAGGTACCGACTTGCTACTAGGTGAGTAGAGACAGCACGTGGAAGAAACAAAGTATAAGCGGATACTGAAAGCAGTAAGGTAACGAGGGAGAGATTAGGTAGGGTTAGGTAACGTTTGTCAGGAAACAGGACAAGTGTTTCCTGACGAGTGGGTCATATAATGACCTGCAGTTGTTTTTCGTCATCGGACCGAGGCTTTTAGCTGGCTTACCGGTCCACCCCATAAAAATTATGGTTATTATTATTATAAGATTAGGAATTCATAACGAGGGAGAGCGAAAGAAAGACTGGATGAGACTGGAAGTAACGAGTATAAAAAAATTATATCTAAATGCTTGGGAATGGATCTATGAACAATGAGGTGCAACACAAAACTGGTAAAGGAAGGGGATGTAAGTGTTGAATAATCTGTGGAAAGAACAAAGTTTCGAAGTGACTAAAACAATGGGAATATATCAGGCATGGTCATAGTATGTAGTCTGAGTGCTGCAGCGAGGTGGTGGCGGCTGCCGGTTTAACTGAATTGCTGTTACATTGTGTGGACACAGTGGTTGCGCCAAGGGATGAAAGGGAAGGGATGGGGGGTTGAGAAGCTTCACTCCCAAATTCCCTGAGCCCCCCTCCCTCAATAAAAATAATAATAATAAAAACTGTTTCAAAATAAATCTCGTAGCTCCACTTTCAGCCAGGAAGCAACCCACAGCTTCCCCAGAATAGAAATTCTGGCACCGCTCCTGGACACACATAAATTATTATTTTATATCACGATTGCTCTGTAAACTAATTTTTAACGGGAAAATTAAGCAAAATCTTAATATTTTATATGAAATGAAAATCCTTAATATTTCGTAATATTTTCTCTTTTTTTTCTCAAGGGTATCTGTGATCTGTGGATATCCAACAAAGGTGCATCTTTCTTGAGTATCACAGATCACATTGTGTCGTTCCTTCATGAGACGGTTGTAGGTTGTGGATATAGCGTGTCTGAGAGGAGGGTGCAGTGTGAATATTATGCGGAGAATAAAATGTATAATCCAAGGAAGAGGTATTGAAATAAGCTGGTCATGTAGAATGGATTAGAGCAAGATATGTTCAAAGATATCACGGTCCTGGGACCGAAGAGTTTCCAATAAACTTGTACTAGTGATTGCATTTTGTGTCTTTCTCCACTACTTGTCGGTATCACATACCTCTATATCCAAAATATATTCATTAAGAGAATGTATAATCTGAAACGAATAGAAGTGTCTAATGGAAGTCCGGGGAGGAGCTAGGAGGAGGGTGTGAAGGTTTTATGTGTAGAGGCTTGAGCATAAATCAATCAGGTGGAGCGAGTTACAGCAGTTGAGGCAATTTTTTTTTATTCGATGTGCTGCTGAAGTGTGAACAGAGTATGGGAAGTGCAGTGCCTGCATATTTTAAATCAGGCAATGATGTGGTTAAGCAGACTTTTTTTTATTCAAATCAATTTTACAGGCTAAGAACTCTTATCCTACCTCAACTCATTTCACAGCCCGGCTCTAAGATATACTACCATTCCCCATGATGTGACCCACAGCAGTTAACTAACACCCAAGTATCAACATACTACTAGGTGAACAGGCGCAGCAAGTTTAAGAAAACATGCACAATGTTTCCACCTATTGTAGGTCGCATCCCAGGAGAGGACCTAAAGACAACAAAAATAAGACACTCAGTTTGGCTTTCTGGGCTATTAACCCTTAAACTGTCCAAACGTAGATCTACGTTTTTTCAACATTTGAAAGTATGTAAAAAAAACGTAGATTTTCTTTTCTTTTTTTTTACATTTGAAAACGTGTAAAAAAAAACTTTGATCTACTTTTTTTGTTGTTATATTTGAAAATATGTAAAAAAATGTAATCTACTTTTGGAGCGCTACGCATGTGAACGTAAATTTGTTTGGACAGTTTAAGGGTTAATCCCTTTGGGGTTAATAGTTCAAGGAAAGTCTTATTGTTATGTAACCTAGATAAACTACAGGAATGGTCTAGTAAGATGATGCCGGATTTCAACCGAACCGCACCTAGTCATGGGAAGGGGCGCCAGCAAAAGGCGACCGGCAGCCAAGTATCACTTGCTAGAGGGATGCTAATCTAAACATCAGACATAGACAAGACCCTGTGAAAGATATCATATTAAATGTTTTCCCAGAGGCTTCAATTAATAAGCGTATTACATTAGCGATGTATACACAGCTGGAAGTAATGATAAATTAATTCAGGAAATTAAATATTGTGCAACACCACTGTGGAGGCCACACCACATCACATTCATACTCTCACGAAATGTCATGTTGCCAGGAATGAAATGGAATGTTAATATAAATTCAATGAACTAAACCTGGCATTACTACAGGATTAAAGAACGAGACGAACCGTTATTCCAACATATAAAACACTTAAGATATCGATCAAACAAATAAGCAGACTGATATGGGAGGGCACATAACAAGGAGACACGAACTGAAGTAAGCAGGTGTGCGCAGGAGTAACAACTCAATAGGTAACTTACGTGGGGGGGACCATCGTGGTGGGAGGCTCTGGGGAATAACCAGGCTTGTCGAAGACGAAGAGAACAGGCGGCTCCCTAGTCTGCACTTCATACTTGGACTCCTCGTTGTCTTCGGGGTCGTAGTAGTATTCCAAGTCCTCCTCATAATTGTACTCCTCCCCGTTCTCTCTAGCGGTTGGTAAATTATGTGCGAGAGGTGCGTATGGTCCGGGCAGTATTTTAGGGCCATATGGATAAGGGTTGTTCCTCAAAGGGGGTCGCTGGTGATGCACTGGGCGTACTGGTCTGCCTGGGGGCACTTTCCTTGGTCTAGCCGGAGCAGGTTTTCTTGTCCTATGTTGTCTGCGAGATTCTGGGGGTCTTGATGGAGGCCTGACTGGCACAGCACTAACCAAACTCAGTGAAGACAGCGTAGGATTTGGAGTCACTATCTGTTGATAAGTCCCAAAATCGTAGTACTCTAAATCGCTTTCAATAAAGCCTTCGGCTGGGGCCTCGAGATCAGCGAATCTCTGTGTATCAGCAAGCCTGGGAGCATCGATCAGCCCTGACATGTCATCGTCTTCAACCAAAGCCTCAAGACGTAGGCGTGATCTCGCTGACGGTGTGGGTGTGGGTGCGGGCGCAACCGTAGGAGAGGAGTTTGTCGCATGATTATGTCCTACTGTCTTCACACCTCCAGATACATTTCCTCCTGCGTTGGAAGCTATAACACGTCCTGCGTCGCTTCTTCCTTTCTGTGTCGTCTCTTTCTTTCTCACTTTTGTTTTTGCAACAGCCGACGTCTCTGAACTCCTCCCCGGCGTCGCTCTTCCTCGATTATCCTCACCAGCATCACCAACATCCTCATGGCCAAGACTTCTGACACTGTCTTGTACTTCCTGCAAAATAATTCCTTGATGGTCTCGCCTTTCTAGTTCTTCTGACTGTCTAATTGGTCGTGAGTCAGAATTGTGTATGGGTTGAGACTCATTTTTATTTGTTTCACTACCCCCATCGTAATCTTGAACATCAGACAGAGGACTAGCACTAGGTAACATTTCTATCGAATCTTTTGCTATTTCTTCGTTTTCCTTGCTATTTTGATCTTGCGATGAACTTGTACTGGTAGTTGAAATTTTAATTTCATTATGACTAGGAGAACTAGAGGGCTCTAAGAAACTGTCAGTTTGCGATTCCTTTATTCTAGATAATTTAATACTATCAGTACTTAGAGTCGGTGTGGTTGGCCCTAAAGTAGGTGTGGTTGTGGGTTGTGAAGAAATTGCAAGAGACAATGAGTCTCCCTCGACAGGACTCAAGGGAGCGGTAAGACTGACGTGAGGCAACACATCTTGGGAGGACCGGGACAAATTTGAGGTACTGGAAATAAACCTCAAACTTGTGAGGTTTGTGTGTGGATTAGTGAGGTTGATGTGTAACTCGGTGAGGTTTATGTGTGGTTCGGTGAGGTTTATGTGTGGTTGGGTGAGGTTGATATGTGAGTCGGTGAGGTTGATCTGTGAGTCGGTGAGGCTGATCTGTGAGTCGGTGAGGTTGGCCTCCTGTTCCTTGATTGAGTTCTCGAGTGATAGGATCCCCGCCAGCCGAAGCACGAACATCGCCATTGCTCCAGCGGCCTCTACCATACCGTACTCTGCCGATCAAGAAATATATAATAAATTAATGCACACTTTGTTACATATCTACATTAGACTAATTTAGTACAAGTTGAAGACTCATAAAAAAAATAACACTTATAGAGAAATGAATTAATGGATTCAAGTTGCATTTAGAAAAAGAAAATTTAGGCAAACAATGGTTTGGCAGTTCAACTGTAAACGAGCAGAACTGCCACATAGTGTCATTTACGCATACATTGGGTAGCTTTGAGGGAGAATTGGACTAATAAATGAGTGGAAATGGTCGAAAGTTTTGGTATAGTGATACCGAAACGATGAGGAAAAACGACACTTATGCACAGTTCAGGACACGACCTCCATCAGACACTCACCACTTTAAAAAATAGGTCAGTATCATAATCTTTGGATACCCTCACTGGATGGACCCATCCCATTTGACTCTCAGTGAGCATATCATCAAGCCTAAAAGACTAAAGGAAAATCCCAAATTATTGCCAGTTGGGTGGGTCCTGTGCCCCTCCCCCGGAATATCTGGGTGCATGGTTTACGTTTCCTAAACATCGAAGTGTACCTACCCCCTAAACGTAGGTGTTACAAATGCCAGCACTATGGCCATGTTGCAGTAGACTGTGGAATACTACATTCTTGGTGTGGTAAGTGTGCTGGGAAACATTCCACTAGAGAATGCACAGTAGGCCCTGACAGCCAAAAATTTAAGTGTATTAACTGTAAAGAAGTTGGGGCTACAGTTTCCCACAAGGACTGCAGTCAGAACCCAAACAACCTTCGATGTAAACCTGATAACAACCCTTTAATGGTAACTGAGGATGAGGCCATCCAGTCTACCACAGCCAGATCTGAGACTGAACCTCTGCAAAGTGTGCAAGAACCCCACCTCACTGCAAATGATTCTGGTGATACCAGAATGCCATCACACACACCAGCTGTGGAGGAGCTAGCCATCCCTGCTAGCACATATGGAACTACTGGTCTGCCACTACAGATACCTATGGCTACACCTGAATATGGGGATGAGTTTGTCATTTCTCCCAATACACACAACTACAACAGTCAGACGGACACCACACAGGTAACCCCCCTGGAAATTGGAGATGAGTCAGATGCACAGGACCTACCTGCAATGAATGATGAAACAGAAAACACTAATGTAACCATGGTACCTGTTAAGGTGATAGGTGTTAAAGAAAGCACTAACCCAGAAGTGCCATCCTCCGGAGAGGCATTGGATTCGCCTGACCTTCCTCATATTATAACAAATTTCCAGAAAAAAATTGAGCATCTTGAACAGATCCTGACAAGTTTAATAAATATGTGTAATCAGGATGATGCTCTTGAGCATGGTGATGATGTCAAAAGTGCAGCAATCTCCGTTCAGCTTCCAGCAATTTGTGAGAAAGAAGCCCATGACTCTTGCCTTCAAGACTTGCCTTTTAACGGGCTGCCAAGATGCCGAAAAATGCTTAAAAATAAAGGTCCTGAAGATAAAGACGTACAAACTATGCTATTTGCTCTTAAGTGTCTGCACACTGTAGCCAAAGCATAATAGTTTTACCATCTTATGAGCAAGAGATTGTAATAACTCACTACAATGGATACATTACAAATCTTTTCATGGAACATTGCTTCCATCAGGAAGCGGTTGCCTGACTTACATCATATTAGTGCAACCAAGAATATTGATGTCATCTGTTTGCAGGAATGTAGATTGAAAGATGGAGCACCTCCACCAAACTTGCCTGGATATGCAGCTTATAACCTAAGGTCAACCAACTGTTGTGTGATGTATGTCAGAAAGAACTTGCCACATTCACTCCTTTCCTTGCAGAGTTGAGTTAACATGCAGTATCATGGTGTCAAAGTATATGCAGGCGATTTTTCCATAAACATTTTTAATCTCTATGCCCCAGCGAACCAGCTTCGACCTGATGCTTTACCAGATCCCATCAATAGTGAACCTACCATTATTCTTGGATATTTTAATGCCAGACATAAGAATATTGGTGGGTCTATAACAAACACCAATGGAACTAAACTAGTGAGATTGCTAAATGAGCATGATAATGTTCGAATTGTGGGCACTACTGAGCCTACTCACATATATGGTGGCATACTAGATCTATGTCTTGGATTTAATACATCATATACGATGCATGACTCTGTCATAGTTGATGATCTTCTATCTGATCACTTCCCAAGACTAACAACTGTCAATCTTGATCACATCTCCAGCAATCAAGGAGCTAAATACAGAAGGAGGAAACTTATTCTCAAACCAGAACACAGAGACAACTTTATTAACCACTTGGATCAATGGTATAAGAATTACGAGCCCATTGGCACACAAAAATTTAATGATGATTTAATTACCACTATTGAGAGTGTTCTCACAGATCAAGTGGGCAGGAATAGGAAACAAAGACCCTCCACTATAAATAACAATAAAAACCAATGTAAATACTATAATGATCCACAGCTATGCAATCTAACACATGCAGCTAGGAGGATTGGTAAAGCATACCGTGAATGTAGAACCCCAGACCTGCTCAGAACGTTCCAAGCTGCACTAACAAATGCAAGGAATAGAAAGGAAGAACTTAGGCAACAGGAATGGGAACAGTTTGTTAGTGGATTAAATAGGTCCACCCCTTTGAGTTTGGCTTGGAAAGGTATAAATAAAATAACCAGGAAAAAGACTGGCAATGTTGCTCATCCCTTTCCTCTTGAAAAAGCAAATGACCTCATAAATGACTGGTTCAAAACATCCAGGCATGAAAGCCTTCCATCTCATATTAGAAAAAATTTAGAGAGTACTTCTGAAGAAATGTTGAAACTGATTAATTTTATGAGCCAAAATATTGATGAGAGTGATTGCCTCTTTACCGAGTATGAATTAGATAATGCATTAACCAAAGGTCGATCAACTGCTCCTGGAGAGGATGGTATAACCTATGATATTCTCAGAACTCTAAGGCACGTGCCTGATAACCCTTTGTTGGCACTGTATAATCTCAGTTACATTGAGGGCGTTCTTCCTACTTCCTGGACCAATAGTCTCATTGTGCCTATCCCTAAGCCCCAACAGCCTGATACATTTAGGCTGATCTCCTTAACTAGTTGTCTTTGTAAAACTTTTGAAAGAATGATGCTTAATAGACTGTACTACAGAATCAGACACCAACTTTCCCCCTACCTCTATGGATTCATGAAAGGTAAAAGCGTGCAGAACTGTATTTCCACCTTTCTCACTGCACACACCTCTACTAGTTTTACCACTTTTCTTGATCTAAAATCTGCATTTGATATTGCGAACAGAACCGTTATACTACATGAACTAGCCAAAATGAATATTGGTGGTAGCTTACTCTGCTGGATAATAGGATACCTGTCAAATAGAGTATCCTCTGTCCTTTACCAAGGCTTCAGAAGTGATTCTAAAGAAATGTCTTTAGGTACACCGCAGGGAGGAGTTCTTAGTCCCATGCTATTTAATATTCTGATTAATGCTCTCCTAAATGCTCTACCTGCCTCACCTAAACATATAGCTATAAGCTATGCTGATGATATCATGATCCATACAACAGGGCATAAGAAGATGAATACCATTCTTAATGAAGTTCAAGCAATTTGTAATCGACTAGGCCTCATAATATCTTCCTCTAAAACAAAGATCTTAACAAGCAAACGACATCCCCCACCCATCTATTTGCAGGGTGAAATCATTAGCTACGTTAAAACTTACAGATATCTTGGTGTAGATGTACCCTTTAACAAATCCACTATACCACAACTAAACAAGAAATGCAAAGCTAGGCTAAATGCTCTCAAAGCTGTTGCTGGCTACAATCCCAACTATGGTGCTAATGTGAGAATCGTGAGAATGATGTACATAGCCTATGTTAGGTCCTTAATTGATTATGCTGCTCCCATGTTGATATTAGATAGAGAAAGTTCTCTCCGACCCTTGGAGTTAATGCAAAATGAAGCTCTCAGGATTATTCTTGGCTGTCCCAGATCTACAAAAGTTCTTAACATGAGGAAGGAGCTTGGTATTTCTAGTATCAGTGATAGGATTGTTGAAATTAACACTGTACTCGGTATTAGAATGTTGAGAAACGAACCAGACAGTCACAGTGAATCTTACCAAGTGTCTAGAGGTAAATACACACAGATCTAAATGGATTGTGAAAACGTGCAATTGCATTAAGTTTTATAACCTACATGAACTGTATCACTGTAGGCAACAAGAGCATTTCACCCCTCCATGGAAGATGTGTTCATTTAATATCACATACCTACAAGTCCCTCCCAAGAAGCTCATTGCTAGTAATCCCTTCCTTAAATCTCTTGTTAGAGCAACTGCTCAAGAAGAAATTTCTCACCTAGCCGGTAGTAATAAGTTATCACAAGTTATATACACTGATGGATCTAAACAGGAGTCTTCTGGCAGGGCTGCATCTGCTCTTGTTGCCACCTCCCTAGTTAAGAACGATAATAAATTTGTTGAGTTAGGCATAAGAATTAACAACTGGGCGTCTACACTGCAAACTGAATTGTTTGCAATCCTAATGGCGCTAAAGCTAACCTATGACACTGAGCTTGACTCTATCATCATTACTGATTCTATGTCATCATTGAAGGCTCTTGACTCATATAATGACTCCAACAACATGCTCATTGGGGAAGCCAGGTATAGATACTCAAAAATTAGGGACAAAGGAATTAATGTACAATTGCTATGGATCCCATCACACATTGGATTACTCCTTCATGATAAAGTTGATATGTTAGCCAAGAAGAGTACCCAGAAGGAGAATGTAGAATATAACTTTGGTATAACTGTGTCTAGCATTAGGAATAATATTAGGAGAGAAGTAAATAATGAAAATGATTGTTATAGGAATGCAGTTAGAAGCCTGAGTAGATCTATAACCCACTATGATAACATGAACGTAGATAAGTATGTTTATGGAGCAACTTGCAATGTGAACAGACTGACTGATGTTGTAGTGGCCAGGCTTAGGCTTGGTTACAAGTACTTCTGGCAGTTTGGGAGACACACAGATGATGATCAAACTAAATGTAAATTATGTGATCAGGCATATGGTCACTCTCTTGAACACTATGTGCTTAATTGTCCACTTATTGATGAATACAGAGACAGACAGTATAATAACCTATGTGACATGTCAAGATATCTTATTAATGAAAATAAGATACCAGATATACTAAGCAAATTTCCTAAATTTGCTTGTAACAGATAAGTGAACTATAGATATGTAGATATAAATCCATATGTATTCCTGTTAACCCTTTGGGGCCTAGTTCCTAGGCCTTTTGTGTATCCATATGCTCTCGCGCTACCGTCCACAGGATGGATATGGGGTGCACAATAAACTAGCCACTTCGGTGGCAAAATCTAATCTAAATCCAAGGACATATATTAAAGGAATAGAGTATTTACAGTTTCAGGAGTCAGGTACGTAACATATAGCGAGGGTAGTATGTATTATTAGCAGTTAAACAGATATTAGTGACTAGTTGAGTCTGAGAATGGGTGGACATGACTGAGCATGACCTGTCTTGCGTGAGCCAAGAACCTAACTACAGTGTTCCTGTGCTGGATGGCAGGTGCTGACAAGTATGACATCAAGACTATAAGGGTACAATACCCTGACTGGAACAATACACAAATAACCCACTTATGACGACGTTTCGATCCGACTTGAACTATAGACTAGTCACACACTAATCAGTGGTCCAAGTCGGATCGAAATATCCAGTCTCCTACATGCGGGTTATTTGTGTATGATGGAAAGACACTTGGCGAGGAGCCAACCTTTGTTAAAGACGTAATTTAGCTCCGTGAAGTAATGCGACAGGAAATTATATAGAGGTAACGAGAGTTGGGAGGCGAAGTAATAAACAGGTCTGGTGTTTGATATTCGTGGGCGGTGATGTGCGTTGTTGTCAGCGTCACCTGTACTTGTAGTTGGCTTCCCTTGTAAGACGAATTTAGCAAGTGGTTTGGCAATACTGATACCACAATTATATACTGCACTGTTGGAGGTGTGTGTGACTGCTGTTTCAAAACACTTTCTGGTCGTGATGTTGTCCTATATAGGAGCTTTAATAGAAACTGAGTATCATGCCAAGACAAAGCCATTATCATTACTAAACCATACCCCCGGCCGGGATTGAACCCGCGGTCATAGAGTCTCAAAACTCCAGCCCGTCGCGCTAGCCACTAGACCAGCCAGCCACAATAAGATTCATCCAACTAGGTATACCTAGTTGGATGAATCTTATTGTGGCTGGCTGGTCTAGTGGCTAGCGCGACGGGCTGGAGTTTTGAGACTCTATGACCGCGGGTTCAATCCCGGCCGGGGGTATGGTTTATTTGCAATCGTGTCATTACGATTTCTTAAATCATTACTAATTTTGCAAATTGTTATATTCTTAAATGTTCTGAACTACCTCAGTATTGTAAATCCATTTAATCATTTGTAATCTGTAATATAGTAAGAATTATTATTAGTCTCCCCGAAATTCCTAGGCTTGCTAGGCATGCTAATGGCCTTCTTTGTAATTATTGTTTTATAATATGTAAACCACCCATTGTAATATTTACAGATAAACATTTGAATTTGAATTTATGAGTTCTGTACATGGCTAATGGCTAATCTATGCATAAACATTAGCGTTGTTCTGAATGTGAGTTTTACACGCATACTTATTGTCAAGGATTCTGGTGTTTAAGTTCAAACACAATAGGCACGTAAAACACACAATCAACACAATGTTAGAGTTGTACGTAGAAACAAACATGCACTCCTCATGCACTAGCCTCGTACAAGAAGCCGACACAATTATAAGCCATTATTTTGAAGCGGCCATCATAACATAAGAACATAAGAACATAAGAACGAAGGAACACTGCAGAAGGCCTACTGGCCCATGCGAGGCAGGTCCAAGTCTCCTACCGGCTTAAGCCAATGCACCCAACCTAGTCAGGTCAGGTCACATTGACTTAAGGGAGGAACACGGCAACCGACCTGGTAGCACAAGCTATCAGGTCTAACTCACACCCACCCACATCCACTCATGTATTTATCCAACCTATTTTTAAAGCTACACAACGTTCTGGCCTCTATAACTGTACTTGGGAGTTTGTTCCACTCATCCACAACTCTATTACCAAACCAGTACTTTCCTATATCCTTCCTGAATCTGAATTTTTCCAACTTAAAACCATTGCTGCGAGTCCTGTCTAGGCTAGATATTTTCAGCACACTATTTACATCCCCTTTATTTATTCCTGTCTTCCATTTATACACCTCAATCATATCCCCCCTAATTCTACGTCTTTCTAGAGAGTGCAGATTCAGGGCCCTTAGTCTATCCTCATAGGGAAGGTTTCTGATACATGGGATCAACTTTGTCATCCTCCTTTGTACATTTTCCAGAGAATTTATATCCATTCTGTAATAAGGTGACCAAAACTGTGCAGCATAATCTAAATGAGGCCTAACCAAGGATGTATAGAGTTGAAGAACAACCTGAGGACTCCTATTATTTATGCTTCTTGATATGAAGCCAAGGATTCTATTAGCTTTATTGCGAACACTTATGCACTGTTGTCTTGGTTTCAGATCACTGCTAACCAGAACTCCTAAATCTTTTTCGCAATCCGTAATATTAAGATCTACATTATTTAGTTTATATGTGGCATGGTTATTGTCCTGTCCAACATTTAGAACTTTGCATTTGTCTATATTAAACTGCATCTGCCACTTCTCCGACCACTGCATCAGTCTATTCAAATCTTCCTGGAGTGCTCGAATGTCCTCGTCAAAATGAATTCGACGGCCTATTTTGGTGTCATCGGCAAACTTGCCGATGTCGCTCTTTATGCCCTCATCTATGTCGTTTATGTAGATTGTGAACAGCAGGGGGCCCAACACTGACCCCTGTGGAACACCGCTCGTGACACTTCCCCACTCTGATTTCTCCCCATTTATGCAAACTCTCTGCTGCCTATTTGTCAACCATGTCTCTATCCAGGAAAAAATTTCTCCTCCTATTCCATGTGCTTTAATTTTCCTCAATAGTCTCTGATGTGGGACCCTGTCAAAAGCCTTACTGAAGTCCATATACACAATATCATATTCATTACCATGATCTACCTCCTCAAATACCTTAGTGAAAAAAGTTAATAAATTCGTAAGGCAGGAACGCCCCTTTGTAAAACCATGCTGAGATTCGTTGATTAATTTATGCTTTTCAAGGTGGCTACGAACTGCCTCGGCAATTATTGATTCCATAAATTTTCCCACTATGGAGGTTAGGCTTATTGGTCTATAGTTCGAAGCTAAGGACCTGTCACCTGTTTTGAAAATAGGTATCACATTTGCCATTTTCCACTTATCTGGCACCATGCCAACACTATAGAGGAAAATCAAGAAACATTTAGTACTGACAATCCACTTGCCACACTCAACTTACTAGAGAAAAACCCAACAACCATTACAGATGACACCGACACTCACATCACCACAGATGACATAACCCTGACCTACTTTTCTATCCCACCCACTCACCTTACCTGTGACCTGCTTCGAGCGTGTTTTCATACCCTCGCAGCCCGGCCTGATACATCTTTACCCAGAGTAAAACTACCAAGCAATGCCTCTATATTCGTATGATCTTTCAACAAAAAATTACATGTACATGAATGGTATACAATACGGACATGTTGCACATGTGTCTAATTTTCAAAAAATTACATATATGGTACTGAAAGTGATAATTATTTTTGTTACTCGCTGTATTTCAGGAACGTGATGCAATGGACGTGTTAGAGGATATGTTGAATGAGACGTGTAATAAGCAATGTAATGCGGGGACATGTTTGAAGAGTTGTGCTGCAAGTGACAAGCTCTTACTTACGCATCACACACTCCCAAATTAATCATTTCTCTTACGTAAACAGATTCACTCGCTATTTGCTTTGTATTTTTTTCAAAGATGTGAGGAGTTATATATCATGGTAGGCACCTCGCCCTCCTTCACTAAAAGTTTTACAAGAGGCAAAGCACGACTTTCCAGCTTGCATCCAGTCACTCACATGCACGTCCGGTCATCTACACGTACATCCAGCCACTCACATGCACGTCCGATTATCCACACGAACATCCAGCCACTCACATGCACGTCGGATCATCCACACGTACATCAATCCACTCACATGCACATCCTGTCATCCACACGTACATCCAGCCGCTCACATGCACGTCCGGTCATCCACACGTACATCAATCCACTCACATGCACATCCTGTCATCCACACGTACATCCAGCCGCTCACGCACACCTGGGCTCGGATTATTTAAAGAATTTTTGACTGTCCCCCCAAAAAAAAATAAATCAAAAGCAGAAATAAAATAAGAAGAAATACAACAGAGTGAGATAACGAAATGCTTAGATGATATCGATAATGAAGAACACGAGAGAAAATTAGGCGAATCAGAAAACAACAGGCGATGATGGGTGTAAGGCAGAGTTTCGTCAGGGCGTCAGGGCGTCAGGGGTCACCAAGAAGCAAAAGTCAATTAGACAAAACGTAACGAAGAAAGAAAATAAACATTAAAATTAATATAGAAACTGTCAAAAGACTAAATGGTGAAAGAAGTGAGGAAGAAAGGAAGAGACGCAGAGGATAGGCAGAAATAAAACATAACCAAATAACGGAAAGGCAACAGAGAGATAAAGTTAGTTTTTATATGTACAAATGTGGATTGAGTAAACTACGAGAATAGAATTTTATAAAAAAAAAATAAATAACCTGATGTATAGAGTCTGACACCAAACTAAAAAAAAAATAATAAAATATTGTATTCGGGAAAATTTAATAAAGTTGAGAAGAAACAGAGTATAATAACATTTTAATATGAGCAATATTGGTAAAAAAAAAAAAAAAAAAAACTACAAATTACAGAAATTAAAATATATAACAAAATATCGAAATTCTAGTGATAGAAATCCTAAATGAAAACAAAACTCATAATTTTAAACATACAACCCAGCATTTAGAAACACGGGAGTGAGATAAGACCTTGACGAGGATAATGAGGAACTACATTACATACTGAACAACTATTAATAAAAAGCGACCATGTAAAGGCAGATTTTACCTACAGAGATACAGACTGAATAAGCTAGGACTCTCATAGGCTGAACACTTGGTCAACAAGCAGTAAAAAATAGATGATGAAACATTTTAATCACACATTGAGAAGCAGATATCTGAAATATAATGAAAAAGACGGTAACACATTCTATAACTAGTGGATAAGGGCGTTATGTGTTTTCGCCCACCATGAGGCAGGCCAAAGCAGCATGGGTTCGAGTCCTTGGCTAGTGCAGTGTTGTTATTGATCAATACCACTCGTTCGTGGTCACAATAATAACCAATATATATATATATATATATATATATATATATATATATATATATATATATATATATATATATATATACTGGTCAATGAGCAAGAATTCATTTAAAATTAAGTCCTCTCTAAAATTCTCTCTTATACGTTTAAAGATATATATTTTTGTTCATTTATGCTAATGCAAAAATTAATAATTTTGTACCAAAAGAACTTTAAAAAACTTACCTAGCCTTATTATAACAAGCGCAATTTAATTCAGTCTAATCCAACTAAATATATTTTAGATATGTTTACAATAGTTTAATAATAAACAAAAACAATGAAATATATTTTTTCGTTAGGTTCAGAATGATTTTTGCGAAATTACTGCAAACACAAATTTTCGCTTGCATTATTCGGCAAGAAGAGTGCTGCTATTTAAGTCAAAATCGCAAGTTTTACTTATTCGGCACATGTATATATGAGAAACCACAGAACAGCTCAGTTGCAGCTACAAAAAATGTAATCAAACACACACACATACTCCAAATCTTTCTGCTCCTGTAATTATGAACAGGTAATCACACATATACACAAAATAAAAACGGTAATTACAAACACAGCAACTCTCATCCCGCTTTCTCCCCTCAATCTCTCTCTCCCTCACTTTCCCTTAGTTCTTCCTTTGCTTGTTTGCTCCCTGGCTTCCTCCCTTTCTCTTTCCTCTCTCTGTCCCTTGCTCATTATCTTCCTTCCTTACCCCTCTCTATCACTCTCTCCCCCTACCCTCACAAACACAACATACACAAGGGAACAAGAGGGGCCATTAGCAATACTGTTCCTCTCATCACCCGGCCTCTCCCCAACACACTTCCTCTACTGCTTCCACCCAACATTATGTCATACATAATGTCTTCCATCCCTCGGGTTCTCTCTGAGTAAGAGGATCCTACGACACAATTCTGCATTGTGCCTTTGTTTTTATATTCAACGGCAATTCTACCACTACACTTTGTATGATACTGACTTTTCGATGGAGTGAATCATAAAGCCAGCGTAAGGCCTCGAGCCTTATAACCAAAAACTCGACCGAGTGGGTGGAAACACCAGCAACATCCCTCTGGGTCACCACAACATCAACAACTGTGGTAAAAACCTAGTATATAATACCGAAAAGTTGTGTTTAAAAAAATTTATCAAACAGTGAGAACAAGTTATCATGGAAGTGCTTCGGTGGTGAGACCTTGTTCACTCCGCCACCCAAATATTTCCATAGTAAAATGTCCTAAGTGATTCCTGATGTGCTTTTAACTACAATACAGACAGTTGTGCTCCCACTGTTTCTCACTCTTTACTGTGTTAAGGTATATCCAGCTGCGGATGCTGGCTACAATTCTTGCTCAACTGCAACTTCCATAATTCCTAACCTGATTACATCCCATTTTCCTATCACTCTATGAACCTTATGGATTTAGCACTTTCCAATAATAATAATAATAATAATAATAATAATAATAATAATAATAATAATAATAATAATACCACTGCCCTAATAACATTTTACTATTTTATTTGTTTCGCGTATTTATTATTATTATTATTATTATTATTATTATTATTATTATTATTATTATTATTATTATTATTATTTAGTATTAGTAGTAGAGGTAGTAGTATTTTTATTATAATTATTATTATGATATACTGTTCTACTTTCATGTGACTTGTATAAAGACCGTGAGGAAGATGATTTATTGAAACAAAAAAAATATATGTACTGATTATTATCTTCGTTAAAATCATTATTATCACTGTTATCATTACTATTTTCATCATCTGTTATTACTGGTGTGGATGTCTATACAGTCACTCGGAGAAACTCGGTATGTTACAGCAGGATTTCAGTTTCAGTGCGGTATCATCGTCAGGTACGGAGACAGTGAGGTATCATCGTCAGGTACGGAGACAGTGAGGTATCATCGTCAGGTACAGAGACAGTGAGGTATCATCGTCAGGTACGGAGACAGTGAGGTATCATCGTCAGGTACGGAGACAGTGAGGTATCATCGTCAGGTACGGAGACAGTGAGGTATCATCGTCAGGTACGGAGACAGTGAGGTATCATCGTCAGGTACGGAGACAGTGAGGTATCATCGTCAGGTACAGAGACAGTGAGGTATCATCGTCAGGTACGGAGACAGTGAGGTATCATCGTCAGGTACGGAGACAGTGAGGTATCATCGTCAGGTACGGAGACAGTGAGGTATCATCGTCAGGTACAGAGACAGTGAGGTATCATCGTCAGGTACGGAGACAGTGAGGTATCATCGTCAGGTACGGAGACAGTGAGGTATCATCGTCAGGTACGGAGACAGAATATATATCCACTCACCGGCTTTGAAAATCTTACCTTCAACTTTTCGAGATTTTTCTCGGTGGTTATTTAGACATTTCTTTGTTGGAAGATCTTTACGAGTTTTATAAGGCAGGGGTGCAACGAGTACGCTAAGAGGCAACACAATAAGTGTCAGGGGCCCAAGACTGTTCGACTGCCTCCCAGCTCTCTTCAAGGAGCTGGACAGACACCTAAAGTCAGTACCTGACCAGTAGATCTGTGGTTCGTACGTCGGTTTACGTGCGGCCAGCAGTAACAGCCTGGTAGATAAGGCCCTGATCCACAACGAAGCCTGATCACAGACCGGGCCGCGGGAGCTCTGACCTCCGAAACCCCCTCCAGGTATATACCCTTTTTTTCCGGTCATAAAGGTTTACTGATCAGAGCTGATGACCCGACCTTGCTTGCACGATTCTTAGTTATTAATTATACTGTAGTACACCTGAGAGATCTACGTAGGAGATAAGATAAGATAAGATAAGATTTCGTTCGGATTTTTAACCCCGGAGGGTTAGCCACCCAGGATAACCCAAGAAAGTCAGTGCGTCATCGAGGACTGTCTAACTTATTTCCATTGGGGTCCTTAATCTTGTCCCCCAGGATGCGACCCACACCAGTCGACTAACACCGAGGTACCTATTTGCTGCTAGGTGAACAGGACAACAGGTGTAAGGAAACGTGTCGAAATGTTTTCCACCCGCCGGGAATCGAACCCGGGCCCTCCGTGTGTGAAGCGGGAGCTTCAGCCACCAGGCCACCGGAAGGAAGGAAATGTGAGAAATAGGGAAATTAAGAAGAGAGGGAGAGAAGGAAGGGGTGAATGAGAAATTTAAGGGAAAAGAAGATAATGCGGGAGGAAGGAAGAGAAATGTATTAAGAGCTTAGAAGATGATCGGGTTTGTATGCTGAGAGCAGGTGTGACTTCCACTTAGGAAGCGTCAGGGACGTGAACACAGTGTGAAAAGTAGTGTGAGCAAGTGTGGAAGAATGATTGTGTGTTAGAACAAGCGTGAGTGTGTGTAGGTGTAAACTTAAAGTGTTAGTGCAGGTGCGTGTCTGTAAGAACAAGAGTGAGTTTGAAGAGTGTGGTGATAATGATGACGAGGGTGAGTGTGAGGGCATCAAGACGCACCCTCGCTCTTCTTGACTCACAGAATGTAAATAAACAATGGGCCACGCGGAAGTCATTCAGGTCCCCGTGTCCTGACGTGTCTCCAGATGGTTATATCAGACGTTTTTCTGTGTACACACACACACACACACACACACATCGACATGTGCCTAGGACCAAATGGTAACTAACACACACACACACACACGGGGCCAGGAGCTAGGACTCGACCCCTGCAACCACAAATAGGTGAGTACATCGGAGCCAGGAGCTGAGTCTCGACCCCTGTAGCCACAATTAGGTGAGTACACACACACACACACACACACACACACACACACACACACACACACGCGCGCGCGCGCGCACACACACACAGTGAAGAGGAGGGCCAGGAGCTGTGACTCGACCCCTGCAACCACAACTAGGCGAGTACACACACACATCAAGAAATTAGAGAAAGAGCAAAGGTTTGCAACGAAACTAGTCTCGGAGCTAAAGGGCATGTCCTACGAGGAGAGGTTAAGGGAAATCGACCTGACGACACTGGAGGACAGGAGAGAGGGGGGAGACATGATAACGACATATAAAATATTCAGAGGAATTGACAAGGTGGACAGAGACAGAATGTTCCGGAGATGGGACACAGCAGCAAGGGGTCACAGTTGGAAGTTGAAGACTCAGATGAGTCATAGAGATGTTAAGAAGTATTTCTTAACATCTCTATGAAGTGGAATAGTTAGGAAGTGGAATAGTCTGGAGAGTTATGTAGTGGAGGCAGGATCCATACATAGCTTTAAGAAGTGGTATGATAAGGCTCATGGAGCAGAGTAGACCTAGTAGCGACCATTGAAGAGGAGGGGCCAGGAGCTATGAATCGACCCCTGCAACCACAATTAAGTGGGTACACAAACACACACACAAAGTGAAACGACCTCAAAACGAAGTGGTAGAGGCAGGATCCATACATAGCTTCAAGAAGAGGTACGATAAGGCTCTCGAAGCCAGGAGAGAGTGAACTTAGTAGCGACCAGCGTAGAGGCGGGAGCCAAGAGCTTCGACTTCGACCCCTGTAACCACATATAGATTAGTACATATAGGTGAGTAAACACAAAAATAAATCCTCACCCGATAGTCAAGAAACTACAGAATATAGTCATAAGCAATGAGACTAGTCCAGGAACTAAGGATAGTCTAAAAGAACTTAACTTAATATTAGAGGATAGAAGAAACAGGAGAGAAATGATAACAATATACAGAATACTCACAGAAGAGAGGGCATAGTTGGAAGTTTAAGGTAGAACACCTAAAGAACAATAAAAAAAGAAGTAAGCCAACACGGGTTTAGAAAGAGAAAATAATTACGAAGCTACTGGATATTTACGACAATGTAACAACGCTAAAATAGAAAAGAGACAGGCAGGTGGACTGCATATCCCTGGACCATATAAACGCAATGCCAAAGACTGACCCACGAAGCGGATAGAGATAACGGATCAGAAACTGCAAGCAATCGCAGAATAACTAATGGGAAGAAGAGTGATGGTTATATACCAGGAGAGGCAGCCATAACAAAGTGTGTCACACAGGGGTCAGTGTTGGGTCCGGTACCATTCATATACCTCAACGTCATGCTGGGAATCGGCTATTACCTTATTTACACTGAAATAATTGTAGTTTACCTCTCCAGGTGAGTCTGGTTTTCCGTTTTGCTTTGTTTTTCATTGCAGTAGGATAGAACATGGTCTACTGACTACTACATTTCAACGTTTAGTAATTTTACTATTTAGTATTTAGGTACACAAGTAACACAACAGTACAATTATCATACATAGTGTAAATTACTTAGGATAACCAAAAACAAAAAGTCAGTGACTATTTCCATTGGGATCCTCGTTATTTCCACTGCTATGTTGGGTCCAGACAAAAAGCCTAATAGCGGTGATTGAAATTTCATTCTGATAATACTTAATGAGATAAATATTTTAAGAAAACTTCTAGTCTGTGCCATATGGCACCTAAAGTCAGTACCTGACCAGCCAGGCTGTGGTTCGTACGTCGGTTTGTGTGCAATCAACAGTAACAGCCTGGTTGATCAGGCCCTGATCCACTACAAGGCTTGGTCACAGACCGGGCCGCGGGGGCGTTGACCCTCAAAATCCCTTTCCAGGTATACCTCTCTCGAGAGGTTCCTTGATGCCGTTGAGGGGATCTTGAGCTAAGACACTGTATCTGTACTCCAATGCCTTGACTCAGGCCTGAATGCCTCTCACCCCCCCCCCCTTCCTTTCCCAAAGAGCTGTATGACCCCTTACCGGTTTAGCGCCCTCCCCCCATGAATGTAATAATAATAATCCAGTCATTCCCCCATAAAAATCCTACTTGATGTGTTTTACAAGAATGTAATAGGCGAGAAGATTACATGTACATGGATTTAAAAAATATATAGTAAAATGCCTCATGAGAGACTGCGAAAGATTGGCTGCGCGATTAGAAATTACATCTTGCTGCTTGTGGCAGGAGGATCGAGCCTTCACCTCCTTGTAGTAAATGATCCACACGGGTTTAGAACTTCATATAATGATCAATGCAGAAATAATAATTCATAAGATACTAATTTGGGAAATAAAAAAATACTAATCAAATAGCAAATTATTGCAATGGATTATGGAAACATGCGAACAATTAATTATTAGAAGATGGGATAATGTCACTAGGGGGGCCCCACAAGGATCAGTGTTGGCCCAACTGATGGTTTTAACCTCCATGAAGGACCTACCAGAAGGAATATATTATTGTACATGTGTTAGGTCATGTAAGTGTCCTACAGTATCTCCTCACGTGTCTCAGACCAGATGGCTAAATCAGTTTTTTCTCATCATACACACACACACACACACACACACACACACACACACACACACACATAGCCAGGAGCTGTGAGTCGACCCCTGCAACCACAACCGGGTACATACATACACACACAAAAAAAAACAGGCCAAGTGTCTGTCAACAAGTGCCTCTGACAACAGGTGATTAACACACACACACACACACACACACACACACACACACACACACACACACACACGTTAATGACCTCTTAAAGGTTACTGAATCATATGTATCATTGCGGATGATACGAAATTAACAGAGACGTCTCAGCAAGAAGAGGTGCCGAGAAGACTTGAACTGGCTAGAAACATAAAGCAACCGGCTAATTGATTTTAGTTTTAAGACATTCAAAGTAATGAAGAGATGAGCAAGACTGGACAGAATACCACCTGACAACGGGCGAGGAGGAAAAGCTGGGAGTAAACATTACACCAAACATGTCACCAGAAGTACATATAAAACACAAGTCCTCAGTGACTTATGGAAAACTGGCCTAAGAGCTCCCCTCAAGTACCTAAACAAAGATTCATTTGTGACGTTATACAAAATGTACGTTAGGCCCATCATGGAGTATGTAGCGCCAGCATGGAGTAAGTAGCGCCATCATGGAGGAAGTAACGCCATCATGAAGTAGCACCATCATGAGGTAGCGCCATCATGAAGTAGCGGCAGCATGCAACTACCTTCTCCCTGATCAAGAACTTAAAACCTGAAGATCTAAACGTTTACAAAGAGACTGATGCCAGAACCGAGATTTTAATTTTAATAATTCATATTAAGCATTAAACCCATGTGGGTCACCCAGCGCAAGACGTGGTGGTGGCTCCAGAACCAAGAGAGACAGACTATGTGAAGAGACTTACGGTACTCAACCTAAGAGCAATAAAAGGGAGGCGGACAAATGAACATGACATACAAAATACTCAAAGGGTTAGGTAAAATGGATAAGGACAGGCTATTTGAGATGCAAGGAAACGGAGCCAGAGGGCATAAATGACGCTACAAAGTACTTTTTAGCTTATGTGTGGCAAGTGGCACGCACTTTATAAAAGAGACGGTTACCTGAAGACGATTCCGGAGTTAAGATAAGATTTGTTCGGATTTTTAACCCGGGGAAGGGTTAGCCACCCAGGATAACCCAAGAAAGTCAGTGTGTCATCGAGGACTCTTATTTCCACTGGGGTCCTTAAATCTCACCCCCCAGGATGTGATCTACACCAGGATTAACACCCGGGGTTGCCCTTCCCCACCTGCCCGGTCCCAGACTAGGCCTCCTGGAGTATACGTGGAGGATATTCCGGGGTATAACGCCCCCACAGCCAGGACCCAGACCAGGCCTCCTGAAATATACCTAGAGGGTATTCCGGGGGTCAACGCCTCCGCGGCCCGGTCCATAACCAGGCTTCTTCTGATGATTCGATTTCGACCTAGCACCAGCATGTAAAGTTACTCTCCATTTCTGTCTTAAAGAATAAGGATAAAATAATTAGTTAAGGGGAAAGGTTTTCTCTTTGGACCGAATGAAGCGACAACGAGTGAAGCAGTCATCAACAGTTCCCTCCATATATTTCCTGAGTCCAGGCGAGGTGCTCGACAGTCATCAACAGACTCCGTGTATTTCCTGAGTCCAGGCGAGGTGCTCGACAGTCATCAACAGACTCCCTCCGTGTATTTCCTGAGCCCAGGCGAGGTGCTCGACAGTCATCAACATACTCCGTGTATTTCCTGAGTCCAGGCGAGGTGCTCGACAGTCATCAACAGACTCCCTCCGTGTATTTCCCGAGTCCAGGCGAGGTGCTCGACAGTCATCAACAGACTCCGTGTATTTCCTGAATCCAGGCGAGGTGCTCGACAGTCATCAACAGACTCCCTCCGTGTATTTCCTGTGTCCAGGCGAGGTGCTCGACAGTCATCAACAGACTCCCTCCGTGTATTTCCCGAGTCCAGGCGAGGTGCTCGACAGTCATCAACAGACTCCGTGTATTTCCTGAATCCAGGCGAGGTGCTCGACAGTCATCAACAGACTCCGTGTATTTCCTGAGTCCAGGCGAGGTGCTCGACAGTCATCAACAGACTCCCTCCGTGTATTTCCTGAGTCCAGGCAAGGTGCTCGACAGTCATCAACAGACTCCCTCCGTGTATTTCCTGTGTTCAGGCGAGGTGCTCGACAGTCATCAACAGACTCCCTCTGTGTATTTCCTGTGTCCAGGCGAGGTGCTCGACAGTCATCAACAGACTCCCTCCCTGTATTTCCTGTATCCAGGCGAGGTGCTCGACAGTCATCAACAGACTCCCTCCGTGTATTTCCTGTGTCCAGGCGAGGTGCTCGACAGTCATCAACAGACTCCCTCCGTGTATTTCCTGTGTCCAGGCGAGGTGCTCGACAGTCATCAATAGACTCCCTCCGTGTATTTCCTGAGTCCAGGCGAGGTGCTCGACAGTCATCAACAGACTCCCTCCGAGTATTTCCTGAGTCCAGGCGAGGTGCTCAACAGTCATCAACAGACTCCCTCCCTGTATTTCCTGAGTCCAGGCGAGGTGCTCGACAGTCATCAACAGACTCCCTCCGTGTATTTCCTGAGTCCAGGCGAGGTGCTGGACAGTCATCAACAGACTCCCTGTATTTCCTGAGTCCAGGCGAGGTGCTCGACAGTCATCAACAGACTCCCTCCCTGTATTTCCTGTGTCCAGGAGAGGTGCTCGACAGTCATCAACAGACTCCCTCCGTGTATTTCCTGTGTCCAGGCGAGGTGCTCGACAGTCATCAACAGACTCCCTCCGTGTCTTTCCTGTGTCCAGGCGAGGTGCTCGACAGTCATCAACAGACTCCCTCCGTGTATTTCCTGAGTCCAGGCGAGGTGCTCGACGGTCATCAACAGACTCCCTCCGTGTATTTCCTGAGTCAAGGCGAGGTGCTCGACAGTCATCAAGACTCCCTCCTTGTATTTCCTGAGTCCAGGCGAGGTGCTCGACAGCCATCAAGACTCCCTTCGTGTATTTCCTGAGTCCAGGCGAGGTGCTCGACAGTCATCAACAGACTCCCTCCGTGTATTTCCTGTGTCCAGGCGAGGTGCTCGACAGTCATCAACAGACTCCCTCCGTTTATTTCCTGTGTCCAGGCGAGGTGCTCGACAGTCATCAACAAACTCCCTCTGTGTATTTCCTATGTCCAGGCGAGGTGCTCGACAGTCATCAACAGACTCCCTCCGTGTATTTCCTGAGTCCAGGCGAGGTGCTCGACAGTCATCAACAGACTCCCTCCGTGTATATCCTGAGTCCAGGCGAGGTGCTCGACAGTCATCAACAGACTCCCTCCCTGTATTTCCTGAGTCCAGGCGAGGTGCTCGACAGTCATCAACAGACTCCCTCCCTGTATTTCCTGAGTCCAGGCGAGGTGCTCGACAGTCATCAACAGACTCCCTCCGTGTATTTCCTGTGTCCAGGCGAGGTGCTCGACAGTCATCAACAAACTCCCTCTGTGTATTTCCTATGTCCAGGCGAAGTGCTCGACAGTCATCAACAGACTCCCTCCGTGTATTTCCTGAGTCCAGGCGAGGTGCTCGACAGTCATCAACAGACTCCCTCCGTGTATATCCTGAGTCCAGGCGAGGTGCTCGACAGTCATCAACAGACTCCCTCCCTGTATTTCCTGAGTCCAGGCGAGGTGCTCGACAGTCATCAACAGACTCCCTCCCTGTATTTCCTGAGTCCAGGCGAGGTGCTCGACAGTCATCAACAGACTCCCTCCGTGTATTTTCTGAGTCCAGGCGAGGTGCTCGACAGTCATCAACAGACTCCCTCCGTGTATTTCCTGAGTCCAAGCGAGGTGCTCGACAGTCATTAACAGACTCCCTCCGTGTATTTCCTGAGTCCAGGCGAGGTGCTCGACAGTCATCAACAGACTCCCTCCGTGTATTTCCTGAGTCCAGGCGAGGTGCTCGACAGTCATCAACAGACTCCCTACGTGTATTTCCTGAGTCCAGGCGAGGTGCTCGACAGTCATCAACAGACTCCCTCCGTGTATTTCCTGTGTCCAGGCGAGGTGCTCGACAGTCATCAACAGACTCCCTCCGTGTATTTCCTATGTCCAGGCGAGGTGCTCGACAGTCATCAACAGACTCCCTCCGTGTATTTCCTGAGTCCAGGCGAGGTGCTCGACAGTCATCAACAGACTCCCTCCGTGTATATCCTGAGTCCAGGCGAGGTGCTCGACAGTCATCAACAGACTCCCTCCCTGTATTTCCTGAGTCCAGGCGAGGTGCTCGACAGTCATCAACAGACTCCCTCCCTGTATTTCCTGAGTCCAGGCGAGGTGCTCGACAGTCATCAACAGACTCCCTCCGTGTATTTTCTGAGTCCAGGCGAGGTGCTCGACAGTCATCAACAGACTCCCTCCGTGTATTTCCTGAGTCCAAGCGAGGTGCTCGACAGTCATTAACAGACTCCCTCCGTGTATTTCCTGAGTCCAGGCGAGGTGCTCGACAGACATCAACAGACTCCCTCCGTGTATTTCCTGAGTCCAGGCGAGGTGTTCGACAGTCATCAACAGACTCCCTACGTGTATTTCCTGAGTCCAGGCGAGGTGCTCGACAGTCATCAACAGACTCCCTCCGTGTATTTCCTGAGTCCAGGCGAGGTGCTCGACAGTCATCAACAGACTCCCTCCGTGTATTTCCTGTGTCCAGGCGAGGTGCTCGACAGTCATCAACAGACTCCCTCCGTGTATTTCCTGTGTCCAGGCGAGGTGCTCGACAGTCATCAACAGACTCCCTCCGTGTATTTCCTGTGTCCAGGCGAGGTGCTCGACAGTCATCAACAGACTCCCTCCGTGTATTTCCTGTGTCCAGGCGAGGTGCTCGACAGTCATCAACAGACTCCCTCTGTGTATTTCCTGAGTCCAGGCGAGGTGCTCGACAGTCATCAACAGACTCCCTCCGTGTATTTCCTGAGTCCAGGCGAGGTGCTCGACAGTCATCAACAGACTCCCTCCGTGTATTTCCTGAGTCCAGGCGAGGTGCTCGACAATCATCAACAGACTCCCTCCGTGTATTTCCTGTGTCCAGGCAAGGTGCTCGACAGTCATCAATAGACTCCCTCCGTGTATTTCTTGAGTCCAGGCGAGGTGCTCGACAGTCATCAACAGACTCCCTCCGTGTATTTCCTGTGTCCAGGCAAGGTGCTCGACAGTCATCAACAGACTCCCTCCGTGTATTTCCTGAGTCCAGGCGAGGTGCTCGACAGTCATCAACAGACTCCCTCCGTGTATTTCCTGAGTCCAGGCGAGGTGCTCGACAGTCATCAACAGACTCCCTCCGTGTATTTCCTGTGTCCAGGCGAGGTGCTCGACAGTCATCAACAGACTCCCTCCGTGTATTTCCTGTGTCCAGGCGAGGTGCTCGACAGTCATCAACAGACTCCCTCCGTGTATTTCCTGTGTCCAGGCGAGGTGCTCGACAGTCATCAACAGACTCCCTCCGTGTATTTCCTGTGTCCAGGCGAGGTGCTCGACAGTCATCAACAGACTCCCTCCGTGTATTTCCTGAGTCCAGGCGAGGTGCTCGACAGTCATCAACAGACTCCCTCCGTGTATTTCCTGTGTCCAGGCGAGGTGCTCGACAGTCATCAACAGACTCCCTCCGTGTATTTCCTGTGTCCAGGCGAGGTGCTCGACAGTCATCAACAGACTCCCTCCGTGTATTTCCTGTGTCCAGGCGAGGTGCTCGACAGTCATCAACAGACTCCCTCCGTGTATTGCCTGTGTCCAGGCGAGGTGCTCGACAGTCACATTTACACAACCACTGTATTATAAGTTTCTTCAACATGAGGCAAAATATAGCTGAGGAGAAACTGAATTTTTTGTGCGATGGATCAATATAGAATGAACTAATCGTTACTAAAATCAACGATTTTTATCAGTGAATAAACAGTTTGTTATCAAATTCAATTATTATTATCCATAAGTGAACAGATTTTTATCAAAGTCAACTATTATTATCAACGAATGAACATTTTTTTTATCAAAATCAACGATTATTATCAATGAGTGAACAGATTTTTTTTTATCAAAATCAATTATTATTATCAGTGAATGAACATCTCTTTGTTAAATCATAACAATACTCCCTCAGGCCAAGAAAGGTACACAAAGGTCGTAAGGGTAAACATCACGATAATTTTACTGTCTTGGAGTTAATTTCTTTAACGTTTAAAGTTTTTTATGTTATTATCTTAGAAAACAGTCTTGTAAAAATCTATGACTTATAATGCCGTTGGCTTATGGAAGTGCCTAATATTCTTTTATATGTTTAGCCATTTTTTTCCAACTGACATCACTAGTAATGTCAATATGACACTCACCTATCAACTGACACCACTAATAACATCAATATGACATTCACTCATCAACTGGCACCGCTAATAACACATAACTAAACTTTAAGTTGTTGTCCGATCAAGAATTTTTATCAGTGGCTACTTCTAAGAGTGCATCTCTAAGCAATATATACATCAACAGTGGCACAACTGCAGTGACGGATTCATCAAGGACTGGTCGACACAGTGCCTTCCATCACAACTCTGTCATGGAGGACAGGTCGACACAGCCTGCCCTCCCCACTCTACCATCGAGGACAGGTCGACACACTGCCTGCCCTTCTCACTCTACCATCGAGGATGCCCTCTCCACTCTACCATTGAGGATGCCCTCTCCACTCTACCATTAAGGACAGGTCGACACACTGCCTGCCCTCCCCACTCTACCATCGAGGATAGGTCGACATACTGCCTGTCGTCTCAACTCTACCACCGAGAGCAGGTCGACAGACTGCCTGTCCTCCCCACTCAACAGCACCAGGTATATATAACTTACCTTTTCTTGCCCTTCTCAAATGATATGAAATGTGTATCTCCAGTAGTCTGTCCTCGTGACTGGTGTCACCTGCACCTCACTGCTCATAACATCTTCACCTTATTTCCTTTCTGAAGTATCAGCAAGGTCACTCAAGCTGGCACTCTCACAGCTTCAACAGCCTGATGCATGGATTTACTGCCGTAAAAAATGTCATTCTAAGACTCACTCGTTTATGATCTTTAAAAAATAGTTTTTTTTAAGATTATTTAATCTGTTGGAGATGATTGTGTATCACTATCACAGATACGTTACTGGCCGATGAGTTCATCGCTCGCGTCAGTTATTTGTTTTATGCTCTTCTATATAAGGAAATAACATTGTTCTGCGAGTATATTCCCCTGACGAAGTGTAAAAGATTTTCTTTTAATTATTGACTTTTGGGGAGGGGTTATTAACCCATGATCGTCCAGAAAAGGTAAGGATGCGACTAACAACGGCCGATTAACTCCGATTAACTCCCTGATGCCTATTTACTGCTATGTGAACTGTGACGCCAGGCGTAAGGACACTTGCCCGTACGTCTCCCTTCCCCTGTGTATCGATCCCGAGTCCTTTCTGTTGTGAGGCGAACGTTCTGCCACTGAGCTATGAGAGTGGTTTCCGTGGAGGCAGTTGCACTAGTGAGAGGAGAGTACGTCTGTGGGAGTGAGAGAGTTCCGGGAGTGTGGGCGGAGAGTCGCTGAGAGCCAGTATAACGACCACCAACCGAAGCTCCTCTGCCCACCAGCTGGTCGCACGCCCACCACCCTAACACTCCACCGCCTTCTTTATACATTTGCTTACGCTTTTAACATACAAAAATATACAGGCGGTGCGAGAAACGTAAATTAAACTTTTGGTCAAACATTGGGTATCCCTTGAAAGAAGAGACGTAAAGAATTTCTAGTTTTTTTTTTTATCCACTAAGTTATCCATGTAACTTGATAACACTTCTGAACGGCTTCAAACTTTCAGTGCTGGTGTACATTGCTAAGAAGAAGGTTTGGATTTTTACTGGGCTGTGTAAATTCAAACTTGGTAATTTTATGACAATGTTGTGATATCTATTGCCGAGCGAAAACAAAAATGCCTCTTCTGCTCGACGTCAAACTTTCATTGTTGGGTATCTTACTGGAAAGAAAGTTCGGATTATTGAATTGTGTAGGTGTCCATTTTGTAATCTATTTTAAAACTTATGTGGTATATTTTCCGGGCGAAAACCTGAACGACTCCAAACTTTCAAAGATGATGTATGAAACACAAAATAATATTCAGTATAATTATAGGCTTTAAAAATTTTAGGCTTTTAAAAATAAAGTTCGAATTACCGATTTCTCAGCGGTAACTAAAAAAAAAATCTTTATTATAGGCCTTAAGTTTTCAGTGTTTACAATTGTTGCAATTGTTGTATCATGCTGAAAAAATAAATGAACATCATTTAGTCTAATTATAAATCACAGAAATTGTAATACAATTTCCCCTAGCACTTTAGGAGGTATTTTTTGTCTATCTTTTAGTATATCAGAAAACTGAACTTATTTGAGCTTCTAAATGTATTTTTAAATGTTATGTTCTTGCAGAGTTTAACACGTCTTGCGTTGGAGAGCAAGTGCCACGACCTTCATAACTCTCAGTTTACTGGTTCCCAGGGTCGTGCAGAAGTCACAGCCTCCCTGCATTGAGTCTCGTACTCAAGGTAGCAACGAAAATAAATCTAAAAACTCTACGGATACGGCAAGCCTAGTTTCCTCTGATTGATCGTATAAGATTTATTCGGATTTTTAATCCGGAGGGTTAGCCACTCAAGAAAGTCGGTGCGTCACAGATGACTACCTGTCTCATTTCCATTGGGGTCCTTTAATCTTGTCGTCCAAGATGCGACTAACACCCAGGTACTTACTGCTAGGTGAAAAGGGAGAACAGGTTTAAGGAAACCTCCCCAATGTTACCACCCATGCCGGGGATTGAACCACGGACACTCAGCGTGTGAGGCGAGTGCGGTGCCAACAGAACCAACCGAGTGTTGGACTGGATGGAGTTCCAGTTCCCATGCTTCTTAACGGTGCTGATATCAAACTCTTGCGCCTCTTGGCTGTGTTGGTCAATTGTTCCTGCGCCTTTGAGGATGTTAAGCTGCAGGCACCATACCTCTTGAGAGTGTTGAACCCATCGATTGTGTTAATCTCCAGCTCCTTGACCTCCTGGGAGGGTTGAATTATGGCCGCAGCTCCTCTTGTCTCTCGAGGGTTTTGAGGTACATACAGATGACTGGTGGCTCAACTGCACCACCTTCCCCTCACTACTGAAAACCATAGAAAAGAAACTCAAACCTTTGAGTTTCTTTTCCGTAAAACGTGTTGCCTCAATTCACCTAGCAGGAGGAAGGCTTCTGGGTGTTAGCCGGCTGTAATGGGATGCGTCCAAGGAAAGAAGATCAAAGAATAGAGGAAATAAACCATACGGATTGGCTTTCTTAGAGTTATCCTCGGTTAACTTGCACGGGTTGAGGTTCAGTGGACTAGGGTTGTAATACCGGCGATACCTCTCTTGTAACGCACTGCGACCACAGCGCATCTTGTGAGATAGGTCACTGATCCTGTTACTCCAGGGACAAGACTGATGCGAGTGTGTGCGTTATCAAGATGCGCGTACACACGTATACTTGTTTGTATTTTACTCGTCGATTTGTTTGCGGAGGTCGAGACTCAGCTCCTGCCCCCGCCTCCAACTGTGTGTGTCCTCTCCTAATTGTGGTTGCAGGAGTGGAGACTTAGCTCCTGGCCCCGCCTCTTCGCTGGTCGCTACTATGATCAGTGCGCGCGTGTGTGTGTAGGGGTTAGGGTACACGGGGGTGAGGAAGGGACGTGGGCGTCTAAACGATGCCCACGTGTTAATTATACGGGTCCGCCCACCCGCCTCGTGTTAATTATACGGGTCCGCCCACCCACCACTTGTTAATTATACGGGTCCACCCACCCGCCACGTGTTAATTGTATAAGTCCGCCCAACCACCACTTGTTAATTATGTGTCCACTAACCCACCACATTCACCCATTACCACAGCCTATTCTCATAGGGGTAAAATTCTAAAAAAAATGTAGGCTGAGTAATGAGATTTAAAGCCTATTGACTACAATAGGGTCATTAAGGCTGTTCGTAACCTATTCACCACCAGACAAGAATGCTCTAATCCCTAAAATAGGGATTACATTCTCAGCATGTATACGCTGAGATATACACCTCTTGGTGTACATATCCGGTAAACTTTCGAAATTATTTAATTTGCATAAACAGTAAGTAAGTTTGGGATATGTTAAAATAAATTAAGTAACCTAAATTAACCCATTGTGGTGGCTAGCATAGGTCGTTCAAAAATAAGACGCCCGAAAAAGCGTGTCAAAATGAACAATGTAGGTTGAGGACTGGTGTCTTAATTGACGGCTGCATCAGTAGTTTTGTCGAGCTGCAGCTGGTCTCTGACGAGCAGGCCAGCCAGCCTAGCCAGTGTTTACTTCCACACATAATAATTATAATAATCAAGGGGGAAGCGCTAAACCCGGAGGATTATACAGCGCCTGGGGGGGGATGTGGAAGGCATTCAGGCTTAATTCGGGGAACTGGAGCACAGATCCAATTCCCTAAATCAAGAGCCCCTCACCAACATCAAGGAACCTTCCTTGAGGGGTACTTCCACACAGGAATGCTTTAGAAGACGATTAACCCAGCCAAATGGGTGATAACAACGACCAACCCATTCCCCACCAGTGATACTCGTGCAAATGTTAACGTTTTGTGGGGCTGATTAGCCGCCGCGTTGCCAGACGTGTCGCGGCCGCTTTGCTTTGCTTTCTTTTTTTGTTTAGATTAGGTAAGGTTTGTAAGGAAACAGGACAAGTGCTTCCTGACCTTCAGCTGGAGCGTTTAGTCATCTGACCGAGGCCTTTCCCTGGCTAACCGGTCAACCCCTTTAAAAATATACATATATAAAATGAAAATTTATGTTTCTTTTTAGTGAGAAGCTGGCGATTAAATATTTTTTTTGTAGGTATAGCCTAACCCAACTTCAAATAATAAAAAATAAAGTTTTAAATTTACAGGAGAGTTATCTTATCTTTGATAAAGTTATCTTTCAGTGAGGTAACTCAGTGCTGCTGCTGCCGCTGCCGCTGCCGTTGCCGCTGCTGCTGCTGCTGCCGTCGCCGCTGCTGCTGCTGCCGCTGCCGTCACCGCTGCTGCTGCCGCTGCCGTCGCCGCCGCCGCCGCCGCCGCCGCCGCCGCCGCCGCCGCCGCCGCCGCTGCCGCTGCCGCTGCCGCTGCTGCTGCCGCTGCCGCTGCTGCTGCCGCTGCCGCCGCTGCTGCTGCCGCTGCCGCCGCTGCTGCTGCTGCTGCTGCCGCTGCCGCCGCTGCCGCTGCCGCCGCTGCCGCCGCCGCTGCTGCTGCTGCTGCTGCTGCTGCTGCTGCTGCTGCTGCTGCCGCTGCTGCCGCTGCTGCTGCTGCTGCTGCTGCTGCTGCTGCTGCCGCTGCTGCCGCTGCTGCCGCTGCTGCCGCTGCTGCCGCTGCTGCTGCTGCTGCTGCTGCTGCTGCTGCCGCTGCTGCTGCTGCCGCTGCTGCTGCCGCTGCTGCCGCCGCTGCTGCCGCTGCTGCCGCCGCCGCCGCCGCCGCCGCCGCCGCCGCCGCCGCCGCCGCCGCCGCCGCCGCCGCTGCTGCTGCTACTGCTGCTGGCTAATGTTAGGTATGCACTACTCATTCAAATATTGTCTCAGGTTTAAGTTCAACCCATTTTTAGTTACTAAAAGTATTAGCTTTGGTACTCTAATTGGGAGCTTTTTCCACTAATCTAAAGCTCTAATGACTGACCAGTGCTGTCCTATATCCTTTCGAAATCTGAATTTTCTAAAATGAATCCATTGTTTTGAGTTTAACCTTGGTTAGATATTTTAGAACCTTATAGACTCTTTATATGAATATTTTTCATTTGTACATAATTTAACCGAGGCATTACCAATAATGTACAGAGTTGTAGTATAACCTTGGCATTTCTGATATTTATATTTCTTGATAAGAAGCCAAACAGCTTATTGGTTTTTTTACGAACATGTATATGCACTGCTACCCTGGCCTCACATATCAGTTAACGTGAAGTCCCAAGTCATTTTTGTATCCGGTTTGATTAGTTCATATGTGATATAACTATTTTCTATCTGTTATATTAATGCCTTGTATTTGTCTATATTGAACTGCATCTCACACTTGAACGACTAGAACATTAACTTATCAACATTTTCCTAAAGTTTCTAGTGTTCTAGATTTTTGTTGTTCTTTGCTGACCTAACTTTGTGTCGTCAGCGATTTTTTTTTTTTTTTTACGTTATGTAGGTCGTTATGTGGGGCCCAACATTGGTTCCTATGGCACACCACTTGTGATTGTTCCACATTCAGTGTTTCCCTATTTACGTAAGCGCCATGTTTATCAGCCAGTCATGCCTTGATCTCTAAGACAAGTTCTCCTCACCGGTCTCTTGTGAGGATCTCTGAAGAAACTCAGCAGTGTGCAAAGGAACTCAGTCTGAAGACCGTTCCCTCAGTGCTGATCTTTATCAAGTCATGATGACTTGATGAAGATGAATATGGAGCTAAAAGTCGCCAGAATGAAGACTTGCCTTTTTACCTTGACAACGAATAAGAAATTACTTTTTCCTTTTAGCTAGTCTTGAATTTTATGAATAACATCGACAAATATCTTTTATATATATATATATATATATATATATATATATATATATATATATATATATATATATATATATATATATATATATATATATATATATAGCAAATAATATTGTTGCAGAAATAACACCAGGAGGCAGCTCTGATGAAAACTCACACTCACACGAGCTTTTAAATCTCTGCACAAAATTCAATTTAAACCAGCAAATAATAGAGCCTACAAGACTGGAGAATACACTAGACCTCATCTTCACTAACAATGATGACCTGATAAGAAATGTCACCATATCAAAAACAATATACTCAGATCACAACATAATTGAGGTTCAGACATGTATGCATGGAGCCCCAGACCGACAAAATGAGACTAGTCATGAGGGAGCATTCACCAAATTCAACTTCAATAACAAAAACATAAAGTGGGACCAAGTAAACCAAGTCCTAACCGATATAAGCTGGGAAGATATACTAAGCAACACAGACCCAAACTTATGCCTAGAACAGATTAACTCGGTGGCACTCGATGTATGCACAAGGCTTATTCCTCTAAGAAAAAGGAGGAGTAGATGTAAAATAGAAAGAGACAGGCGCTCCCTTTACAGGCGACGGAAAAGAATAACAGAGCGGCTAAAAGAGGTCAATATATCTGAAATGCGCAGGGAGACACTGGTCAGAGAAATAGCAAGCATCGAACTTAAGCTAAAAGAATCCTTTAGGAGTCAGGAATCGCGGGAAGAACTAAAAGCCATAAATGAAATCGAAAGAAACCCAAAGTATTTCTTCTCCTATGCCAAATCAAAATCGAGAACAACGTCCAGTATTGGGCCCCTACTTAAACAAGATGGGTCCTACACAGATGACAGCAAGGAAATGAGTGAGCTACTCAAGTCCCAATATGACTCAGTTTTTAGCAAGCCGCTAACCAGACTGAGAGTCGAAGACCAAAATGAATTTTTTATGAGAGAGCCACAAAATTTGACTAACACAAGCCTATCCGATGTTATCCTGACGCCAAATGACTTCGAACAGGCGATAAATGACATGCCCATGCACTCTGCCCCAGGGCCAGACTCATGGAACTCTGTGTTCATCAAGAACTGCAAGAAGCCCCTATCACGAGCCTTTTCCATCCTATGGAGAGGGAGCATGGACACGGGGGTCGTCCCTCAGTTACTAAAAACAACAGACATAGCCCCACTCCACAAAGGGGGCAGTAAAGCAACAGCAAAGAACTACAGACCAATAGCACTAACATCCCATATCATAAAAATCTTTGAAAGGGTCCTAAGAAGCAAGATCACCACCCATCTAGAAACCCATCAGTTACACAACCCAGGGCAACATGGGTTTAGAACAGGTCGCTCCTGTCTGTCTCAACTACTGGATCACTACGACAAGGTCCTAAATGCACTAGAAGACAAAAAGAATGCAGATGTAATATATACAGACTTTGCAAAAGCCTTCGACAAGTGTGACCATGGCGTAATAGCGCACAAAATGCGCGCTAAAGGAATAACAGGAAAAGTCGGTCGATGGATCTATAATTTCCTCACTAACAGAACACAGAGAGTAGTCGTCAACAGAGTAAAGTCCGAGGCAGCTACGGTGACAAGCTCTGTCCCACAAGGCACAGTACTAGCTCCCATCTTGTTCCTCATCCTCATATCCGACATAGACAAGGATGTCAGCCACAGCACCGTGTCTTCCTTTGCAGATGACACCCGAATCTGCATGACAGTGTCTTCCATTGCAGACACTGCAAGGCTCCAGGCGGACATCAACCAAATCTTTCAGTGGGCTGCAGAAAACAATATGAAGTTCAACGATGAGAAATTTCAATTACTCAGATATGGTAAACATGAGGAAATTAAATCTTCATCAGAGTACAAAACAAATTCTGGCCACAAAATAGAGCGAAACACCAACGTCAAAGACCTAGGAGTGATTATGTCGGAGGATCTCACCTTCAAGGACCATAACATTGTATCAATCGCATCTGCTAGAAAAATGACAGGATGGATAATGAGAACCTTCAAAACTAGGGAGGCCAAGCCCATGATGACACTCTTCAGGTCACTTGTTCTATCTAGGCTGGAATATTGCTGCACTCTAACAGCACCTTTCAAGGCAGGTGAAATTGCCGACCTAGAAAATGTACAGAGAACTTTCACGGCGCGCATAACGGAGATAAAACACCTCAATTACTGGGAGCGCTTGAGGTTTCTAAACCTGTATTCCCTGGAACGCAGGAGGGAGAGATACATGATTATATACACCTGGAAAATCCTAGAGGGACTAGTACCAAACTTGCACACGAAAATCACTCACTACGAAAGCAAAAGACTTGGCAGACGATGCACCATCCCCCCAATGAAAAGCAGGGGTGTCACTAGCACGTTAAGAGACCATACAATAAGTGTCAGGGGCCCGAGACTGTTCAACTGCCTCCCAGCACACATAAGGGGGATTACCAACAGACCCCTGGCAGTCTTCAAGCTGGCACTGGACAAGCACCTAAAGACAGTTCCTGATCAGCCGGGCTGTGGCTCGTACGTTGGTTTGCGTGCAGCCAGCAGCAACAGCCTGGTTGATCAGGCGCTGATCCACCAGGAGGCCTGGTCACAGACCGGGCCGCGGGGGCGTTGACCCCCGAAACTCTCTCCAGGTAAACTCCAGGTATATATATATATACATACATATATATATATATATATATATATATATATATATATATATATATATATATATATATATATATATATATATATATATATATATATTTTATTTTATTATCACACCGGCCGATTCCCACCAAGGCAGGGTGGCCCGAAAAAGAAAAACTTTCACCATCATTCACTCCATCACTGTCTTGCCAGAAGGGTGCTTTACACTACAGTTTTTAAACTGCAACATTAACACCCCTCCTTCAGAGTGCAGGCACTGTACTTCCCATCTCCAGGACTCAAGTCCGGCCTGCCGGTTTGTAGGTAGTAGGTTGGTAGACAGCAACCACCCAGGGAAGTACTACCGTCCTGCCAGATGACTGTGAAACAGAAACCTGTAACTGTTTTGCATGATGGTAGGATTGCTGGTTTCTTTTTCTGTCTCATAAACACGCTAGATAACAGGGATATCTTGCTACTCCTACTTACACTTTGGTCACACTTCACAGACACGCACATGCATATATATATACATACATCTAGGTTTTTCTCCTTTTTCTAAATAGCTCTTGTTCTTCTTTATTTCTTCTATTGTCCATGGGGAAGTGGAAAAGAATCTTTCCTCCGAAGGCCGTGCGTGTCGTATGAGGCGACTAAAATGCCGGGAGCAATGGGCTAGTAACCCCTTCTCCTGTAGACATTTACAAAAAAAAGAGAAGAAAAACTTTATATATATATATATATATATATATATATATATATATATATATATATATATATATATATATATATATATATATATATATATATATATATATATATATATATATATATATATATATATATGCTGAATATGTAAAACTGGTCAATTAACAAGAACTCATTTAAAATTAAGTCCTTACTGAAATTTTCTCTTATACGTTTAAAGATATATTTTTTCATTAATGTTAATGTAAAAATTTTTAATTTTGCACCAAAAGAATCTTAGAAAACTTACCTAACCTTATTATAACAAGAGCAATTTATTTTAGCCTAACCCAACTTAATATATTTCAGATTTGTTTTCAATAATTTAATACTAAACAAACCCAGTGAAATATATTTTTTTTCGTTAGGTTCAGAATTATTTTGGTGAAATTATTGCATACACAAATTTTCACTTGTCCTATATGGCAAGATGAGCGTTGCTATTTAAGCCAAGATGGCAAGTTCTGCCTATTCGGCACGACATTATATATATATATTCTTTCTTTCAACGTACCAGCCGTATCCCACTGAGGTGGGGTGGCCCAAAAGAAAAAACTGAAGTTTCTCCTTTTAAATTTAGTAATATATACAGGAGAAGGGGTTACTAGCCCCTTGCTCCCGGCATTTTAGTCGCCTCTTACAACACGCATGGCTTACAGAGGAAGAATTCTGTTCCACTTCCCCATGGAGATAAGAGGAAATAAACAAGAACAAGAATTAGAAAGAAAATAGAAGAAAACCCAGAGGGGTGTGTATATATATGCTTGTACATGTATGTTTAGTGTGACCTAAGTGTAAGTAGAAGTAGCAAGACTTACCTGTAATCTTGCATATTTATGAGACAGACAAAAGACACCAGCAATCCTACCATCATGTAAAACAATTACAGGCTTTCGTTTTACACTCACTTGGCAGGACGGTAGTACCTCCCTGGGCGGTTGCTGTCTACCAACCTACTACCTAGGATATATATATATATATATATATATATATATATATATATATATATATATATATATATATATATATATATATATATATATATATGATAGATATACATGACATTGGTACACAAGATATATCTCCGTCCTTTAATTATATCATATCCCTTTATCGTACTATAAATTATTAATCCAGCTTCCAAGATGAATGTTTAATACTGTATAGCACGGACACCTATGTAAACACTTTACTTCATGTGGGAGGAGGATCAAGCACTCTTACCAATGATCTAAACGAGCATATACAGGATCAAGATAAGATAATGTCAACAGTCACAGGACTAAAAAAAAAAAAAAATTCTTGATGCACATACGATGAGCGAGTGAGACTGTCTTGCTTCATAGCCAGCACTTGCCGACTACCCTTATTAGTCAATGGTAGTTTTTCCATCCAATTATTATAACCAAAAAGAAGCGCTAAACCACAAGGGCTATGCAGTGCTGCGTTTTTCTTTGCAACACTGCAAAAATCTCTCGTAACATTACAAAACTGATGTATTTTATCGATGTTAAACTATATTAACCAATGAAGGAGTACAAATATAAAAGTAAAGATAAGCAAATGGCGAAGATAAGAGCAGAAGAAAAAGGAATGTCAAAGAGATAGTGAAGATAAGAAAAAAGGAAGAGTAGATAATGCCAAGACGCTAAAGCATAGTAAATGAAGAAAAGAGAAGATAAAAGAGGAGACTGTCAAGGAGAAGCTAGGAGAAAATGTCAAGGAGGATGGGAGTGTGAGATGCAGCAGGGTCGACCATTGTGGTGTCAGCAGCAGGGTCGTGCATTGTGGTGTCAGCGGCCACTAGGACACATCACAGGTTTTATTGCATCATAACACTGGTGCTTCATCCTGGCTACATTGACAGTGATGCTTCGCCTCGAGCTTACACTACACTGAAGTAACCTGTCTACTCTGGTCTACACTACACCGTCTACAGTCAACACTACTGTCTACACTACACTGTCAACACTACACTGTCTACACTACACTGTCAACACTACAGTCTACACTACACTGTCAACACTACACTGTCTACACTACACTGTCAACACTACACTGCCTACACTACACTGTCAACACTACACTGTCTACATTACACCGTCTACAATGGTTATTGATATCAATGACTCGCCTTAAGTTCATAGTACACCGTCAATTAACACGTTGCTACCGTTAGTGTATTCTTACCACGTACTAAAGAGTGAATCAATGACCCTGAGAGAGATGACTACGGGAGACATCATAACAATATATGTACAATATATTCAGAAATGGAATAAGACACAGATAGGGAAAATCCGCACAAAGACTCCTTGAAATACGACATAAATGGAAACTGAAGTCCTTTTTCAGGTTTAGGATAGCATGAAAGTGAAACGAACTGAACGCAGAACTTGTGTACACTAACTCCAAATGGAGTTTTGTGAGAGCAAAATGAGCACGGTCGTTCGATGAAGCATAAGTGGGGCCAGGAGCCAGGATTCAACCCTCAAAAATAACTATGTGAGCGGGCGTACGCGCACACACACATACACACACACCAGTGAGAAGGCGGAGCCAGGAGCTATGAATCGACCCCTGCAGCCACAATTAGGTGAGTACACACACACAGTAGTTGAGTGGACTTCTGTGTTCAAAGAGGAAGATGACTATGAAATAACTTTTACATGGTGCCTCTTGGATCCTCTTCCATTGGATGCGACCCGCAACATCCGACTAGGTACCTATTTATTATCAGGTGAGCAGTGACAACACGTGTAACGAGACTAACCCCCAGTTACCTTCTTACTGCTAGGTGAACAGGGGCAACAAGGGTGAGGAAATATGTTCAACGTTGTCTGTTGTCTGAGAGGTGTGTATCCCAGATTCCTAGTGAACAGTATACAGCGGTGTATCTCAGTGTATGTACACCGAGAGGTTGTATATCTAAGTGTATATACAAATAAGTGTGCATATGCACTAAGGGATTCGCATCTGTCAGAGGTATCTCTTGACATATATACACCGAGAGGTGTGCATTTCTAAGTGTATATACACCACGAACTAATATTTTGCCAGTTCCAGATCAACAAATGAACCCAGCCGCTGTCTCTCTCGTAACCTTTGCTGCAAAAACAAGTAGCTACTTTCCCCTACATAGGCTCTACACACACACACACTCTTTATTGTAGACGTCTACAATAAAGATATCCAGATGTTGCACATGTGTCTTAACTTTCATATTGTCGGTATTTTATACCTTTCTTGCACACACACACACACACACACACACACACACACAGCAGGGAGAGAGAGGACCCAGTAGCAATCAGTGAAAAGACGGGGCCAGGAGCTGAGTCTCGACCCCTTCAACCGCAAATAGCTGAGTACACACACATACAACTACTAGCTATTCCCCAATAGGCTACAGATACATAGCACAAGTCGCCAATTTCCCTTACATAAGTCCAGGCAAAAACAAGTAGCTACTTCCACATAGGCTAGACCCACAAATAAAACAAGTAGCTACTTACCTCCACATAGGCTAGACCCACAAATAAAACAAGTAGCTACTTAACTCCACATAGGCTAGACCCACAAATAAAACAAGTAGCTACTTACCTCCACACAGACACAAAACAACTACTTACCCCTACCTGGGCAAGACACACAAAACAAGTAGCTACTCACCCCTACATAGGCAACAGATATATAAAACAAGTAGCTACTTACGTTTACATATGCAACAGACACAAATAAATAGCTACTTACCCTACATAGGCAACAGAAACATAAAAACAAATAACTACTTACCCCTACATAGTGGTTACATCCTCGTGTCAGACCCAAGGATTCTAAATCACTGTCTCAGTCTTTATTTAATAGATGAAGCGACTTAGCGATGCTCTAGATTATCCCACAAGCTTTATTAGGACGCAATTGACGTACATAGACATGTAGCCAAGGTTTTACTGCAATAATATATATGTTTTAGAGGGTGAAAGGAAGCATCACAGTGTGGTGGCACAACACTTGTCAGCAAACTTTTTTTATTTATATATATATATATGTAAAGACATATTAGGAAAAACATCGTACGGTGTAAAAATTTCTAGAATGTCAATTATGGTTTTTCGCATTAGGAGAAATATTTTGTGCTGGATTTGATTTTTAACTAAATAAAGGCAAATGTATATATTATTGTATCTGTTGTCAGGGAATCAGCTTCTTTAGTTTTATCGTGCGCCGCCAGCAGCTGAATTTAGTACAGATGAGGAAAACAGTTTGTGTGAAGTTACTAAACTTATTCACTAAGCTATTGTTGCATTTATGGGGAAGCACTAAACCCGTGAGGGGTCATTCCTTGGGAATGGAAGGTAATCTGATTTGATCCAAGAAATGGAGAATTAGCTTAAATGTCTTAGACGAAGAGACCTTCACCGTCATGCAGGACCCTTCCCCTCAGAGGGACGTCATTGTCTAACTTTTGATAGCACAAGAATGAATATTTAACTTCAAAACTCATATGGACGAAATATAGAAGTTTGAAGTCAATCTACCACAAATATCAAGAGCCGCGTGAATGACACCATCAATGAATTTACAACCTTGCCAATGGTGCACACATGGTTGTACTTAGAGTTGTGTTTGTCTTAGCTCCTGACCCTCCCTCATAACCTTCAATTGGCCTGCGTTACTGTTTACTGTCCTCATGGTCCTGTCATGCCTGTTCTTGAAACTATATGTGGCGTTTGCTTTCACCCCTTCCTCAGTCAGCTCATTCCACACTTGCTTACCACCTTAGGACTGAAAAAGTAGTTTCTAACATCCCTAAGACACCTCATGTCTGGGCTGCCATCGACGATGTCTCACTCGTCTCACATTTCAAAGTCTTTTCTATCTGGTGTTCGTGGCTCACTTGGTAGCAGCCTCAGCACACACTGAGAGATCGAGATTCGAGCCTCAGAGAAGTAAAAATGTTGGGTATGTTGCATTACACCTGCTGCACTTATTCACCTAGCAGTAATTAGGTACCTTAGTGTCAGGCGACTGGGTTGGTTCGCATACTAGGGGCTTTAGAGAGGTCTTAGAAGTCCCCAGTAGAAATAAGAAGACAGTCAGGTGACATCCTTATTTTACTGGATTTAATCTGGGTTAATAATCCGAATAAACTCCTCATCTGATCTGTAATTCTCTGAACATCTTTTTCGTCATTGTCACAACTCTGGTCCTTCTGAAGATTGAGACACTTATGCAGCATATGGGAATCTTTATTCAGGAAACGTTTCGCCACACAGTGGCTTCATCAGTCCAACACAAAGAGGAAGGCGTAAGGAGAGGAGGAGTATGAGGTAATCAGTCCCTCAGCCTGGAGTCGATGTGTTCAGTCCATCAATCTTGTAGAATGTACAGCATAGGGCCGTAGACGTGGCTTATATACTGTAGTGAGGTGAGGTGAAGCAGGCGGAGGCGGGGTCATAGTGGTACCATCCACTAGTCGAAGTAGGTCTTCGTCCAAAGGTTGAACAAGTGTTGAAGAATTCTTTGTAACAAGATCCCATGATACTGTAGTGTCTGACAGTAGTGATGAATGGTTTGAAAAACCGACAAGTTGAAGATTGAGACACTTATGCAGCATATGGGAATCTTTATTCAGGAAACGTTTCGCCACACAGTGGCTTCATCAGTCCAACACAAAGAGGAAGGCGTAAGGAGAGGAGGAGTATGAGGTAATCAGTCCCTCAGCCTGGAGTCGATGTGTTCAGTCCATCAATCTTGTAGAATGTACAGCATAGGGCCGTAGACGTGGCTTATATACTGTAGTGAGGTGAGGTGAAGCAGGCGGAGGCGGGGTCATAGTGGTACCATCCACTAGTCGAAGTAGGTCTTCGTCCAAAGGTTGAACAAGTGTTGAAGAATTCTTTGTAACAAGATCCCATGATACTGTAGTGTCTGACAGTAGTGATGAATGGTTTGAAAAACCGACAAGTTGAAGATTGAGACACTTATGCAGCATATGGGAATCTTTATTCAGGAAACGTTTCGCCACACAGTGGCTTCATCAGTCCAACACAAAGAGGAAGGCGTAAGGAGAGGAGGAGTATGAGGTAATCAGTCCCTCAGCCTGGAGTCGATGTGTTCAGTCCATCAATCTTGTAGAATGTACAGCATAGGGCCGTAGACGTGGCTTATATACTGTAGTGAGGTGAGGTGAAGCAGGCGGAGGCGGGGTCATAGTGGTACCATCCACTAGTCGAAGTAGGTCTTCGTCCAAAGGTTGAACAAGTGTTGAAGAATTCTTTGTAACAAGATCCCATGATACTGTAGTGTCTGACAGTAGTGATGAATGGTTTGAAAAACCGACAAGTTGAAGATTGAGACACTTATGCAGCATATGGGAATCTTTATTCAGGAAACGTTTCGCCACACAGTGGCTTCATCAGTCCAACACAAAGAGGAAGGCGTAAGGAGAGGAGGAGTATGAGGTAATCAGTCCCTCAGCCTGGAGTCGATGTGTTCAGTCCATCAATCTTGTAGAATGTACAGCATAGGGCCGTAGACGTGGCTTATATACTGTAGTGAGGTGAGGTGAAGCAGGCGGAGGCGGGGTCATAGTGGTACCATCCACTAGTCGAAGTAGGTCTTCGTCCAAAGGTTGAACAAGTGTTGAAGAATTCTTTGTAACAAGATCCCATGATACTGTAGTGTCTGACAGTAGTGATGAATGGTTTGAAAAACCGACAAGTTGAAGATTGAGACACTTATGCAGCATATGGGAATCTTTATTCAGGAAACGTTTCGCCACACAGTGGCTTCATCAGTCCAACACAAAGAGGAAGGCGTAAGGAGAGGAGGAGTATGAGGTAATCAGTCCCTCAGCCTGTAGTCGATGTGTTCAGTCCATCAATCTTGTAGAATGTACAGCATAGGGCCGTAGACGTGGCTTATATACTGTAGTGAGGTGAGGTGAAGCAGGCGGAGGCGGGGTCACTATGAACCCGCCTCTGCCTGCTTCACCTCACCTCACTACAGTATATAAGCCACGTCTACGGCCCTATGCTGTACATTCTACAAGATTGATGGACTGAACACATCGACTCCAGGCTGAGGGACTGATTACCTCATACTCCTCCTCTCCTTACGCCTTCCTCTTTGTGTTGGACTGATGAAGCCACTGTGTGGCGAAACGTTTCCTGAATAAAGATTCCCATATGCTGCATAAGTGTCTCAATCTTCAACTTGTCGGTTTTTCAAACCATTCATCACCTCTGGTCCTTCTCTTTGGTATAACTGTGTCTAGCATTAGGAATAATATTAGGAGAGAAGTAAATAATGAAAATGATTGTTATAGGAATGCAGTTAGAAGCCTGAGTAGATCTATAACCCACTATGATAACATGAACGTAGATAAGTATGTTTATGGAGCAACTTGCAATGTGAACAGACTGACTGATGTTGTAGTGGCCAGGCTTAGGCTTGGTTACAAGTACTTCTGGCAATTTGGGAGACACACAGATGATCAAACTAAATGTAAATTATGTGATCAGGCATATGGTCACTCTCTTGAACACTATGTGCTTAATTGTCCACTTATTGAGGAATACAGAGACAGACAGTATAATAACCTATGTGACATGTCAAGATATCTTATTAATGAAAATAAGATACCAGATATACGAAGCAAATTTCCTAAATTTGCTTGTAACAGATAAGTGAACTATAGATATGTAGATATAAATCCATATGTATTCCTGTTAACCCTTTGGGGCCTAGTTCCTAGGCCTTTTGTGTATCCACATGCTCTCGCGCTACCGTCCACAGGATGGATATGGGGTGCACAATAAACTAGCCACTTCGGTAGCAAAATCTAATCTAATCTGGTCCTTCTCCATTACAAGGTTATTAGATTCAGTTCCTTTAGAATCTGAAAGTTCAAACTTCAAACAGTCCAGTTGTGTTATATGATCCCTACGGGTTTAGCATTTTGCCCTTTATTTTAATACTGTCATAATGGTTACCATCCAATACAACCCATTACATAACTTCACTAGGAAAGGGACGTTGCAGGGGACAAATACTTAAATAAATGCACTTGGGATATGCAGAGTCCCTGGCAACAACCAGAGACTGACCCAACTGGTGACAAAGAGAAATCAGTTAAATAGCAGCACAGTACAATCAGTGACTGAGTAACAGACTGAGTGAATGTGTCTTTGCTGACTCTTATTGCCTTCCAGACTTATTTTGTCTCACGCCTAAGCGTATGAGAATTCATTTCCATGTCATATAACTTTATGTATTCACATAACTTATATATTCATGTAACTGATATATTCAAGTAACTGATATATTCACGTAACTGATATATTCACGAAATTGATATCATTCTGGGCCATTCATAATTGCCTCAGCTACCTACGTCCCGATGACCTTACCCAGAGACGGCCATCAGCTTCATAGATCCCTCCTTCCTGCCCTGCAGCTCTGTATAGCCCTTGTGGTTTAGCGCTTCTTTTTTATTATAATTCATAGATCCCTTCCTCATGATCTGGGTACCTTCACCAGCATCTCATGTAGGTATAACTGATACAAGGAACATTATTGAAACTTCCTGATTAATGAAATAGTGTCAATCTGAAATTTAAAAAGAGAATAAAACTGATATTCCACATTACAAGGGGTTTTACAGCAACTGGAAACTAGGGGATAACTGGGTTCGAATCTAGGAATAGGATATTGCCAATTCTTTGAATCAAGAGCCCCTCACCAGCACCAAGGCACCTCCCTCGAGAAGCAGCGTTTCAGACAATTCCATTTACTGGTACTAATTCATAATTTGAACTGATGTATAAGCATTTCATGAATCATTTAGTGCTACAGATCATGTTGTCCTTCATAGATACTAGCTACATATTTTTTCTTTCTCCCTTCCCAATTTCTATTTCACTTTTCTGAATCTTCCAGCGCCTGTATTTATGTCCCGTTATTCAATGCTTCTTTTCTGCTATTTTTATTTATAAATAATATTTCCCATCTTTCAGCGATTCATTTCTGCTATTTTTGCTTATAAAAAAATTTCAGAATCTATTTTTTCAATACATTAATAAAATTTACATCCCTTTGAGATTCAACTGTTTTAATATACATCAGTGTGAGTGCCATGCAAATTAGGGACACAATGACATAGCTTAAGGTACTGAAATTATAGTAACAACACTAAACTTGTATGATTTAATGTACTAAACAGGTGTTTTACATAAGTGCTTAGACTCGTTTAGGTAACACTGGGATATATGTGATTTATTTATTGCTAAACCTTTGTGGTTTATTCAGTGTTAAACCTGTTTTTAGTACTAAACCTGTGGTTTATTCGGTACTAAACCTATGCGGTTTATTCAGCACTAAACCTGTGAATTATTCAGTGCTAAATCTGTTTATTCAGTGCTAAACCTGTGGTTTATTCAGTGCTAAATCTGTGGATTATTCAGTGCTAAATCTGTTTATTCAGTGCTAAACCTGTGGATTATTCAGTGCTAAATCTGTTTAGTCAGTACTAAACCTGGGTGGTTTATTCAGCACTATTATTATTATTATAATCAAAAAAGAAGCGCTAAGCCACAAGGACTATACAGCTATTCAGCACTAAATCTGTGGTTATTTATCATTACAATCATAACTAAGTGCTTAACCCACAAAGGTCATACAGTGCTGGTGTCGTTATTCTGTGGTAAAACTTTAGTTTATTCAGTACTAAACCTGTGTGGTTCTTCAACACTAAACCTGTGGTTATTCAGTGCTATACCTGTGTGGTGCATTCATACTAGAAGTGGTTTATTCAGAGCCAAATCTGTTTGGTTTATTCAGCACTAAATGTGTGTGGTTTATTCAACATTAAATCTGTGTAGGCTACTCAGTACTAATCTGTGGTTAAGTAGGCCTTAACACTAGGCTTCATCAGTTAAATACCGAGGCAGTAAATATAGAGGAAGCAGAGGCAGTGGAGAGGTAAATATGATGTTATCTGTCCATCAGCTTTGAAGCAGCAGTTTGAGGTAGTCAGTCCCTCAGCCTGTAGATGTGTTCAACGTCGTAATCTTGAACGATGTGAAACAGAAACACGAGAATGGGGCTTTTTGTAGTGCCATAGCTGAGATGCGGAGAATGATGATGATGCCATGGGAAAAGGGGCCCCACGCTTCACACCCAACCACTAGTTATGAGTGAGAAGAGTTGTAGTCGAGGACCTGCCTAGTATGGACCAGTAGGCTTGCTAGTGTTCCTCATTTCCTGTTTTTCCTGTGATGTCATCTCCATTATCTGCACCTTACCTCTGGCACTACGAAAGACTCCATTCTTGAATTTCAGCTTCACTTCATTCAACATTATGAAGATGAACACATCTCCAGGCTGAGGGACTGACTACCTCAAACTACTACTTTAAGGTTGATGGACTGATCACATCATCTTTACCTCTCTACTGCTGTTGTTTCCACATTCGACATCTTTGTTTTTGACAGATGAAGCCTACACAGTAGGCTTCATCTGTCAAAACATTTCACATAAAAATGCCTAACTGGTATTGCATGCCATTACTATACTGATATGATACAACTTTTGTAGGCTATTCACTTATTAAGTTAATCCAGTGTGGGTTATTCACTGCCAAACCCATGTTGGTCCTTCATTGCTTAACCCGTATTTTAATCAGCGCTAAACCACTGAAGGTTATTCATTGTAATTATATTCATGGAAAGTGCTAAACCCATAAGGGTCATACAGCAGTGTATGGTGGATCTGTAAGAGATGAGAAGCAGTATTCCTGAAAGAACATTGGCTGAAAGTATGGCACTTACAAAACCAGTGACATATAGGAAAGTACAGTGTCTGCATTAAAAGTGGGAGTGTCAGTAGGGCACACAGAGTAAGCACATAAGAGCACTGGAGAAGGTGTTTGAAATGAAGATGGGATGCTCTCTAAAGATCAAGGTAATCAATCAAGATATGTTGGACTGTCAGAGCAACCCGACAATCTTCAAAGAGTGTTGCAATGCACCTGTGGGATTGCTAAAGGGACTGCCCCTAGCCTACCATGGCTGACAGAATGATTATGTGAAAACTACTATTTATGTCTCCAGCTTTATATTCAAATAAGGAAGCCTCTTGTAATGGTAAAAAGTTTCAGAAAAAATGCCCCTTGTGTTGCTCATGTGTCTTATTCAAGGCTAAATCTGTGTGAATTTAACACTGAATACCCCACATATGAGAAATCAGAGAATCCACATTAAAGGTGGGACCATTAGTGGAAGGCAGGCAAAAGGGGTTACTAGCCCCTTGCTCCCAGCATTTTAGTCGCCTCTTAGAACATGCATGGCTTACGAAGGAAGAATTCTGTTCCACTTCCCCATGGGGACTTAAGGTATACAGTATGTACTATAAAGAAGTTTTACATTAATGAAAATTATGAAAGAGAGATTGAAGGGAAGTCTCAGCAAAGCAATTTTTCCATAGCTACCTTTTTAAAGACTGTATACACTAGGATCAAAGGCATAAGAAATATATACATATACAGAGCAGTCTATAAACCAGTGACACCTGCACTATGATATGATGTATATACATGAAAATGCTCAAATGTTTAATAAGTAAAATATGAAAGAAAATCCATGTTCTAATTATAAAGAGGGATAAAAAACTGTGGTTATAAATATGTACAATATTAAGAAAAATTTATTTTGTTTATTTAGTAGCTATTAACATGTTTCATAAAAGAAATGACTGGTGAAAAAAATTATACACAGAAGATGCAGTGGCTGCCCCAACTACTTCCTCAAGAGTCTCTTGTGTCGCATTTGCTAGTTCTTTTAAAGAGCCAAAGTGTTGGAGAATTTTTCGGACACGTTTATCACCCAAGCCAGGAATCATTGCTGTAGTTTTCAGCAAATCGGCATCTGGAGAACTTGCTGTTTTTGGTTTCATTCGAAATGGATTTGAGTTAAACTTTGCTTCGCACATCACCAAATTAGCTAGCAGCTGTGCAGCCTGTATAAAAGACAAAAATGGCTTTAGACACAAGTGGCATACTTTGCATAACAATGGATTTTCCCATTTAACAAATCTTAGTAAAACAAATGCATGTTCTTAGAAAATTAATGATTTTGATTATGATCACATCAGTAATCATAAGGAGCCACCCATTTTTTCCTACCTCTTTGAGGTAGGAAAACATAAGTGCCACCATGACCAAAGACCTGGTTAGTGAATGGATCAATTCCTTAACATTTTGTCTGTGTGTATTGTCTTCCACATCTATAAGTCAGGCTCAAAGCCCCAAAACAAAGTACGGTGGAACCTCAGCATGTGACCTTAATTCGTTCCAAAGGGTTGTTCAAGTGCCACTCCTTTTGAGTGTCGAACAAGTTCTTCCCAACCAATTTTCTGTTTGGTTGGCTGTTATCACTAATCTTCATATGCCCCATGGTGACTTATTTATACAAATAATACAAAAACAAAACACCAAAATAATGTGAAGAAACACGATGGGGTTGTAAGAGAAGTAAATGCGAGGGTCTTGGCAAGAGGCATGGAGTTAAAAGTTAAAGAATCACACACAAAGTGGGAGTTGTCACAGTTGCTCTTTGCTGATGACACTGTGCTCTTGGGAGATTCTGAAGAGAAGTTGCAGAGATTGGTGGATGAATTTGGTAGGGTATGCAAAAGAAGAAAATTAAAAGTGAATACAGGAAAGAGTAAGGTTATGAGGATAACAAAAAGATTAGGTGATGAAAGATTGGATATCAGATTGGAAGGAGAGAGTATGGAGGAGGTGAATGTATTCAGATATTTGGGAGTGGACATGTCAGTGGATGGGTCTATGAAAGATGAGGTGAATCATAGAATTGATGAGGGGAAAAGGGTGAGTGGTGAACTTAGGAGTCTGTGGAGACAAAGAACTTTGTCCTTGGAGGCAAAGAGGGGAATGTATGAGAGTATAGTTTTACCAACGCTCTTATATGGGTGTGAAGCATGGGTGATGAATGTTGCAGCGAGGAGAAGGCTGGAGGCAGTGGAGATGTCATGTCTGAGGGCAATGTGTGGTGTGAATATAATGCAGAGAATTCGTAGTTTGGAAGTTAGGAGGAGGTGCGGGATTACCAAAACTGTTGTCCAGAGGGCTGAGGAAGGGTTGTTGAGGTGGTTCGGACATGTAGAGAGAATGGAGCGAAACAGAATGACTTCAAGAGTGTATCAATCTGTAGTGGAAAGAAGGCGGGGTAGGGGTCGGCCTAGGAAAGGTTGGAGGGAGGGGGTAAAGGAGATTCTGTGTGCGAGGGGCTTGGACTTCCAGCAGGCATGCGTGAGCGTGTTTGATAGGAGTGAATGGAGACAAATGGTTTTTAATACTTGACATGCTGTTGGAGTGTGAGCAAAGTAACATTTATGAAGGGGTTCAGGGAAACCGGCAGGCCGGACTTGAGTCCTGGAGATGGGAAGTACAGTGCCTGCACTCTGAAGGAGGGGTGTTAATGTTGCAGTTTAAAAACTGTAGTGTAAAGCACCCTTCTGGCAAGACAGTGATGGAGTGAATGATGGTGAAAGTTTTTCTTTTTCGGGCCACCCTGCCTTGGTGGGAATCGGCCAGTGTGATAATGTGATGAAAAAACATGAAATACTTTACAGCGAAGTTCTGGCAGGTTGTATTTGTTTGGTCAAGTGCTGAGCTTTGCTCGAATAGGGAGTTTGTCGTATACCAAGGTTCCACTGTACCATAACTTAAGTTTCAGAGCTCTGATCTCACCCAGGCCTGCATTTTTCTCCATTATTTGAACATGGCCTTTACTCTTTTCTGCCACACAACACCTCATGTATACTGTACCTGCTCTCTCCTCACTCTTTTGTATCTGCTGAAGAGGACCTCAGTTGGAGGTTTATACAGACAACCATTCTTCCTTATTTTTTATCTGCATGTGGATTTTTCTTGTATTCTCTATTTTTTTAGAATTTGTTCATTGTGCCAGTGGCCTCTATTGAGTAAATAATAGAAACAACATCCCTTATACTGTTATTTGTTTAAATTAAAAACATCCAAATTAATTTCCTTAAAAAACTATGTACACACTTCTGTTGCTGAATTCTCAGATTAGTGTAATCTAACTGATGACTGGAACTAACTTTTTATCAACTATTACTAGGTGTTGCATTACTTGTTATAACTTGGCTCTTGTACTAGGGTATTAGTCAAGAAAGATAACTACTGTGGCTGTGCTAAGACACAAGGTAAAACAAACTATGGCTAAGTGGCAGCTCAAAGTTATAAGTAAAAATGAAACAGGTTGATTATCAAAAATAAACTATAGTACAGTAAAATACTATATCAATTAGAGGCAAAATAACTGGTCATGCTAATTTTTTATTTGCAAAACTCCTGAACCCATTACATGTCCAGGAAATCTTGTACATGACTGGAGTGGGCACTGGGAAAAAGAACTATGCTAAAAGTATGGTAGCTGGCAGCATAGCCCCCACAGAACCCTGTAGTCACAAAAACACCCTCCATCTGAATGCAGTACTGATACACTGCAGTAATTTATTAATTTAAAAATCACTCCCTCAGATTGCTTTTTGCACTAGTACAAAAATAAAATACAATTACAGGTTCTAAAAACACAATATTAAAAGCACCACAGAAAATTTTCCAACTAATAAACTTATGAAGCCAGCAGGCTGGTAATCTTTCTAACCAGATCAACAGCTGATTACCCTGTAAGAGGCTTGATATTTTTTGTGGATGATAAAGATTAGCTTACACCAGATTAGAAATTAATATTACCTCCTCAATGTGGATCAAACTTGGGACTACTGTGTTGCTAATCCATTACAATAATTAAAAGCAGTAACTCACATTACACTGATGTGAAACTTCAGTACCAGTTTTTCCATGATAGGATCCACATTCTAACTTCTTTAATACAATTATGAAAACTTTAATTCTGCATCAATGATTAGTCTAATATAGACTTAAACTTTCTATCTTAGAATGGCAGAATAGGGTTTACACTGTTAGGTAAAAGGACACATGCAACTAATGCAACATTTTCTTGTGGCAATGTTTCGCTCTCCAGGAGCCTTGACAAAACTTCTGGAGAGCGAAATGTTGCCATAATGGCGCATTAGTTGAACATATCCTTTACCTAACATATTGTCGGTAATTCTACCAATACTATTACAAGGTTTTTATCCTTAATTTTCACAATTTTGAGGATCTAATTGGACAAATTATTAATTATTCTTTTTTCAACAAACTGGCTTTATCCCACCAAGGCAGGGTGACTCAAAAGGAAAAACAAAAATTTCTTGTACATTTGGTAATATATACAGGAGAAGGCATTACTAGCCCCTTGCTTCCAGCATTTTAGTCTCTTTTTACGACATGCGTGGCTTATGGAGGAAGAATTCTGTTCCATTTCCCCATGGAGATAGGAAGAAATAAACAAGATCTAGTAAGAAAATAGAGGAAAACCCAGAAGAGTATGTATATACATGCTTGTACAGTACATGCATGTGTAGTGTTACATAAGTGTAAGTAGAAGTAGCAAGATGTACCTGAAATCTTTCATGTTTATGAGACAGAAAAAAGACACCAACAATCTTACCATCATGTAAAACAATTACAGGCTTCCGTTTCACACTCACTTGGCAGGATGGTAGTACCTTCCTGGGCAGTAGCTATACAGCTATACCAACCTACTACCTAGAAATTATTAGTTATAAACAAATAATTCTCCATGGGGAAGTGGAACAAAATTCTTCCTCAGTAAGCCATGCGTGTCATAAAAGGTGACTAAAATGCTGGGAGCAAGGGGCTAGTAACCCCTTCTCCTGTATATAGTATTACTAAATTTAAAAAGAGAAACTTGTTTTTCTTTTTGGGCCACCTTGCCTTGGAGGGATATGGCTAGTGCATTTAAAGAAAGCAGCAAATAATTATGGTGATAACCACATTCAACATTCTTCACACACCAACTGCAGTCACTATCAATTATAACAGCTTTGCTAGATGCAGCTATATGTGCAGTACAGAAAACTGGAAAAAGGCCACTGTGATTGATACAGCAATAAGATGATGTGCCTGTCACTTGATGCATCAGGTTAATCATTGTTAGGCCTGGCCAATGACTGTGAGTGACAATGTGAACACAGCCTTGGTGTTGGCTATGAAAATCCTTAGTAAATGATGAGCTTCCTGGGCACTATACCATACTACGTACACCAAACTTTTGCTTGATATGACATGATTAAACCATTTATATTCCTTATAATGTAATAGCTTACACCAATTGAATATGTAAGAAGCACTGTTATTTTCAAACTTATGTAGGCCAAGAAACAGTTTTATGCAAGTTAAGTACTATGAGAGAAGATGTATCTGGCTGGAGCAACCATGGAGAATGCTTCCAACCTTTTAACTCTCAAAGATGGCTACATTAACTTACCTCCTCAATAGTCTGAACAGGCAAAATGGCTAAACCAATTTCAACACACACAAATCTGGAAAAAAAGGCAACAGGACAATTAGGCTCATCATTTAGGATTGCCAGTAAACATCACTTAATGTGTTTGCAACATTGTCAAATAAAATACACAGAACATGCTTCAAAATATCAAAATCAAAATTTTATTTCTTTGTAAAGGTTACAATGCGTGTTTACATTTCATAATTTGATTGGTACAAGGAAAGCCACTATCATGCTTGGAGGAAGATATATGCATTGCAATTAATTTTAATGAAATATACCTTTGTAGTTTGTAGAATTCATCACTTGTAAGAGTGTTTTGAGCCATGACAATTCCTCTAAGAAATCCATTAACTTTGCGAAATTTAATTACCCGCTCTTTGTAGCTACTTCCTGGAAATGTAACATACATAAATTTCTTTTAAATAATGAATGAATATAAGTAAGACATAATGGAAACTAACAAATATCCATTACTAATAATAATGCTGTATATATTAGCTGATATGCTGCAGATGGGACTTAATGAGGTGAAAAAGAAATGGCATATAGATCACATAATTTAAGATTTTCCTTATTACAGAGCAAGGTTAATAACTGGATGATTGATAATTTGGACACAGCCCTGGTCTTGAGTAGGATAACTTCAATAAAGGATGGGCTTCCTGCCCTAAACATGGGCACTATACCTATACTACAGATATGAAAATTTTGCATATGGTATATGATTATGATTACACTCTATTTATATTCTATTTAATGTACTGGCTTACACTAATTAAATATATAAGAAGCACTATGAATTTTGAAATACTATAGTTTTATAATCTTATGTTCAGACTTATCTGGACTGAGAAATAGTATACTTCATGCAAAATTTGGCTGGAACAATCACTATTCTGCCTCCTCAACATATTATACCATTGTGATGCATCAAACTGTTTACTTTTTGTTCTCTTGAAATGTCTACCTCTATAACTCTTTACTGTGGATCATTAAATATCACTGACAAATTAGCCAATCTGTATTTCTATGTTAAGAAACAATCCAAGTATGTTTGCCTGTGAAACAATTTGAAGCAATATTTTAAAAAAAGTGCTCAATGTATCCCTTGTGTGAGCCATAAGGATCATAGAGCATCTAGGGAATGGGAAAAGTAGAGGTAGTGGGTAATAAAGTTTGAGACAAGGAAAGGGAGAATCAAAGAGCCCTTTTCCAGCCTCAGGGTACCTTCCTTAATTGAACAACAAATAATAAGAATACACATAATAATAATAATACATACTGCAATATTACTGTCCTGTACAGTACTGTGCTTTTTTAGATGCACTTGGTTAATGTAATTTTAAAATTACAATCTACATAAATATTCTGAAAAACTCACAAGTACTCTATGTGAAACATATCGGAGAGAACTGAACTAGAACAAAAACCACTTATAAAGGTGCTACAGATGGAGTGCACCTGTATTTGTCAGTATTTGTACACTTACCAGAAATTATATCTGCTTCACTGATAAATATTAGTGCTGCATCTTGTGATGGACAAAAATCAACAATTCCAAGACCTAAAAAATAAGAGAGTAAAACTGAAACCAGATGCAATACTGTGCTAAAAAATTCAGAGGAAAACTAGAATTTGATTATGGTCCAGGATAGACCAAAACATTGTCTTAGTTTCATCTGAGAGTACATACTTATTAATGATCATGTTATGTTTTAAAAGAAGCTACAAATAACATCAATGTAACAAGAATGAGACTATAGGTAAACGGAAATAAGGACAGAGGAGCACTGCAACACACCTACTAACCCATGCTAGGCACGATCTTCTGAAATTCAACCCTTCCTACCCAAGGAAGGTCTCTTGGGCTGGCAGGCAACTCTCTCACCTCGCCTCACAGTAAATGTAAGTGTTCCTTACACTTACAGTCCCCATTCACCTAGCAAATAAATAGGCACCTGGGTGTTAGTTGACTAGTATGGGTCACATCCTGAGGGACAAGAGTGAAGGACCCCAATGGAAAAAAGACAGACAATCCCTTGATGCTGCACTGCCTTTCTTGGGTTATCCTGGGAGGCTAACCCTCTGGGGTTAAAAAATCCAAACAAAATCTTTTCTAATATATTTGTCCAACCTATTTTTTTAAAGCTACCTTATGTGTTAATTAGCTTCAATGTTCAATAATACTTGAGAGATTGTTCCACTCATCTACAAGACAACTGGTAAACTAGTATTGCACTTTCCTATATCCTTTCCAAATCTGAATTTATCCAACTTGAAATCATTGTTATGAGTCCTTTCTTGGTTGGATATTTCTAGTCCCTATTAATAGCTCCTTCATTTAAACCTCTTCTGTTAGTATATTTCTTTCTTTACTGGATATTCTTAATAGTGGTGTGCCAGAGTATCAGCACTGGACTATAATGATATCCTACATTTTTGAGGTTTTCACCCAACTTACAAATGCCTCACTCAGGCCTCTGAAAATTGGTAAACTTATACATGCAGTGACCACCACAAGTACATACAAGGTATATAGGCCTAGCTGACATCTATTACATACTACTATATAGAAAGCCCCTTGTTATGCTGAGCATTTCGGACAAATTAGGTCAATGTCCCAGGATGTGACCCACACCAGTCGACTAACACCCAAGTACATACCCGTTTTACTGATGGGGAACGTAGACAACAGGTGTAAAGAAACACCCAATGTTTCTACCCTGGCTGGGAATTGAACCCAGGCCCTCGCCGTCTGAAGCGAGGGCTTTAGCCACCAGGCCGCCAGAGCCCCATATATACCTGCACTATCATATCTTAATCCCACTGTCAAACACATTTATTATAAATGTTTGGTGACTTTCAATCCCATTTCCAAGAAGAAAATTCCATTATAAAAATCAGAATTAATTAAACACTGATAGCACATCAGCGATAAGTTGTGAACGTTAAATTATTTATTCCCAGTACATTTAAAAACAAAAACCCACAAGGGTCATATAACTTTGAGTAACAAATGCCAAAACTTGGGCAACAGTGATTTAGTTTAATATCTCACCATCTGAGTAGTGAATAGGGATAAGCTTTGAGAGGTGGCCAGCCAACTGAGTTCCTCTCCAGCATTTAGACATTAAAATATGTCCAGGTGGAACAACATGGTTATTTATAGGAGCTGACTGCGAGACTACACTCATGATGCCCTGAAAATATATACACAGCACTGTAGTTACATGGTCATATGCATGATATAAAATGAGCCTAGTATTACTTTATATATTAATAAGTGCACTAATGCACTTATAATTTTTAATATTCACTATTTTATTGATGGGGAAGTGCTAAATATATTAGGTAAGTTTATCTGGACATTAAATATATACAAATAATATACTGTAAATATTTTTTTACAAAGATTTTGAGGACAAAAAATTATTTTCTTTGGATTATTATCCTGGAGGTTTATCAACCAAGGATAACCCAGTAAAGCCACTTTGTCTGACTTATTTCCACTGGTATACTTTGATCCTCTTCCCCAGGATGCAGCCCAAAGCCTATAAATGTGAAAAGCTTAAAAAGAACATGCAAAATGTCAAATAAACATGTAAAAATGTGAAATAATATCTTTATTTCCACAAGTACATGTACAAGATATACAGGCCTAGCTAACATCAATGACATAACTACTATACAGTAAGCCCCTTGTTATGCAAATCATTTCCTGCAAATTAGGTTAATTTTGTCCCAGGATGTGATCCAAACTAGTCGGCTAACACCCAGGTACCCATTTTACTGCTAGGTGAAGATGGACAGCAGGTGTCTTAATCTCCGTACTGCCCGTGGCGTCCCTCACAGCCTGAGATGGTGGAACACTTCCTGCTGTGGAGCCCACGTTATCACTCTGCACAGACTACTCTCCGTGCGGCCTTGCGCACGCTTGAGGTGCACACTTTCACTCTACCTGTCCTTCTCAACGGGGAGGGGTTTCGCCCTCTGGACCGTCAGGAGATATTGGCCTGTACCTGCTCCTTCTTGCTGGCTTCAGGGCGTATCAGGGACATATGATACATAGTTATTAGTCAAAACATTCTTCCACTTTGGTCAAAGTCCCCTCTCCTAGCACTGGATGGCCGGGCTCGATACGGCGTATGCTGTCAGTGGCCCTGAAACCCAACAGAAGAAGAAGAAGAAGCAGAAGAAAACATGTCCTAATGTTAACACCCGTACCGGGGATCGACCCCCAGACCTCAGTGTGAGAGATGAGTGTGCTACCAATCGAGCTACGACACACTTAAAACTATTTACCTGGAGTTTACCTGGAGAGAGTTCCGGGGGTCAACGCCCCCGCGGCCCGGTCTGTGACCAGGCCTCCTGGTGGATCAGAGCCTGATCAACCAGGCTGTTGCTGCTGGCTGCACGCAAACCAACGTACGAGCCACAGCCCTGCTGATCAGGAACCGACTTTAGGTGCTTGTCCAGTGCCAGCTTGAAGACTGCCAGGGGTCTGTTGGTAATCCCCCTTATGTATGCTGGGAGGCAGTTGAACAGTCTCGGGCCCCTGACACTTATTGTATGGTCTCTTAACGTGCTAGTGACACCCCTGCTTTTCATTGGGGGGATGTTGCATCGTCTGCCAAGTCTTTTGCTTTCGTAGTGAGTGATTTTCGTGTGCAAGTTCGGTACTAGTCCCTCTAGGATTTTCCAGGTGTATATAATCATGTATCTCTCCCGCCTGCGTTCCAGGGAATACAGGTTCAGGAACCTCAAGCGCTCCCAGTAATTGAGGTGTTTTATCTCCGTTATGCGCACCATGAAGGTTCTCTGTACATTTTCTAGGTCAGCAATTTCACCTGCCTTGAAAGGTGCTGTTAGTGTGCAGCAATATTCCAGCCTAGATAGAACAAGTGACCTGAAGAGTGTCATCATGGGCTTGGCCTCCCTAGTTCTGAAGGTTCTCATTATCCATCCTGTCATTTTTCTAGCAGATGCAATTGATACAATGTTATGGTCCTTGAAGGTGAGATCCTCCGCCATGATCACTCCCAGGTCTTTGACGTTGGTGTTTCGCTCTATTTTGTGGCCAGAATTTGTTTTGTACTCTGATGAAGATTTAATTTCCTCGTGTTTACCATATCTGAGTAATTGAAATTTCTCATCGTTGAACTTCATATTGTTTTCTGCAGCCCACTGAAAGATTCGGTTGATGTCCGCCTGGAGCCTTGCAGTGTCTGCAATGGAAGACACTGTCATGCAGATTCGGGTGTCATCTGCAAAGGAAGACATGGTGCTGTGGCTGACATCCTTGTCTATGTCGGATATGAGGATGAGGAACAAGATGGGAGTGAGTACTGTGCCTTGTGGATCAGAGCTTTTCACCGTAGCTGCCTTGGACTTTACTCTGTTGACGACTACTCTCTGTGTTCTGTTAGTGAGGAAATTATAGATCCATCGACCGACTTTTCCTGTTATCCCTTTAGCACGCATTTTGTGCGCTATTACGCCATGGTCACACTTGTCGAAGGCTTTTGCAAAGTCTGTATATATTACATCTGCATTCTTTTTGTCTTCTAGTGCATTTAGGACCTTGTCGTAGTGATCCAATAGTTGAGACAGACAGGAGCAACCTGTTCTAAACCCATGTTGCCCTGGGTTGTGTAACTGATGGGTTTCTAGATGGGTGGTGATCTTGCTTCTTAGGACCCTTTCAAAGATTTTTATGATATGGGATGTTAATGCTATCGGTCTGTAGTTCTTTGCTGTTGCTTTACTGCCCCCTTTGTGGAGTGGGGCTATGTCTGTTGTTTTTAGTAACTGTGGGACGACCCCCGTGTCCATGCTCCCTCTCCATAGGATGGAAAAGGCTCGTGATAGGGGCTTCTTGCAGTTCTTGATGAACACGGAGTTCCATGAGTCTGGCCCTGGGGCAGAGTGCATGGGCATGTCATTTATCGCCTGTTCAAAGTCATTTGGCGTCAGGATAACATCGGATAGGCTTGTGTTAACCAAATTTTGTGGCTCTCTCATAAAAAATTCGTTTTGATCTTCGACTCTCAGTCTGGTTAGCGGCTTGCTAAAAACTGAGTCATATTGGGACTTGAGTGGCTCACTCATTTCCTAGATGTCATCTGTGTAGGACCCATCTTGTTTAAGTAGGGGCCCAATACTGGATGTTGTTCTCGACTTTGATTTGGCATAGGAGAAGAAATACTTTGGGTTTCTTTCGATTTCATTCATGGCTTTTAGTTCTTCCCGCGATTCCTGACTCCTATAAGATTCCTTTAGCTTGAGTTCGATGCTTGCTATTTCTCTGACCAGTGTCTCCCTACGCATTTCAGATATATTGACCTCTTTTAGCCACTCTGTTATTCTTTTCCGTCGCCTGTAAAGGGAGCGCCTGTCTCTTTCTATTTTACATCTACTCCTCCTTTTTCTTAGAGGAATAAGCCTTGTGCATACATCGAGTGCCACCAAGTTAATCTGTTCTAGACATACGTTGGGGTAAATAACAAAAAGGCACAATACTGTGACTGGAACGATACACAAATAACCCGCACATAAAAGACAGAAGCTTACGACGACGTTTCGGTCCGACTTGGACCATTGACAAAGTCACACTAACAGAGGAGGAGCAGGACGGCTATATATAGGCAGGAAGAGGTGGAGGTAGTAGTAGTGGTAGTAGTAGTAGTAGTAGTGGTACAAGAATTGTATATAATACCGACAGGATGAAATGACACATGCACAACACCCGGGCAACCCCACCGTAGACGTTTCGCCATCCAGCCAGCCACTGGATGGCGAAACGTCCACAACAAAGACAACCAGACGCCGTACATGTGTCTAATTTCATCAGTAGTTGTAGTAGAAGAAGAAGAGGTAGTAGTAGTGGTAGTGGTAGAAGTGGGAAATAAGGAAGACGAGCCAGTCAAATACAAAGGAAGGGGAGCACTGCAAGAGAGCTAGAAACCCACAGAGGGAGAGCAAGCGCACCGAGGTGCGTGAAAGGGGAAGTGGTGAAATAAAATAAAGAAGGAACAGAAACACGAGACAGGAGAGAGAAAGACAACCCAGAGGAGAAAAGGAGAGAGGAAAGGGGAAGACGAAGAAGTAAAAGAAGAAGAAGAAGAAAAATGAGGATTCAGGTTAAGTCACGGGTGTTCTGAAGTTTGGAGCATTTTACAATGTAGTGGGAGAGGAAGGCATCTACAGAGACGAAGCCAGGGCTAAGGTTCATACAAGGAAAGTTGTGTATAAGAGAAGATTCAACTAAACGGCGACTGTTCGAGTTGGAAGTAGGGAAGACAGTTTTAGCAGAAGACCAGTCAATAGGATGGCTATGATCTCTGACGTGACAGAAAAGAGCATTGTTAGTGTCGGCAAGCCTAACACTATTTTTGTGCTCCCTAAGTCTGTCAGAAAGAGATCGACCAGTTTCTCCAAAGTATTGAAGAGGACAGGAGGAGCAAGAAATAGAGTAGACACCAGGAACATCTGTAGAGGGAGGAGAGGTATGAACGAGATTAGTGCGAAGAGTGTTAGTCTGGCGGAAGGTAAGCTTGATGTCTAAGGGACGGAGAGAATTGTTGAGATTAGAAAGACCGGAAATGTAGGGAAGGCAGAGGATAGAAGAGTTCCCATGAGTAGAGAGTTTGGGAGAGAAGAAATTGCGTTTAGCACGTGAGAGGGCAGAGTCTATGAAATGGGAAGGGTAGCCAAGACGGGAGAACGAATTATAAAGAGTGGAAATTTCTGCTGGAAGGAACTGAGGATCACAGATGCGGAGGGCACGGAGAAAGAGGGAGATAAGAACACTTCTCTTGACAGGGGAAGCATGATAGGAAAAGTAGTGAATGTACATGCCACTGTGCATAGGTTTACGGTAAACGGAAAAGGAAAAACCTGTATCTGAGCGGTGGACATGGACATCAAGGAAAGGAAGTAAGGAATTAGATTCCCATTCAGCTTTAAACTTGATGGAAGGGGCAAGATTGTTAACCCTTTCAGGGTCCGTCCCGTAGATCTACGGCTTTATAGTGAGTGTCCAAACCGTAGATCTACGCCATGAGCTCAGCTCACTCTGATAAACTGTGAGTGGTACATTTGGGCCTAGATATGAGAGAATACATCTATGTGGTATGTGTGCACCACATAAAACAGATCCTGCAGCACACTGTGTATAATGAGAGAAAAAAACTGAAATCATGATTTTTCGATTAAAACAGCAACTTTGCAGTGTTTTTTCGTATGTTTTTTATAGTTGTATTTGCGATTTCTTGGTCTCATTTGATAGAATGGAAGACATATTACAGAAATAGAGATGATTTTGATTGGTTTTAGCACTGGAAATGGCTTGAAACTGAGCTCAAAGTAGCGGAAATGTTATATTTTTGCCGATATTCAAGAGTAAACAAACGACCTCACACGTCTAATACACGTCAGCTGGTGGGTCTAATATACATTCACAAATATGGTGATGATATTTATACAATTATTACAGTATTGCATAGCAGTAAATCTTCTATTTTTTGGTGTGAATAAAAATTCATTATGTGAATAAAAAATCAAAATGGAATTTATTTGTAAAGCCTCAAAACATGACTAATGAACAGAGGAAATGTTAGTTTAGTGCCAGGAATGCCTACATTGTTTATTCTGGACCCTATTTTGAAATTGGAATATTTTGAACTTTGTGTTAAATTGGCCAAATTAACAATTTCCGATCACTTTATTTTGTAGTTGAAACAGTTGACTTGGCGATTTCTTGTGCTCAATCGATAGAATAGAAGTAATACTAGTGAAATAGCTAAGAATTTGGTTGATTGGAATAATGTAATTGGCCTAAAATGGGAGTCAAAGTCGGCAAAATCGCCGATTCGTAAATATCGCTAACACATCAAAATTCGCGAGAGCATAATTTCGTCAATTTTCCACCAAATTTCGTACTTTTTGTTTTATTACCTTCACAAAAAGATTCTCTACGATTTCATAAGAAAAAATAACAAATTTTTTTTTTTAAAATTCTTGGACACTGGTGCGTGACTCCAGATTTGGGCCTTGGACCCTGAAAGGGTTAAGAGCTTCAAGAAAAGGTTGGAAGAGACTGGAGTCATGAGGCCACAGAGCAAAGATGTCATCCACATAGCGGAGCCAGAGTGAAGGTTGCACATCGAGGGTAGGAAGAAGAACAGTCTCGAAGTATTCCATGTAAAGATTAGCAAGGACAGGAGAGAGAGGAGAGCCCATAGCGACACCGAAGGTTTGGGAATAATATTTCCCTTGGAAGGAAAAGGAGTTAGAGTCCACACAGAGGCGGATCAGATCAAGAAAGACATCAGTGGGGATAGGGAGATGAAGAAACCCTTCATGGGCCTTCTCTCTAAGGAAATCAAGGACATCATCAAGAGGGACATTGGTGAAGAGGGACTCAACGTCAAGACTAAGCATCTTACAGGTTGGGAGAGAGCGAACCCGTTCAATGAAGTCTTGAGAGTGACGGAGGTGGGCAGGAGAAAAAGTACCAAGAAAGGGAGTGAGGGTTTTGGCCAGCCAAGAAGCAAGAGAATAAGAGACAGAACCTCTAGAGGATATGATAGGACGAAGAGGAATATCAGGTTTATGAGTTTTGGGAAGGCCATAGAAATAGGGAAGAGAGGGACAGATGACACGAAACCGTTGAACAAGGTCAAAGTCAGGAGGACAGAGGTCGGAGAGAGTCCTTAGTTTTTTGTTGAAAGTTCTCTTGATGCGATCAAGAGGGTTGGAAACGAGAGGAGTGTAGGTGCGTGAGTCAGAGAGCAAGACATCAGCTTTACGGAGGTAATCCTCGCGATCAAGGATAACTACCGAATTACCTTTGTCAGAAGATAGTATGACAATGTTAGTGTTAGATTTAAGAGAAGAAAGGGCAAGTTGGTAACGGCGTGGAAGGTGGTGATTCTTGGAAAACAGACTAACAAGAGCAGGAAGGAGAGCACCACGAAAAGTGGACAAGTCAGGAAGATTACGGAAGCGAGATTGACGAAAGGAATCAAAAGAGCTAATCAGGGAAATACCAGCGCGAGGAGTAGGCGAAGTGGCAAAGGAAAGACCAAAACCAAGAAGTTCAAGCTCATACTGAGAGAGTGAGACAGAAGACAGATTAGTAACACAGTCAGTGAGGGAGAATTTAGACCAAGGGCTAGCTGAGATGAGACGTTGAAGTTTATTTTGTAGTTTGGAAGAATGAATTTGCGCATTCAGGCGAGCAGTGTCAAAGGCAATGGCAGAGAGAAGGTTACAGAGATCCTGTGGTAGAGCCGCAAAGAGAGCACGTTGACGTTGACGGAGAGTAAAGAAGGCATCTTCAACCTGTGATTTAGTAGAAAGAATGAGCTGTTGAAGTAGGAGACGGGCATGATCAGGAAAGGGAGTGCCCAGTGGGTTGGTTTTCAGGAAGTGGGAGAAGGAAGGTGGCAGAACTTGTTCAGCAAGACAGTCACGTAGGAAGCGAAGCTGATTCTTACGACGCCGGGTAGCAATAAGAGCAGCCTCATAAGATCGAAAGAGGGGTTTAAAAGAGGGAAGAACATTAAAAAAGTTGGAGAGAATATGACGCTTAACTGCGGGGTCCATAAATAACAAAAAGGCACAATACCGTGACTGGAACGATACACAAATAACCCGCACATAAAAGACAGAAGCTTACGACGACGTTTCGGTCCGACTTGGACCATTGACAAAGTCACACTAACAGAGGAGGAGCAGGACGGCTATATATAGGCAGGAAGAGGTGGAGGTAGTAGTAGTGGTAGTAGTAGTAGTAGTAGTGGTACAAGAATTGTATATAATACCGACAGGATGAAATGACACATGCACAACACCCGGGCAACCCCACCGTAGACGTTGACCGTAAACCTATGCACAGTGGCATGTACATTCACTACTTTTCCTATCATGCTTCCCCTGTCAAGAGAAGTGTTCTTATCTCCCTCTTTCTCCGTGCCCTCCGCATCTGTGATCCTCAGTTCCTTCCAGCAGAAATTTCCACTCTTTATAATTCGTTCTCCCGTCTTGGCTACCCTTCCCATTTCATAGACTCTGCCCTCTCACGTGCTAAACGCAATTTCTTCTCTCCCAAACTCTCTACTCATGGGAACTCTTCTATCCTCTGCCTTCCCTACATTTCCGGTCTTTCTAATCTCAACAATTCTCTCCGTCCCTTAGACATCAAGCTTACCTTCCGCCAGACTAACACTCTTCGCACTAATCTCGTTCATACCTCTCCTCCCTCTACAGATGTTCCTGGTGTCTACTCTATTTCTTGCTCCTCCTGTCCTCTTCAATACTTTGGAGAAACTGGTCGATCTCTTTCTGACAGACTTAGGGAGCACAAAAATAGTGTTAGGCTTGCCGACACTAACAATGCTCTTTTCTGTCACGTCAGAGATCATAGCCATCCTATTGACTGGTCTTCTGCTAAAACTGTCTTCCCTACTTCCAACTCGAACAGTCGCCGTTTAGTTGAATCTTCTCTTATACACAACTTTCCTTGTATGAACCTTAGCCCTGGCTTCGTCTCTGTAGATGCCTTCCTCTCCCACTACATTGTAAAATGCTCCAAACTTCAGAACACCCGTGACTTAACCTGAATCCTCATTTTTCTTCTTCTTCTTCTTTTACTTCTTCGTCTTCCCCTTTCCTCTCTCCTTTTCTCCTCTGGGTTGTCTTTCTCTCTCCTGTCTCGTGTTTCTGTTCCTTCTTTATTTTATTTCACCACTTCCCCTTTCACGCACCTCGGTGCGCTTGCTCTCCCTCTGTGGGTTTCTAGCTCTCTTGCAGTGCTCCCCTTCCTTTGTATTTGACTGGCTCGTCTTCCTTATTTCCCACTTCTACCACTACCACTACTACTACCTCTTCTTCTTCTACTACAACTACTGATGAAATTAGACACATGTACGGCGTCTGGTTGTCTTTGTTGTGGACGTTTCGCCATCCAGTGGCTGGCTGGATGGCGAAACGTCTACGGTGGGGTTGCCCGGGTGTTGTGCATGTGTCATTTCATCCTGTCGGTATTATATACAATTCTTGTACCACTACTACTACTACTACTACCACTACTACTACCTCCACCTCTTCCTGCCTATATATAGCCGTCCTGCTCCTCCTCTGTTAGTGTGACTTTGTCAATGGTCCAAGTCGGACCGAAACGTCGTCGTAAGCTTCTGTCTTTTATGTGCGGGTTATTTGTGTATACGTTGGGGTCTGTGTTGCTTAGTATATCTTCCCAGCTTATATCGGTTAGGACTTGGTTTACTTGGTCCCACTTTATGTTTTTGTTATTGAAGTTGAATTTGGTGAATGCTCCCTCGTGAATAGTCTCATTATGTCGGTCTGGGGCTCCACGCATACATGTCTGAACCTCAATTATGTTGTGATCTGAGTATATTGTTTTTGATATGGTGACATTTCTTATCAGATCATCATTGTTAGTGAAGATGAGGTCTAGTGTATTCTCCAGTCTAGTAGGCTCTATTATTTACTGGTTTAAATTGAATTTTGTGCAGAGATTTAAAAGCTCATGTGAGTGTGAGTTTTCATCAGAGCTGCCTCCTGGTGTTATTACTGCAACAATATTATTTGCTATATTCCTCCATTTTAGGTGCCTTAAGTTGAAATCCCCCAGGAGCAAGATGTTGGGTGCAGGAGCTGGAAGATTTTCCAGACAGTGGTCAATTTTTAGCAGCTGTTCCTGGAATTGCTGGGATGTTGCATCCGGAGGCTTGTAGACTACCACAATGACTAAGTTTTGGTTCTCGACCTTTACTGCTAAAACTTCCACTACATCATTTGAGGCATTTAGCAGTTCTGTGCAAACAAGTGACTCTGCAATGTACAGGCCAACCCCCATCCCCTTTTTGCCTATTCACTCTGTCACATCTGTATAGGTTGTAACCTGGGATCCATATTTCGTTGTCCAAGTGATCCTTTGTGTGGGTCTCAGTGAAAGCCGCGAACATTGCCTTTGCCTCTGCAAGCAGTCCACGGATGAAAGGTATTTTGTTGTTTGTTGCTGGCTTTAGACCCTGTATATTTGCAAAGAAGAATGTCATCGGACTGGTGGTATTGTTGGTACTGGGGGGGGGATTTTTTTTCCGGCATTAGTATCTGTATCTGTTGGTTTGGAGTGGAGGCCATCGACTGTGGTTCCACTCCAGGAATGACTGGATTTGGTGTACGATTTGTGCCATTTCCTGCCAGTTTTTCTCCTTCCTGGCACTAAAAAACCTCTCCCTCATTTATATGTACAAAAAATATATTATACTGTAGCTTCAGTGTTAGCTAATACCCAAGGGGAAACCATAATTACTAATTATACTATAATAGAATCGAGTTACAAAGGATATACATTTCATGAAATGAAGAAAATTATTGGCTGCCAATTTGAATTGGACACTTGGGGTCCCCAGCCTTATTTACTGTTACTCTTAATATAAACAATCCCCCAGCAGATATAGGATTTTCCCTAGATGCTACAGACCATAACAATAGTCATTGAGAAAATTTGTCTGGACTGCCTCCATGTGAGTTGCCTACCCTAGCAAGCTCTGTTGACACCAAGCTCTGAGGTCGGTACCTCAGCCTCACAAGTGGCTTATAGGACAGATTTCCATAAATGACTGATGTTGCAAGAAATCTCGCCTGCATGCACGTATAAAGGACTAACTTACTTGGTGTTGGAGAATATATCCCAGTCTTCAACCTCCCTAAGCTTTAGCCCCTCTGGACTTTCCCTCAGAACTACATGCAACCAGGAGCCTTAATTCCTGCAATATTCAGTCGGGATTAGTGACCTGCCTGCACCTCAGAAATTCCTGTTTCCAAGGGGGTGTGTATCCCCTAGTATAACTATGCAGAAAGTGACACTAGCTTCTAGGCCTAACGAGGAGACGCTGGTACGTACTGGTCATGGGCTGCCGCCTGCACAAAGGCCCACAGCTCAACTCACTCGCAATTTCCCCCAGAAACTGGCCAGAATACTGAGAAAGAAAGGAAGGTCTCGTCTTACTGTATAAGCCTGATGGAGGAGGTCATCTACGGTACTTCGAGGTGCCTCCACCAGATTTCCCCAGGTCTAGTATGTGAAGACATGTGGGGGCGCCACCCTGCTGTTCACGGCACTTGTTGTTCTGAAGGTGTCTGATCTTAGAAGGAGCCACTGCGGTCTCAAAACCCCGTGCCCCAGCATTCAAACTTGGGCTGCCAGTTCTCCCTGGCTAATTATTATTATTATTATTATAATCAAAAAGAAGTGCTAAACCACAAGGGCTATACAGCCTCCCTGGCTAATATAACCTAGTGTTTGCCTATATTACTGGCCTATTTCTACCTATGTTAAGGTCTTAAGTAAGTAAGTTTATTCAGGTATACACAAATACAGTTGCATAAAATTATCATACATAGCAGCATATGTGTAGAGAACCTAGGATAACCCAAAAAAGTCAGACAGAGTGACTTATTTCCATTGGGGTCCTTTTACCTTATTATTATAATATAAAGGTTATAATATTTTCTTATTATTCTATAATGAAGATAACATCTTATTATCATACTAAAAAGACTATCTACTACACGAGGGTCATTAAGACTATCTACAAATCGAGGGTCATTACTAGGAATAAGGTAAAATTTACACGTATGTTTGCTAAAAAATAAAAAATCATTCCCCCTCCCTTTCTGTAGCTACATTCATCAGACACCTTTTGGCACTCTTCTTGAACTGGTTCATGCTATGACTGGCTTTGACATGTGCGGGCAGTCTGTTCCATTCCTTTATTGCTGTACAATAAAAGGTATTTGACGTCTGGCCACTGACTGTGAGTACTACAAAGTTGTGTTCTCTCCCCCTAGTACTATGATTGCTTTGGTTCCCAACCTTGACAAAATTGACAGCAAGATATTCTGGACACTGTTTGTGAGCAATTTTATAAACATGATTTAGCTTCAGTTGTTTTACTGTCTTCAACATTCGGCATATCCAACTGCTGTAATTTATCCTGGCCTACATGTTCTCTTGGTCCCAGTTGCCTCAACTGTCCTAATATTAGTTCACTAACAGTATAAATTACCTACCTCTTCCTCGACGGGTAAATATATCAATTAAAATGTACCTTCCAACCACCTTCGCCAACTCGGGTGTGTATGTGTTTTGGGGTGGATGTGAGGGCCAGCAGAACTCAGACGGCCTTTCCGTGGAATATAAGGGCCTTCATACAACGTATCTGCCCTGTGGAACTTTAGGATCGAGTAAGTAAGTTTATTCAGGTATACACAAATACAGTTGCATAAAATTATCATACATAGCAGCACATGTGTAGAGAACCTAGGATAACCCAAAAAAGTCAGACAGAGTGACTTATTTCCATTGGGGTCGAATAAGTTCCAACAGTTATTAACTCATGTAACATCAAATTAATATAATATTTACACCAGAAATCAGCTCAGAGCAGCATACACAAGGCTGCCACTCCACTCCCACTCAATCTGAAATTTGAACTTCCTTAAAAAACATCATTCTTCAGTCATTATCAATGACCTGAAATAATTCATTATCGGTTATTACTATCCATATTACCGATCACAATAAATTGAGAGTCCTTAGAACCTTAGACAAATGTAGAATAACGAAAGAATTCAATTTATTTAAGTCTGCATACAATTCCTAGAAAAAAATTGCAATCTTATCTTATAATACCACCAGCAGAACATGCAAAATAAGACACATTAAAGTATCCTAATATTGCGCAATATGTCTCATTTCACATTTGTAGGTATATTTCATGCCATTTCTTACCAGTAGAACAAAAGCCTTGCCTCATATTCCTTAATATTTTTCAGTTACTTCACTCCTGTTACAACAATTCAGACTTTTTTTTTCAATAATATTAATGGTATTAATAATGACATAATATCTGTACTACACTGCTTGTCAAAAAAGAAAAAAAGTGGTAATTGTTATTTCTATACGGACCACAATGGAAATAAGTCACTGTCTGGCTTTTTTTTTTTTTTTTTTGGGTTATCCTGGGTTTTCTACATATGTGCTTCTATGTTTGATAATCTGTGTAACTGTATTTGTGTATACATGAATAAACTTACTTACCTTGAAGTGGGTTAAAAAGATATGTGAGCAAACACTAGGACATACGTATTTAGAAAAGTTTCAGTCCTTAGTACGGGCGGGTTATTTGTGTGAGGTCTCAGGACCGAAACGTTTTCTAACAAGTATGTCCCAGTGTTAGTAAGTTTATTCAGGTACACACAAATACAGTTACATAGATTATCATACATAGCAGCATATGTGTAAAGTACCTAGGATAACCCAAAAAAGTCAGTGACTTATTTCCACTGGGGTTCTTTTACCTTATTATTATAATATAAAGGTGATAATATCTTATTATCTTATTTTAAACCTTGTTTATTCACTCCCCCTGAGTTACACAAACTATGTACTAAGAAAAACAAGGGTATATATGCATATTCAACTAATAAGGACTGTTCTGGTAAACCCGTAATTTTATTTAGGTAATGGTACACAGTTACACAAATTATCATACATAATGACATGTATAAGTTACCTAGGATAACCCCAAAAAAGTCAAAGTGACTTATTTCCATTGGAGTCCTTAAGTTGCCCGAAGTGCTCTACATAACCAAGGATTTTTTTTTTTACATAATGTGCCAGTGATGTCAATTAGGCTTGTATTAGACGTGTCATATACTTGTAGAAATAAAGATTATCATTATTATTATTATTATTATTATTAGTAGTAGTAGTAGTAGTAGTAGTAGTAGTAGTAGTAGTATCATTATTAAATTAGGACCCAATGGAAATAAGTAACTTTGTTGGACTTTTTGGTGGGATATTCTGGGTAATTTACACTATATATTATAATGTGCTCATGTGTACCTGTGCCTAAATAAACCTATTAACACCTGAGATATAGTGAGTTTTGTTGAGCAAGACAAGAGAGTACAAGAACTATACAAACAAGTGTACGAGAGACTGAGTTATCATATAAAGAGAGAGAGAGTGCGCACACTAATCTTCTCTTGCCAGGTTGCTTCTCCTGTCTGACGAAATAGTGATTCCACGTTACACCCAGTGTCTCAGCCGGACATAATGTCTGAAAATAAGGTGGTTGTGAGCGATTGTTAGTTAAGCCATGGGAGTAGTGAGACTTCTAGCCCGTGCTGGGCACTTTGTTAAGAGGGAACTCTCAACTCAGACATATTCTCAGAGAACAGCTGCTGTAAAAGTTAGGCGGGTTGGTAACCCATTTCTTTTGAGTTATTACAGCTTTTAGCATCCCTCCATCGTGTGTAAATGAGTTTTATGTATGTGTTTTAAGGTTACTTAGCAAGTTTGAACAGTGGGTGAGCAGTTATTGGTTAATGTTGGTCACGTTTGAGGGTCAGTAAGGGTCATACTGAGGCTGAGTAATCCATAAGAATTTTGTTTAGTGATAAATTTTAGTTTTTAAGCCACAGTCTGAGGCGCAATATAGTGTCATACTGTACAGTATTTGTGACTGCATGGTACCATGGAAATTATGGTTACTATTAGGTGTAATGGAGGTCACTGGGAGTTCCCTGCATGAGATATAATTAATATAGTAATTGTACAGTTAAGGCTACAGATTTTTTTCTCTACATGCTAGAATGAAATAAACTAGGGAACCTAGTGCAAATAAACTGGGTCAATATTGAATATAGGTCCTGTTTCTACCTGTTCATTGTACTATTTGTCTTGAGTTCTAGGTCAAATCTTAAATGATTTATCACTTCTGTTTGCCTATGATAATGTGTTTAATGCAAGATTCAGATAGACTAACAATGTCTCGATGAATAAACAGAAAATGGGGACTCGAACTGTGTCCAACTCTCAGTGGGGCAGAATCAAACCTGCTGCTGCCAGAACCACAGTTCAAGTCCCTGGCCATTCTCCTATTTATGAGCTCCATATTTCTAAACTGGAAAGTTAACTCAGGATAACTACGGAAGTCAATTAGTGCAACTTATTTGCGTTGGTGTCCTTTGATCACCTTCCCCAGGATGCATCCCACATGTGTTGTTAACACCCAGGTACCTAATTAATACTAGGAGAACAGAAGCAGTAGGTGGTAGGAAACATGCCCAGTGTCTCCACTTCCTCCAGGATCAAACCTGGGCCCCATGGCTGTGAGTTGAAGATGCAACTGAGCCATGAGTGGCATTATCTAAAAACATTGTACCTGTATCATAGGTTTAACAATGTTGGGATTAACAGCAAAACCCTTTGTTGGCCTTTCTGTTTACAACAGGTTACTCTATAAACCACAAATAAACATGCTATACATATAAATACATCTTGTAAAGTCTCTCTTGGAGGATAGGATCATCTTAGGGACTTGTATATTTAAATTATGGGGGCTAAAACAGTATAATAAAGCCTCCTAGCTAAACACACCCATCACTTAAAATATGTACAGTGCATATAAGGCATAAGATGTACTGCAGTGTTTAGTTTTGGTGATTTGGTCAGGAGTGAACTGTCAAATCTAATGAAGGTCATTCCTGAGTGAAATGTCTAAAATAAAGGCTTGCTCTGCATTGTCTTTATGCCTACTTGTTGCTCTGTCACCAGTAATGGTAAGCTTGTTTGCCAGAGGAATTGGAAGCATGTCCTAGGTTAACATTCAAGTGGGGGGAGTGCTTAGCTCATAAAGGGTCATACAGTGCCTGAGGGATTGGGAAGCAATAGGGTTTGATCCAAGAAAGGGAAAATCAGGTCCAGTTCCTTGATCTGAGAGCCCCTCACCAAGCATCAACAAACATCCCTCAAAGGGTATCCTAGGTTGTCAGCATAAACTGTTGCCTTTTTTTTTTTTTTATCAAAGGTGACTTTTCAGTATCAGTATTTTCAGTTTAATGATCTATATTGTTAAACAGACAGTATTATAAACTTGTACAGCAGTTTGAATAGGCCTATAATTGTAATTACCACCAGTGTACAGTATGCCATATTTAAGTGCATTTTGGAACTTTTGTTCAAATTTATAGTACTCTCTAAAATTGCCTGCAAATATCCTGAATAAAGCTTATCTTCTCATAAGCTTCTACTTATAACTTAGCCAGAATAAAAAAAACTACTGTACATGAAAAATAGTAAATTGTATACTTATATACTTATCAACATAATGTGTCAGTATAGGGTGTAAGTAGGCCTTGCCTAGCATTATCCAGTAGACATATTGCTGTATTCATCCACACAAAGATTTTTTTTTTTTTTTGAGGGAATAGCGGACTGGTGGCATGAGTGTAGGTTGGCCAGGTTTGGCAGTATCTCATCATATTGTTACTCGAGTGCCAGCTACCGTTTCCACAATTCTTTGTACCATCAGCAACTATCTTATTTTATTAGCTGGTGATTATGCCACAATAGCTGTTTACGTAGTGATTGGCACTATTGTAAACGAGAAAACACTGCTAAACTAACCATGAGTACAGTGGACCCCCAGTTTACGATATTATTTCATTCCAGAAGTATGTTCAGGTGCCAGTACTGAACGAATTTGTTCCCATAAGGAATATTGTGAATTAGATTAGTCCATTTCAGACCCCCAAACATACATGTACAAACGCACTTACATAAATACACTTACATAATTGGTCGCATTGGGAGGTGATCGTAAACCGGGGGTCCACTGTATTTGACTCAAAAATAGAGTAAAATGCATCAGTACATCCATAAACACTGGCAGATAGAATTTCACCACCTTAAATCTATTTCTTATTTTATTATTAAACTAGAGTAGGGCAGGAGGAGAAAAAGGTTTTCTTTTTATATAAACATATTTTGTTTAGTGTACTGTACAACTTCATACAGTGCTGTGTGCTGTATGTGCCCTGACAATTTGCAGTAATACCTATTTACATCAATAGCTGATGTATTGAATTCAGCACCATGGTACTTAATAGACTTAATTTGATTAGTTCAGTCACCTTTCTAAGTTAGGTAAGCTTTACACAGAATATGTACAGCTTAAATGACCCAGTTATGTAAGTACATAAATGGGTAAGTGATAGTTTAAATTGTATTACTGTGACATTGAAAGTAGTGGCTGCCTCACTTATTACAGTACAGTACTGTATATGTACAGAGGGAAAATCAGATGATTAGCACAGTATTGACAAAAAATATGGTAAGGTTGCTGTTGTGCAACCATTCAGTCTCCTATCATTTAAAGTTTTAGTGACAAATGGTGCAGCACTGTATGACCATTTTGGGTTTAGCACTTAGTTTTGGTTGTAATAATAATAGTGGCAAATGAAGGTTATAGTGTAGTGCAGCACTTTGATGAATTTTGCAGCCCTAAATGACCCTTACAGATACCTCTATGTAAATTCTATTTATCACAGTACTTGTACTTTAAATAATGTAATCATTGAATATGTGAAATGCAACCTGTAATTTTTTTTTTTTTTTTTTTTGCAAATTATCATACTGTACTATATATTGCTATAATAATAAGTATTATTGAAATACTGTATTAATTTTGTTATTAATAAAAACTAAAATGGCAGTAATGTAATAGGTGATTGATTAAAATAGATAAACTTTATAGTAAGAATGCTGTATAGTACAATATTTGAGACAAAATCAATGTTTTGTGCTAAATATTAATAGCTTTTGAAAATTAAATTTATGTACAGTATACTATATACTATTTTGAATGTGTAATATGTAAAAGGGAATCAGTGTTTCATTAACTAAATATATGTCTGTAGATGATATTTAACCCTTAAACTGTCCAAATGTAGATCTACGTCCACGTGCGAGGGGGGGGGGCTCCAAACGTAGATCTACTTTTTTTTTTACATGCTTTCAAATGGGGAAAATCAAGGTCGGAGCACTGTGCACGTGAACGTAGATCTACATTTGGACAGTTTAAGGATTAATGCATTTTTAAGCAGTCACTCTTAGTACGGTGTAACATTGAAAATCTGGAATGAAAAATATTAATTTCTGTTGTAATTTTTCCTTCTTACATTAGGAGTATTATCTGTAAAATAACTTGCTCATGGAAACAGTCAACAAATTTGTTCACATAATGGAATCCTTGGAGCTGGACATAGCTGCACTTGATGCTCTGTTGGGTGACCAGAGCTATGTCAGTGGTTATCATCCCACAAAAGCAGATGTAGCAGCTTGGAGGGCAATTGGTAAAGTCCCAGAGGCTGACTTTCCTCACGTTGCTCGCTGGTACCACCATATTGCCAGCTTTGGTGCCAGCAGTAAAAACTTTCCAGAAGCTTCCATTACATTTGTGTTGAAACAGCAGATTCCAGAATTAAAACCAAAAGGAACTGCTCCGTTTGTGAGGAATTCCATGAAAGAACAGAAATCAGAGCCTCAGAAAGCATCTGGAAGTAAAGGTCAGGTGGAGGTGAGGCTCTGCACTTTTATACAAAGTTTTCTTTTGAGTGAATTGATTAAAGTTTGTATTTACATAATATAATTACTGTATTACACTACAATACTTTCAAAGTTAGGAGGATGGGCTCACCCACTGTTCTGCATGGAAAATGTTTGCAGTAGCTACATAATATTTGAAAGGTTGACAGTGAATCAACCTCCTTCATCAGGTCAAGCAGCCATGTATGAATAACAAATGGTTAGACACTTTTTAACCCTTAAACTGTCCAAATATAGATCTACATTTGCTCGCATAGCATTTTGAACGTAGATCTAAGTTTTTTACGTGCTTTCAAATGGAGAAAATCAAGGTCAGAGTGCTATGCACATAAATGTAGATCTACATTTGGACAGTTTAAGGGTTAATAACTGTAGACTTTGTGCTGCTCCATGCAGTCTGCTGCAAACATTTTTTGTATTTTAATGCTTGTTCGTATAGTCACCACCTGTGTACAGTACTGTATTATTCTGTACTAGCCTTCACTTCTATTAAATTTTTACCTAGTGTATTATTTTTAATTTCTGATACTGTAAATTGCTAATATACAGGTCTCTCTAAAGGTCTTATACTCTCTGGATACTTCCTCTATTTCAGTGTGTGGCCCCAAATATGTTTTTACAAATACTTGATATAATTTAAGCCTCGTTAGTGAGAATTTGCGGGATTTCAATATTCATCATAAAATTGTGCTTCAACGTACAGTATAATTTTTTGTATAATTTGGAGCTGCAGTAGTTGCCTCAGCATCTGCTGTTGGGCAACTCCAATTTTTCACACCCTCCTTCCCTTTCTAACCTAACCTAACTGTTAAATCCAGTGGTTCCCAACCTCAGGGCCCTAACCCAAATTAGGGTCATAAGGGTTCCTTGATTAGGTTGCTGGGGTTTTGAAACTTAAAAGTAAGATGGATCAATACTTGCCTCAAAATGTTACTCTTCAGAAGCACAACTGTGTAAGAAATGCTTTGGATTTGGATGACCAAAAGGTTGGCAATGGAGTTGATGGAAGCCAAGAATGGTTTAATCTTTGGGAAAGATGAGTTTTGCCAGATTTTCATCTCCTTATTGGGTGCAGCTGTTGGGGGTAAACCTGTTTTCTCTCGTAATCTAGGATTTTCTTGTTTGGTTTCAAACTATACAAAAGCACGATCTAGTTATGACCTATGCTGTGCCCACTCTATCAGTATTCAGACTAGGCTAATTGAACTGATTGAGGCAGTATAACATCAAGATTACCACTAAATATTGAAAAAAAAAATCTGTATATATGTATTTTTAACTTTGTCTATTGTGTTCAAATAAAAAATGTGAATATATATAGGCATCATTAGTTGTCCAGTATGCATTTGTATGATTAAAATAGTGACTACTATTTTTGCTTCAATTTGTATTAGATTTTTACATCTTTCTTTCAAAACACTGACCGTATCCCGCCAAGGCAGGATGGCCCAAAAGGAAAAACGAAAGTTTCTCCTTTTACATTTAGTAATATATACAGGAGAAGGGGTTACTAGCCCCTTGCTCCTGGCATTTTAGTTGCCTCTTAAAACACGCATGGCTTACGGAGGAAGAATTCTGTTCCACTTCCCCATGGAGGAGATTTTTACATATGTACATAATTATTTTTTAATAGTACATATTGTTACTGTAAATAGTATCATAACTTTGATGTTCAGTGGCTGGTCACTTCAATTTGCACAAAAAAAAAAATAACTGTAAAGTAATACAGAAACTTGTACTTTTCTATACAGAGCTTAATCATATTCATGTTGGTGCCTATTTGATTCTTTAAAATTTTAATAGAACAAGTATAACTGAAATATTTTCTTGGAACACATCTTGGATTATAGTGTGGTTGTTTTAGAAACTGGAGTTCACTCCAAGTAAAAAAAAACAAACAAATACTTTTCCTTGGAACCTGTCATAGTCATTAAGTGGAAAAATTACTGCACGATACTGTGTATGCACAGGAGTGCTATAGTATGAATGATGGGACACCATAATCTTTACTCTGCTTCTGTAGATTCAAACAGGTAGTTACCTGTATGTAATTCTTTCCATTAACTGAGTTTTGGTCATTTGTTATAGAATACAGCTCCAACTTATCATAATTAAAGTTTAGCTAATTTCTAGCATATACATACATACATAATTCTGTTGGCTTGTCTTAAAACTGTAACTGGTTCACAGATATAAAACCAAATCTGGGCGCCATCCTTAGTACAGTACAGTTTTGTAAGCAACTGATGAATGGATTAGCTTTGAATGCATATTTTAAAAGATAAGCCACTCTTGCTGGAGGAATATCCTATTTGTAATAAACCAACATTGGTCAAAGAGATTAGCGTTGGATGCTGTTTGTGATTGGTGTGAACAGTGGGACATCAACTGAAAGACTATTCTATAATCTTATTGTTTGCCAACTAGCATTTTATACCACAACACTTTTCATAAATTAATTGCTTCTCCTTATGTATATACAAACCATTTTCTGTTATATCATCCCCTTCATTGCTGCATGTGCCAGTAACCTTGCTCTTGTGATGCCAAAGAAATCTCTTAGTTGACCTTATACATATCCTGTATAATATTTAATAACTTATTTTTTGTATTACCATGATTTTCTTTTTAGTTGGCATGTGGGTTAATTTTTTCTAAGGACGAGGCGGTACAGTACTGTATTTGGTGACCGTAGTGTCTACCTATTCATTGTCTAGACAGTACCCTCATTTCGATAAGGGATGCGGTGGGTCCAATAAGATGGGCCTCAAAATAAGCAGCAGACATAGCAACCAATTATTTATTTATTTATTTTTTTTTTTTCAACAAGTCGGTCGTCTCCCACCGAGGCAGGGTGACCCAAAAAAGAAAGAAAATCCCCAAAAAGAAAATACTTTCATCATCATTCAACACTTTCACCACACTCACACATTATCACTGCTTTTGCAGAGGTGCCCAGAATACAACAGCTTAGAAGCATATACGTATAAAGATACACAACATATCCCTCCAAACTGCCAATATCCCAAACCACTCCTTTAAAGTGCAGGCATTGTACTTCCCATTTCCAGGACTCAAGTCCGACTATATGAAAACCGGTTTCCCTGAATCCCTTCACTAAATATTACCCTGCTCACACTCCAACAGATCGTCAGGTCAATTATTTATATATTAACTTAATTTTATTTTATTAACTTAATTTTATTTAGTCACCAGACTGCAGTGGACTTTTGGAGAGCATTGATGTATCTGTAAAAAATGTCAAAACTGTGTATTACATTGGGATTTCCTGAAAATCTGAATGGCATGTGCTGTGATTGTTGTTGCACATGATGTACTGTTGACATTTAAATAATAATTTATATGTTTGGAACCAAAAAAATGGTATGGCTTACTTTTGATACTGACAAACCAACCTCTCAGAGACAAATAAAAATTACATAATTGAATAATATGATGTAAGCTATTCCTGGCAAAGAATGGTTCAGGTAAACTTTAAATATTCTGGTGTGATTATAAATTGTAATTTAAAACAAATCCCAATCATTGTAGTTACTAACAAGGATTAGGGTAAAAACATTTAGCTTAAAAGAAAGAAAAATATAGTAGAGTAATTAATTACCAAATCCACCATTTCCTAAAATATACAATGCATTTGATAAACAAGGTAGAGAAATGTGACTTCACATATATTTCCTACAGCAGGCAAAGTAGCACTTGCCATGCCTTTCCTGTGAGGACACTTGCTAGCACAGGTGTTTTTACACACTTGAAATTCCTCTCCCTTTTTTAAAACTAGATCAGTGTGCATTACTCATAGACATATTTTTTTTTAAATATAAATTCATTTAACCAACTCGCAAACAATGAAATGTATACATAAAAGCTTTGATAATACGGTATATAGTACATGTACACATGACACTAAATACATATTCTGTCATAAGAATATTATCATGTCTTGGGGTGTGCCAAATTACCAGTATTGGTGGGTATTGACTAATTTTGATGTTATTGGTATTAGCCTAAAATTGAGTATAGGTCTCAGCATAAATTCTGGTACCTTCCCAGCCCTAATCATGTCTTATACTGTACAGTATTTTATTTCTGATGGTTAATAAATACGTATTCTTCAAAGCATAATAATAATAATACGTACTATAATAATTGTATTTTAATACTACATGTAATTTTTTAAATGAAAAGTAAATAACCATGTGTTTTTGACAGTTCAAGTTTTTAACCTGAAACAACTATATCACTTTTTATATCTGAACTGGTAAGGTGTTTGCAATTAAGGTGAAAATTCTGGCAAGAGAAAGTCTGTTAGGCAATCACTGTATTTGTGTGTTTTAAAACATCAACAGATACCCAAATACAGTACTGCATGTGCTTCCTGCTTACATTGACAGTTTCAGTTAATGTCATGGAATGTGGATCTGTAGCAATGCATAAAATCTGAATAACATTTTTGCAGTTGTGTACTCTGTGAATTTTATTTCTGATAATTTGTATTAGTAAAAATTATATGGGTAGTATAATGTAATTTTTTTTAAACTATGTACAGTAGGATCCCCGTATCCATGGGGGATAAGTTCCAAGACCTAATGTGGATAGTAGCAAACCTTGTATTTAAGTAATATTTCACTTACATATATGCCTATGATAAAGTTTAATTGATAAATTACACACAGTAAGTTGAGAATTAGCACTTTTTCACTGATTGGAAGCACTTCGTGACTTCTCTCGGCTTTAAAGAAGTGTCACCATCACTACTTTTGCACTTTGGTGTCATTATTAAGCAAAATTAAGGGTTATATTTTCAGGTCATGGTAAACCACAGACAACTGAAACTACAGAAGCCAGACCTGTGGATACGGCACTCCTACTGTCTAGAGTTGTTTACATATGGTATACTGTACCATATAATAATACACGTTTAATAATTTTCTGTTTATGCAGAGTAAAAAGGAAAAAGGTGGAGGAAATGGCAAGGGTGCAATAGAGCTGAATCCATGGCCAGATTACATCCATGAGCGCCTCAACATGTGGGACAGACTTAAGAAGGAAGCAGACGAAATTCTAAAAGCTAAAGTTCCTGAACCCATTAAAGTAGGTACACATTAAATTTTTTAAATAGTAATGCACTTGTAATATTAAATGCTACACTGATAATGTCTATGCTGGATTACAAGCCCACAGATCATAAGTATCTAGCTCCTGATTTAATTTGCTTGTGATATGTTCCAGCCTCAGTATATTTATTTTTATTCTTCATTTGACTATTTAAAATTTTTATTACTGTTTAAAGTTGCCAGTAATTATCTTTTGTATAAAGTAAGTACAGGAGATAGCCAGTGGATTAAAAAAATTATTAATTGCAAATATTATTTTTAGATTACTTTGCCTGATGGTGCAGTCAAAGATGGTAAATCTTGGCAAACTACTCCATATGAAGTAGCCCAAAGTATCTCTCAGGGTCTGGCAGAAAACACTGTGGTAGCTAAAGTGAATGGAGAAGTCTGGGATCTCGATCGTCCATTGGAACAAGATTGCAAGTTAGAGTTGCTCAAGTTTGATGATGATGAGGCAAAAACTGTAAGTGTTCATTAAGAATCTTAATACTGTACAGTATTTATCTTTACTTTTGTAAATATTAGCTAACATTGAATTTACTTGAAAATTTAATTTGGTGATGGGTAATACCAAAAAATTAATTTATCCTTGCATTTTAATTGTAAAAATTATGTTAATTCTCTGTACTAATACATTTTACTTTTGTCTGTTTAGGTAAAACCTCTGAAGTTGTAGTACCTGTTCTGTATTTGTATTTAAATTAGCCTCATTACATATTCTTTTTATGGTAATTAATAAGAAAGCAAAGATATATGATGAATTTGAGCATAAAACTGAATTTAGTACTCGCTATTTGTAAGAGAAAAAAATACTGTTAATTAGTATTTTCAAGGGAATGTTTGAGAAAATATGCACCTTGAAGAGTGATTTCATGTTTATAGCTGCAAAAAACAATTAAACTTTTTATACGTGCCTTGAAATAGATATGGAGGCTGTCCTGTATGTTTAGTTTTGATGTACCATAATTGTTTAGAGAAATGGACTATCTATTTTTGAATCTGTATAAGGAGTTGGCCTCTATGGTAGCCTAGGCTTTCTAAAAACTCATAATGGATGTCCAGTTTCTATTTATAGTATATCTGTCCTGGACACTCCTGTGTTAGGTACAGTAGCAACCTAGCCTCGAATTAAACCATTCATTTTATTGTGCATTACTGTATACAGTACAAAACAATACTATGCATCAACTTCTTGAAAGTTCTTTATTTCTGCTTTCAATTAATTTTAGTTATTTTAGATTAGAATGCTTTATTTCAGCCTAAATATACCTATATACTATGTACAGTATAATGTAATTACCCACCATTATGCAAATTACAAAGTGTAACATATGGTAGCACCACGGCAAGATATCTTGGCATACAGTACTGTAATGGGTATATTATGAGTTATTAATTTTTTAATTTTAAGTTTACTTAGGAAGGAACTTGAAAAATATTTTGAAGTAGCCGTGATTCAGTATATTGCTCAAGTATTGCGTACTCTCATAATTATTCTTCCATACACAGGTCTTCTGGCATTCCTCTGCCCATATCTTGGGTGAAGCATTAGAGCGTGTGTATGGTGGACACCTTTGTTATGGACCTCCCATTGAGGAGGGCTACTACTATGATATGTACACAGAGGGTGCAGGGGTGTCCAACCTGGACTTTCCTGGCATTGAAGAGGTGATGAAGAAGATCACCAAAGAAAAACAACCATTTGAAAGACTAGAGATGAAAAAGGAAGATCTACTCGAGATGTTTAAATACAATAAATTTAAGGTTAGTTTTTGTTATAAATACAGTAGCTCCATGTTAACTTTTTTTTTCCAAATTTTTTTATTTATAATTATACAGTGCTTATACTCGTACAGCCTCTCCTCACTTACTGATGTACTCGTTTACTGAAAACTCGGAGTTACGATGGGCTCTCTGACAAGTCGGTATTGTATGCCATACAAGAACTTAGGTCATAGAAACGGGCAGCGCGACATCTCAGCGTCGGGCATCTCAATCTCCTTCCTGCAGCCACTCAGTACACTAGCTTTCAGTCTCCAAGAATACATATTTTACAAATTTATACTTTATTTTGCACCCCATAGTACAAGATAGATAGAAGTGCAGCAGCAATTGGAAGAGGAAAAACAAGAGGAAAATGGAAGTACAAAAGAAGTTTACAGTAAAGGGGTTAGCTGGTGTGTTCATCTGTGTGTGTACATTCTCAGTGTCTTGTGGCAGCTTAAGAAATGATTAAACTCAGTTAACAGAGTACGTATGTCAGTGGTAATAATCATAATAATTAATAAAGATGATCTCTGGATAATCAACACAAAATGAGTATTGAAACAAATGCTTAGTTTTTACCTGTTACAGGGTGATTATAAAGAGAGATAAGAAAGTACAGTATTGAAATGTATTCTGTTGATCTAGCTTCAAAAATCAGCCCAAACTTCAGACCCACTGAATCATATAAATATACTCTTGATTATTCAAATGATTTATAAAGTTCAGTAGTTTGTACTGGGCTTTGACAACTCATATACAGTATTTGGTTTATAATTTACTCTAGTAAAATGTATAATGTTTATCAAGCATAATTATGGAAAGGCATTGCATCATAAGTAAAAATTGCCTTAATTCCTTTACCCTATGAGATTTTTCTGCTTTGTAGGTGCGCTTGTTGAACGAGAAAGTGAAGACTGACACCACCACTGTATACCGCTGTGGACCTCTCATTGATTTGTGCCGAGGTCCACATGTTCGCCACACTGGGAAGGTTAAAGCCTTTACGGTAATTATTTTTCACTTAATTTGGGCTTGGAAAAAGTTTTACTAGTTAATAAATCAATATTACTAATGAAAAATATTCTTATTTCACTCATTAAGTATGTTAACAAATAAACATCCCTCTTTTTTATTGTTGAATGTAGTCTATATCAATAAGAATACTGTACCTTAAAACAAAGAATTGTTAGAAAAATAATACAAAGGGGTTAAAAAATAACAGTGAGCAGTTGTAATAGGCAAATATTGCTAACCTAACAGGTGACTAAGAACTCTTCGTCATACTGGGAAGGAAACAGTGAGGCAGAATCTCTTCAAAGAGTTTACGGGATCAGCTTCCCCGATCCAAAACAACTGAAGGAATGGAAGCATTTCCAAGAGGAGGCAGCCAAGAGAGATCACAGAAAAATTGGTAAATTATTTTTAAGTCTTCTTATATCTTTGCAAACCATGTTTGTTGAGGGATTCATTCAGGAATGGACTTGCATAAAATGTTCACTTTACACATCTAACAAATGTTTTGAAACACAAAGGAGCAAGAATTTATACAAAAAGTTAATTAATCACTCGTATGGATTAGCTACCACTGCTTACATAAATAAATAAATGGAAATACCGAGGACTGCTTCAAAAAATATACAAATTTCCTTTCCCACATTAAACACAATAGTGAATAAGTTGAAAGAAACCTGAGGATAAGGGCAGAATGGTGTTGTGTATAAGATTTACTGTAATAACTTAATTATTGTCCCAAAACCTCTCCAAAATGAAGCACCTTATTTTTATAGAAGCTTTTGCTCAATTCCTCTTCAAGGGGGGCTCCTTGGCGTGGTGAAGAGGCTCTTGGTCTGAGGAATTAGACCTGTCGGTCTACTTCCTCAGACCGAACCTAATTACCCCCCAATCCCCCGTTCATTATCCCATCCTCCCCTTTTTCCTTTCCTCCTCCTCCTCCCCACCCCTCCCTTTTGCCCTTCCTTTTTGGCCTTTTTTTTTTTTTCCCCACAGGCACGCTAGTTCCTAGGTAGGGGAAAGGGTACCGGGGTCCATCCCATTCCGTTGAGGTTCTTGGCTGTGGCGTAGTTTGCCGTGGAATCTGGATTGCCTGGGGATGTCCTGATCCCTCTCCAGTATCCCGGAGGGTGGCTTTGGGTGTCTCTCGGGCGACGGGTGTATCTCTGGAAGCCACCTTTCGGATTCCGGGGGTGGTGGCCGAAGGAGGTATGCTTTGTGGCGGATTTCCGGCTGCCCTCTCTTTTGTCCACCGAGGTAGCTCGGCAGATGTGAGGTTGCTATCCCGGATTGCCGGTTTACTGGCATGATGGGTAGGGTATGGCACGGGTTCCATGCTGCATCTGCGCTACTTGCGGTGCTGAGGTCCTCTTGGGTGCGGAGGGAGATTTCTGGCCCTTTCATTCCTCCTAGGAACTATCCCTCCTCGGTCCCCCCTTTTTTTATTCTTTTTTTTTATTTTTATTTTCTTTTCTTTCTTTTTATTTCTTAAAAACAAAAAGAAAGAAGTAACCTAACCATGGCAGCCCTAGTCCATGAACCTGCTACCCCCGGGCCCCTTCTTGATACCGCACCCCGTTCTGACCCCGCCTCGTCTTTGGACCACTCTTCGGACACTCCTCATGCCTCTGTACCTCTTGCCGGTGCTGTTTCCTCACCCACTTCAGGTACTGAGGCCTCGACTGACTCCTTCGATTTATCTGACCTTCGCTCTCCTCTGACTATGCTTCCGGCCTCTCCCTCTACGGTGCGGCAATTTTCGAATTGCCGGCCCGTTCCACATCGGACCAACTCTGGTCCCATGCCTAAACGACGACAATTACCTGCTGATGATACTTCTCCACCTTCTCGTTCTTCTCAGAAAAGATCGACACGTCCTTCACTACCTTTCCACGCTCAGTTTCAGACTGCACAGTGGACTAAATTCTTCACTTTACGACCGACTTCCTCTACTGCCTATCTTTCTGACCACAGTATTGGCAAGGCACTCCTACGCCATGTTGGTAAAGATATTTCTTTTCATGCTCTTAAGAGCGGTACGCGCATCGTCACCGTACAGAATGCTACCCAGGCTCATGAGCTTTCTCGTCTTTCCCATATCGATACTGTTCCTGTAACTATTGAAAAGCATCATTCCCTCAATTCTTGTAGTGGTACCATCATTCTGCCCCATACCATAGTTCAACAAAATTTCCAGACATGTGGCACTGACATTCTTGAACAGCTGGAACTCCAAGATCTCCCAATCCTCAAGGTAGACACTTACGTTCTTCCTGCCCGTGGGCAGAGACGATACCCTAGCAATGTGGCTCGTTTAACTTTTGACAGCCGTGAACTCCCATCCTCAGTTTATGTAGCAGGACATCGGTTACAAGTTCGAAAGGTGATCCCTACACCGCAACAGTGTAGAAATTGCTGGCGATTTGGCCATCCAGCGAAATATTGCAGATCTATCGCCGAATGCCCAGTCTGTGGTGCCGATGACCATTCTAATACGTCTTGCAATCGATCTCCCTCTTGCCTTAATTGTCATGAGGCTCACCCTTCGTACTCTTACCGTTGTCAAGTCTACTTAAACAAGCGGGAAATCCGTTACCTCAAAGAGGCAGAAGGTCTCCCTTATGCCATGGCAGTTTCTCATCTCTGCCTCCAAGGGAGACTACCTCGTGTTTCTTATTCCCGTGTTTCAAAACGTCCCCCCACTTCTGGTATCCCATCTTCTGCACCCACCTCTGTGGTTACCTCTCCCATAGTCACTCCTGTAGCTAATTCTTTTGCTGTCCTCGGCTCAGACGTCCCTACTTCAACATCTCAGTCTGATCTTGCTTCTTCGTGTTCTCTCTCACAAGCCTCAGTAGCGACGAGATCTCGTATGACACCTCCCAATCGTCCCTCTACTTCTCAAACGTCAAAAAAAGGTCCGTTAACACCTCCTACCCATCTTCCACCTCCTCATTTTCCCTTCCCTGTCTCTGTACCTGGTTCTCCCCCTCTCACTGGCTCTGTTACAAGTGTAGAGGTTCACCCTCCTCCTCGTACTGTACCTTCCTTCCCTGTTCCCTCCCAAGTTTCTTCCTCTTCGGTCACCTCCCAGGTTTCTGCCTCTTCTGTCCCCTTCCACGCTTCTCCAGTTCCCTCCACCCTTCCGTCCCCCCCTACCTTGGTACAGTCCATTACAGTTCCAATCTTTACTCATCCTCCCCCTACCATTTCCAATATTGTCTCCCATACTACGTCTCTGAATTCTGAAACACTTGAAGCAATCTCTGAATATATTGCAGAGACCAAATCATCAATGGACACTGATCCACCCTCCGCTCCTTCTCTCTCCTCTACTCCATCTGCGCAACTCCTTTCTTCACAGCGCACCGTTCCTTCGCTGCTTGAACGTTTTCCACTGCCTCCGCATGTGGACTTTTCTAACCCCTCTAGTCCGTAGGAACCCTTACCTGCGGATTTCAGGTATCTTTATCATTGCCAATCATGGCCTATTTACAGTGGAATATACGCGGCCTCGGGTAATCGGGGTGAGCTTCAGATGTTACTCTCCCAGTTTTCCCCTGTTGGTGTTTGCTTACAGGAACCAAAATTACACTCTGCTGTTATCTCTCCCATCTCAGGCTATAATTTATTGTATTCTTCAGATCCTTCTCCTGATGGGACCTTTAATGAAAGTGCCCTTCTTCTACGCACTGATATTCCGTACCATCAGCTATTTGTTCGTACTTCGCTGCATTACACAGTAGCCCGTATCCACTTGCATAGGTGGTATACGCTCTGTTCTTTATATCTCTCTCCTTCTCGGGCATTATCTATTCCGGATATTGCCTTTCTTGTTTCGTCATTACCACCACCGATTCTGTTACTTGGTGATTTTAATGCCCACCATTTCCTCTGGGGGGGGGGTCTCACTGTGATTCCCGTGGCATTCAGTTAGAGGCTTTTCTTGCCACCCACCCCCTCCATGTTTTAAATACAGGTACTCACACCCATTTTGATCCTCGGACTCACACTCTCTCTTGCATCGATCTCTCAGTCTGCTCTTCCTCCGCCGCATTAGACTTCACTTGGTCTGTTCTTCCGGACTTACATGACAGCGATCATTTCCCAATCATTCTTACTTCCCCTTCATATTCACCACCTCTTCGCATCCCACGCTGGCAATTTGATCAGGCAAATTGGAACCTTTACTCACACCTAACTGTTTTTAGAGAGGTTCCTTCTTCGTCCTCCATCGATGAGCTTTTACACCTCTTCTCGCCCTCCGTTTTAACTGCAGCTTCTCATTCTATACCCCAAACTTCGGGCAGGCATTCTCAGAAATGCGTGCCTTGGTGGTCTCCTGCTTGTGCTCGTGCAGTACGTTTGAAACGCGCTGCATGGGGCAGGTACCGGTACAATAGAACCACAGAGAGACTTCTTGAATTTAAGCAGAAGCGTGCGATCGCTCGCCGTGTCATCCGTGACGCTAAACGCACTTGCTGGCGAGATTGTCTCCACCATCACCTCTGCTTCCTCTATGAGTGCAGTCTGGAAAAAAGTACGAAAACTGAGTGGTAAATATTCTCCTGACCCGGCTCCTGTTCTGCTGGTTGCCGGTGTTGATATAGCAAACCCACTAGATGTTGCCGATGAAATTGGCAATCATCTGGTCCGTATTTCTCAGGGACTCCATCTATGCCCCTCATTTCTTTCCTCAAAGTCTGCCAGAGAGTTAGCACCCTTGGACTTTTCTTCTCTCAGAGAAGAACAGTATAATGTGCCTTTTACACTTCAAGAACTGGAGGCAACACTCTCAGCTTGCCGATCATCAGCAGCTGGGCCCGACGACATTCATATTCGTATGCTACAACATTTACATCAGTCAGCCCTTGCAGTCCTATTACGCCTTTACAATCTTATTTGGTCACAAGGAGTTCTTCCACAGCTGTGGAAATCCGCCATTGTTCTCCCTTTCCGCAAACCAGGCACTACGGGACATGAAACCTCCCACTATCGTCCCATTGCTCTTACCAGTGCAGTTTGCAAAGTGATGGAACGCCTAGTAAATAGACGTTTAGTGTGGTATTTAGAGACACACAACAGTCTCTCCACTCGTCAATATGGCTTTCGTAAGGGACGTTCTACCATAGACCCCTTACTATGCTTGGATACGTATGTTCGTAATGCCTTTGCGAATAACTACTCAGTTATTGCCATATTTTTTGACCTTGAGAAGGCATATGACACAACTTGGAGGTATAATATTTTAGCCCAAGCCCACTCCTTAGGCCTTCGAGGCAATCTACCATCCTTCCTTAAGAACTTTTTAACTGACAGGCATTTCCGTGTTCGGGTTAATAATGTGCTCTCCCCGGACTTTATCCAAGCTGAAGGTGTCCCCCAGGGATGTGTTCTGAGCACAACACTTTTTCTCCTTGCTATTTATGATTTGGCCTCTAGTCTTCCATCAAATATTTGGTCATCACTCTATGTTGATGACTTCGCTATTGCCTGTGCAGGCGCTGACTGTCACCTTATTACAGTTTCTCTCCAGCATGCAGTCGACCGTGTTTCCAATTGGGCCACCACACGTGGGTTTAAATTTTCCAGCACTAAAACCCACCAAATTACTTTCACTAGACGCTCTGTCATCTCCGATCATCCTTTGTACCTCTATGGCTCCCGTATCCCTGAACGTGATAGTCAAGTTTCTGGGCCTCCTCTTTGATTGTAGGTTATCCTGGAAACCTCACATTACCTCTCTGAAGGCAACTTGCCACAGCCGGCTGAACATCCTTAAAACCCTTGCTCATCTTTCATGGGGAGCTGATCGTCGAACCCTCCTTCGCCTACATTCCACCCTTATCTTATCGAAACTTGATTATGGTGACCAGATCTATTCAACGGCATCTCCTGCTACTCTCTCTAGCCTTAACCCCATTCATCACCAAGGATTACGTTTATGCCTTGGTGCTTTTCGCTCTTCCCCTGTTGAGAGCCTCTATGCAGAAGCGAATGTTCCATCCTTATCCGATCACCGTGATGCCCATTGCCTTCGCTACTATGTACGCTCTCATGATCTCCGCAATCCTTCCATTTATAGAATGGTCACTGATATTAGTAGACATTCTTTATTTGTTCGCCGCCCCTGTTTACTCCGTCCCTTCTCTCTTCGCCTTCATTCACTCTTGTCTTCTCTTCAATTACCACCTTTCTATGTACATGTAGCATCTCACTTTTCCCTACCCCCCTGGGAGGTTCCAGCTGTTCGAGTCTGTTCTTTGTCTCTCCCTTGCTCGAAAGCCCAACTGTCGACGGTCGCTTCCCGCTCTCATTTTCTTGACCACTTTCACTCTCATTCTCATGCCATTGCTGTGTACACAGATGGCTCTAAGTCTTCTGACGGCATAGGATTCGCAGCAGTGTTTCGGGACAGCGTCGTACAAGGGCATTTACTATCTTCGGCTAGTATTTTTACTGCTGAATTGTATGTCATCCTTACAGCACTTATCCGTATTGCATCTGTGCCTGTGTCATCATTTGTGGTTGTCTCAGACTCCCTTAGTGCTTTACAGGCTATACAGAAATTTGATACACCTCACCCCTTAGTCCTCCGTATCCAACTTTGGCTATGCCGCATCTTTACCAAGCATAAAGATATTGTTTTTTGTTGGGTCCCTGGTCATGTTGACGTACAGGGCAATGAACAGGCAGACACTGCTGCGCGGTCAGCAGTACATGACCTACCAGTTTCATGTAGAGGTATTCCATTTACGGACTATTTTGCTGCAATATCTTCCCAACTTCACACCCGTTGGCAACAACGTTGGTCTACTATGGTCGGCAACAAACTTCAATCTATTAAACCGAGTATGGGTTACTGGCCGTCTTCTTATCACCAGTGTCGAGGTTGGGAGACTACTCTCTCCCGTCTTCGCATTGGCCATACTCGTCTTACTCATGGATATCTCATGGAGAGGCGCCCTGCTCCTCTCTGTGAGAATTGCCAAGTTCCATTATCAGTCAGCCACATTCTGTTGGACTGCCCACTTTATCAACGAGCACGCAGAATTTACCTCCGTCGTCGTCTTCGCTCTGCTGCTCTCTCTTTACCTTCCCTTCTCGCTGATGGACCCACCTTTCATCCAGACACTCTCATTGACTTTTTGACAACAACTGACTTACTTCACAAATTCTGATACCTTCAGCCCTTTCTACTTCAATCTCTTGCTACCCCCTACCCCCGTACTATCCCCTGCCCCGCTGTTTTCTGTAACCTACTGATCATCCCTCCTCCCTTCTGCCATCCAATACCCTCGCTTCCTTCCCTACCCTGCAGCGCTGTATAGCCCTTGTGGCTTAGCGCTTCTTTTTTGATTATAATAATAATAATTTTGCTCAATTATTGAGAAATGTTTCAGTGGAGTGATTGGGATTCAGGCCTATGATCTTTGATTATTATCTAATCACTAAGGTTCACAGTAAGTGTCAGGGGCCCAAAACTGTTCAAACTGCCTCCCAGCATACATAAGGGGGATTTCCAATAGACCCCTGGTTGTCTTCTTGAAGGCACTGGACAGGCACCTGAAGTCAGTACCTGACCAGCTGCGCTGTGGTTCGTACATAAGCAGTAACAGCCTGGTTGATCAGACCCTGATCCACCACAAGGCTTAGTCTCAGACTGGGCCGCGGGGGCGTTGACCTCCGAAATCCTCTCCATATATACTGCAGTCATGTGGTTTACCCAACCAAAATTCTGTGCAGGTTGGTAATGGCCATTTATTAAGACCCAGTTATGGATTATGAAGAAACTATGACTCAACCAGTGATTAATTAGTTCGCAAAGTAACTTGTTAATGTGCTAAAAATTTGTAATGAATGAATTTAATGATTCAGTGAAGTGATCAGGATTCGAACCAGGAGTCTCAGTTTACCAGCCTATCCCCTTAAGCTGCTTCAGTAATCCATGTATGTCATAGAAGGCAACTAAAATGCCCAGAGAAAAAGGCTGGCGACCCCATTTTCTATATCAATTACTAGAAAAATATAATCGAATTTTGGAGCTGGGTTATTGCAATGTGCGTGGATGTAGTACAGACATTAAGAAAGGACTCATCCGTATCACAAATGAATGTCCCAGAGCTGGGCTAATTAGAGAAGAATAAAAAGGATAGTCAGGTGTTTCAGAGAGAATTTGTACAGTAACTTAACATTTAAATATAATTTAGAATTAGAAATTTAACATTAATTTTAATAATTAATGAAGGGTAGAGTATTTCCATCATGAGATGACACCATGTCTTGATAGACCATTCTTCTACCAAATTTATATGTTCAGTATAACTGATTATTGTATAACATTCTGTAATCTTTATCCCTCTCAGCTGTTATTCCATAAAACATGGGTATGTTCTAAATTCTGCTAAACAAGTAACTTGATGCAAATAATTTAGAAATTTCAATAACAGTCTGCAAATAAAAATAATTTAACTTGACTAAAGCTTGCTTATTTCTTATAAATTTGAAGACTTTAAATTACTGAATTTACTATCATTTAATTGTCTGAAAAGACAGTAATTGAGCAAATGATAGTGAATATTTGTTCTTTGACTTGATCACAGAGTACAACTATATTTTTGCTTTAGTGCAAAATGTAACCATAGAAAAAAACTGAACTGTGACCAACCACTTGATAACTACAATATGATTATTAAGCCACCATTTGAAATTATTTAGTATCTAAGTATGTGGAATTGTTAAAACTGTACAAGCTTATGGAATTAGATGACTAAACTTCAGATGTTCTTTAACCCTTAAACTGTCCAAACATAGATCTAGATTTTCATGCGTAGTGCTCCGACCTTGATTTTCCCCATAAGAAAGAATGTAAAATAACATAGATCCACGTTTGGACAGTTTAACCCGTAAACGGTCCAAGCAGATCTACGTTCGCATGTGTAGTTCTACAAAAGTAGATCTAAGTTTTTTTACATATTTTCAAATATAACAAAAAAAAAGTAGATCAAAGTTTTTTTACACATTTTCAAATGTAGAAAAACAAAAAGAAGATCTACTTTTTTTACATACATTCAAATGTTGAAAAAAACGTATATATACGTTTGGACCGTTTACGGGTTAAGGGTTAAAGTGGTCTCGTGTACTAGAAAAATGTTTAAAATGTATGAATAAAAGTCATTGTGAGTGGCCCTTTCAAGAAAGTGGTAGTTTGCTAGGAAATGAGTAATCAAAAGTACAGTATACTGTAGACAAGTTATATATCTTGCAATATTAGATTTTCAGCACAGTGCAATGACATATACTGTACAGTGGAACCTCAAAATTCAAACGTAACACATATCGAACGCTTCAAAAATAGAACCCTTTTTTTCGAACCAACTTTGTCCCTATTATTAAATGCGCCCCTATTTTCGGACTGCTGGGTACCGGACCTGTCCACCAGCCCACTCTGTCCGCGTCCCCACGCAGGCGCCGTGAGCCAGTCTGGCTTTGTTTATGCTTGAGCGAACAGTAACCTGCGCTCTCATTCAAACATTTTACGATTATTTCATTGTGTTTAGTGCTTGTGGGACTGTGAAATAAGCTACCATGGGCCCAAAGAAACTTGCTAGTGGCACCCCTGTGGTAAAGAAAGTGAGAAACACCATAGATGTGAAGAAGGAAATAATACAGAAGTACTGTATAAGAGTGGTGTGAGACTTGTTGAGCTTGCCAGGATGTACAGAGGACTGTGGACAATTATTTTGTGAGACAGAAGCAGAGGACTGTAGACAGTTATTTTGTGAGACAGGGGTCCAGTGACTCTCAAGCTGGTCCTAGTGGCATTAAAAGACAGAAGAGAAGTAACCCAGAGAGGACTTAGATACCTGAAGTCCTCATGAAGGGAGATTCTCCTTCCAAACACTAACCCCAACTCCCTCTCTCTTCCTCCCTATCTTCCAGATGCCATCACCAATCTTCAATAAAGGTAAGGAAAAATGTTTTTTATTTATATACATAATTGAGCACTATAGTATTTGTTGTGTGTATGTAAAACTGTAATTAATCTCTAAAAAGTTTTTTTTTTTTTTGTGAATATTTTTGGGTTTCTGAAACGGATTAATTGTATTTCCATTATTTCTTATGGGAAATATTGCTTCGATTTTCAGATTTTTCGAATTTAGAACTAGCTCCTGGAACGGATTAAGTTCGAAATTTGAGGTTCTACTGTATTACATACAAAATATAATTTTGTGTAAAGTTTATCTAACTCCAGTCTTACATTTCTATTTTAATTATTTCTTTCAGGTATTCAGCAGAAGCTTTTCTTCTTCCATGAGTTAAGTCCTGGTAGTTGTTTCTTCACCCATCGCGGAGCATACATTTACAATACGTTGATTGATTTTATCCGTGGTGAATACTGCAAACGAGGTTTCCAAGAGGTTGTGACTCCAAATGTTTATAATACCAAATTGTGGGAAACTTCTGGTCACTGGCAACATTATGCTGAAAATATGTTTGCTTTTGAAGTAGAAAAGGAAAAGTATGCCCTGAAACCTATGAATTGTCCTGGGCATTGCTTAATGTTTGGATATACCAGTCGGTCATGGCGAGAATTGCCTCTTCGTATGGCAGACTTTGGTGTACTCCACCGTAATGAACTTTCTGGAGCCCTCAGTGGTTTGACTCGAGTACGAAGATTCCAGCAGGATGATGCACACATCTTCTGTACTCCTGAGATGATTCAGAATGAAATTAAGGGATGCCTTGAATTTTTGTCAGCTGTTTATAACATTTTTGGATTTGACTTTGTACTTAAATTGTCCACCCGTCCAGAGAAATTCTTGGGAGATATTGCATTTTGGAATGATGCAGAAGAGCAGCTTAAAAACTCCCTTAATGACTTTGGTAAGGAGTGGAAACTTAACCCTGGTGATGGTGCCTTTTATGGTCCAAAAATTGACATCGTTGTTACAGATGCTTTAAGACGGCAACATCAGTGTGCTACCATTCAGCTTGATTTCCAGCTTCCAATTCGTTTTGACTTGCAATATGTGTCAGAGACTGGAGAAAAGAAGCGTCCTGTAATCATTCACCGTGCTATTTTAGGTTCTGTGGAGCGAATGATTGCCATCCTAACTGAGTCTTATGGGGGAAAATGGCCATTTTGGTTATCCCCTCGCCAGTGCATGGTTATACCTGTGGCTCCACCCTTCGATGATTATGCAAAGAATGTTTCTAAGCAGCTTCATGATGCTGGGTTCCAGGCAGACTATGACACTGATCCTGGTGACACCATGAATAAAAAAATAAGAAATGCACAGCTTGAGCAGTACAATTTCATTTTTGTGGTTGGAGAAAAAGAGAAGACCAACAATACTCTCAACGTGCGTACTCGTGACAACAAGGTACATGGTGAGCACAGTATTCCAGATGTCATACAAAAGTTGTCTGTTCTTAAAGCTGACCGTGTAAAAAACTGGGAAGATTCATTTTGATATGAGTTAAAGTACTTAATATAATACTTCATATACGGTAAGTGCTATTAATTATTGATTAATTATTGGTTTGACCTAATTTTTTAGTTAATGCATTCCATCTGATGAAGTATTTTGTTTTCAACCCATGGTAATTATTGCAGTACATTCGTCCCTACAAATTCTTAGGGGTCACATTCGTAGAGGTCCGGTGAAATAAAAAAACCACAAGTAATACAAAATTAACCCTGTATATGTACTTTTTTCTCTCCTAAAGTTTCAGGCATTTTAGTCACCTACGACAAGCATGGCTTGTGGAGGAAGAATTTTTTCCACTCCTCATGGAGTGTTATATACTTACAATTAAAAAATATTCTTGCATTCTTAATTGATATCCAGGATATTCATTAACCTAATAATATCTGAGAACATGTCCAGATGATCAAATGATTGCACTAGGGCTGATGCTGCTTCACTATACGATCCTTAATTCCATTCAATTTATTTCACATCTTTTGTAAGAAGGCATAAAAAGAGAATGAAATTTACATTTACTAAATCCTAAGATCCTCATCTTTTAGACAGATTTGAGTCATGTACATGTTTTACTACTGTTTCATTCTAAGGTAATTATCAGTTTATGAAATATTAACCTTAAAATTACTGTACTGAATTCTAGTTCAGAATTGAAAGTGTTCAACTGAAAATGCTCTGAGACAAGAATTTAAACACACACACACAAAAAAAAATATAGCCTTTATGTAATTGTAAGTCCTTCATGATCAAGGAGAGAAGAACTTTTCATCTACTTGCCTGTGAGACCATATCTAATAGAGCACTCTAATCTGGTTAATACTAGTACATATTGATATGAAAAGTAAGGACCTGAGTGACAGATTTGGGCATGAGAAATATATCAAACCAGAAAACCTGTTGAATTATTAAATCTGTTTGCAAATTGCCCATCAATAAAAACTAGATAGTAGAAACCTGTAAATAAGGAAGCTCTTGAATTTGTAGAGACATCTGTACATACCACTATTTAATGACTCCTGTATAATTTTAATGTAATATAAAATGGTAATTTTGCTTTATTTAATATTTAATAAATAATGATATTCTATGTTTTGCACATGATTTTCTCCATTGGGGCAATAAAAACTAACTGAAGTGAGGTTTAGTAAAGGGGATAGTGTCACTGACGCATTTTATTTATCGGCAAACAAAATACAGTGGACCCCCGGTTAACGATATTTTTTCACTCCAGAAGTATGTTCAGGTGCCAGTACTGACCGAATTTGTTCCCATAAGAAATATTGTGAAGTAGATTAGTCCATTTCAGACCCCCAAACATACACGTACAAACGCACTTACATAAATACACTTACATAATTGGTCACATTTGGAGGTAATCGTTATGCGGGGGTCCACTGTATATCGATGAAATGAACTTAATCCTTAACTACTGTGCTCATTTTAGAATGTTGGTGGTTATTACCTTCATTATGGAACTGCCAAGATAACCATTGTCTCCCTTCACTTCATGAACAAGAGAGTTAACAGTTAGTGAAATTGATACTGTACCTTTGTCATCCAAGTTGTTGCTGTGTCACATTTCAGAAGACACAGAGGTCATCTTTTACTGGTTCTGGCCATTCTGTTGCTCAGGGTAATGAGCTGCCACACTGCTTTGCATATTCTGCAGTTAAGGACCTTACAGTCTGCCACAGGGAGTTGCTCTTTTTCTATCATTTTCCACTACTGAATCAATACTTGCAAGATGGCTAATAGTGGAGCACTGACACTGTTAGTTAAAGTAGTGGAAATTTGCCAAGTGCTGTTGCAAAAATTGTCAGGATCAGCTAACAGTGTAAAGTATTTGGATAGTTTTTATTATAAAAAGAGCACACATTATTTGAAAGCCCCACACTGGTTTAGCACTTCATAAAATGCAATAAAAGAACAATATCACCTTTTTATACCTAGACACATTCTTTGACTTCTTAAGTTGGGGTTCATAACAGCAATGGTGACCCCAAGTGGTGTTGCTAAGCATTTTTTGAGGTGAAACCAAAATTTCTTCGCTGGTAATAATAATAAAAAAATCTTATGGCTTAGACCAACTTTTTTTTGGGGGGATGCAGCTGTGTGTGACTCGAACACTTTATGACCTGCATGGGTCTGGTGCATTTTGCGATAATCTGTAAGACCATTGTGGGTTTAGTGCTTTATCAGTGTTAGGGATGGGAATGAAAATGAAAAATATATGCAACATTTGATATGGGAATGCTTGAAGAAAATGTTGAAGTATGAAAACATTATTAAAAAAGTAAATGAGACCAAAGTTCATTATAAGTTTTATTGAGCCACTTTCAATACATTTTAATGAAAATTTTAACATGCCTTTCATTTATGAAGTATGAAAAGACTGCATGGTAGGTATTTTAAATATACAGTAATTTCCCTAATTTATCAGGAAAAGGGTTTTTGCTGAAGGGCTCGTGATCCTAGGAATTGGACCTGACCTTTTCTTGGATGGATTTAGCACATTGTTGGAATATACTGTACAGTAATAATGTCCCCTTCTTTGGACTGATCTGGTTGCCTCTGTATGACCCTTAAGAGTTCATATAATTTAAATATTAGAAAAAGGCCAAATTCTTTTAGAAATTTTAATCCTGAGCCAAACATTTCTAAATGTCAAAGGAAACATTTATGACAAGGAAAATGTTTTCTTCAACAATAATTTTTTTTTTCTAAAATAAAAATAACAGCTGGGCTGTAATATATGAAAATATAAGAAAAAAATCTGCCTAGTTATCCACTATAATCTCAGGTTTTATTGTTATTATTATTATAATAAAAAAGAAGCGCTAAGCCACAAGGGCTATACAGCAGGTTTTATTGTTATTTTCTTCAATTTTATTATATTTTGACATATACAGTTACTATAGCTCCCTTAATTTTCTAGTTTTATTAAATACCTATCATATACAAAGTGTTTCATTTTCAAATTGGGGCACAATAACCTATGTGAAGCTGAAAGGGGTCATCACATATAAAAGTTTGGTAGTCACTGTCTAAAATGAAAATGACATGAAAATAGATGGTGTAAGTAAACTGATAGTCCCTTCAAGGGAGGTTCCTTGAGGCCAGTGAGACTCCTCATGTAAGGAATTGGTCTTTCCCTCCATTTGGAACAAACATGATTGCTGCCCATTTTTCCAGGGGCTATATGACCCCTATGGGTTTAGTGCTTCCCAAAATTTACAGTAATAATAATGAATGACAATTTGTATGTACTCAAATAGACATTAACTGCACTTTCTTAGGCATGTTTTTTCCTGTACAGCTATTTTTTTTAAGTCAATGACGAAAAACCTGTATAAGACGAACATCTGAAGGGTCCCATAACTCAGATTTGTCTTTGTGAAGCTGATTTGTAATAAACTTTTTCCTCATTAGTGCATGTACCTGACCTTCACACTTTACTGATACCAGCACCCCACTTCCATGTTTTGCTGTATTACCAACACGGGTATAATTTCTTCTTTTTAAAGAAGAATAAAAATATGCTTATACTGTCTGGCTTCCTCTCTCAAACCTCTTCAAGGGGGGCTCCTTGGCGTGGTGAAGAGGCTCTTGGTCTGAGGAATTAGACCTGTCGGTCTTCTTCCTCACACCAAACCTAATTACCCCCCAATCTCCCCTCCCCTATCCCATCCTCCCCTTTTTCCTTTCCCCCTCCTCCTCCTCCCCACCCCTCCCTTTTGCCCTTCCTCTTTTTGGCCTTTGGGATTTCTCCCACAGGCGCACTAGTTCCTAGGTAGGGGAAAGGATACCGGGGTCCATCCCATTCTGTTGAGGCTCTTGGCGATGGCGTAGTTTGCCGTGGAATCTGGATCGCCTGGGGATGTCCCGATCCCTCTCCGGTATCCCGGAGTAGCTTTGGGTGTCTTTCGGGCGACGGGTGTATCTCTGGAAGCCACCTTTCGGATTCCGGGGGTGGTGGCCGAAGGAGGTAGGCTTTGTGGTGGATATCCGGCCGCCCTCTCTTTTGTCCACTGAGGTAGCTCGGCAGATGTGAGGTTGCTATCCCGGATTGCTGGTTTACTGGCATGAAGGGTAGGGTATGGCACGGGTTCCATGCTGCATCTGCGCTACTAGCGGTGCTGAGGTCCTCTTGGGCGCGGAGGGAGATTTCCGGCCCTTTCATTCCTCCTGGGAACTATTCCTCCCCGCTCCCCCCTTTTTTTATTCTTTTTTTTATTTTTATTTTCTTTTCTTTCTTTTTTTTTCTTAAAAACAAAAAGCAAAGGAGTAACCTAACCATGGAGAACCCAATCCATGAACCCACTACCCCCGGGCCCCTTCTTGATACCGCACCCCATTCTGACCCTGCCTTGTTTTTAGACCACTCTTCGGACCCTCCTGATGCCCTTGTACCTCTTGCTGGTGCTGTTTCCTCACCCGCTTCAGGTACTGGGGCTTCGACTGACTCCTTCGATTTATCTGAACTCCGCTCTCCTTTGACTATGCTTCCGGCTTCTCCCTCTACAGTACGGCAATTTTTGAATCGCCCGCCTATTTCACGCCGGACCAACTCCGGTCCTACCCCTAAACGCCAACGTCAATCTCCTGATGATGCTCCTTCGTTACCTTCCCATTCTACTCGGAAAAGACCGACACGTCATGCACTCCCTCTCCACGCTCAGTTTCCAACCACACAATGGACTAAATTCTTTACTTTAAGACCGACTTCTTCTGCCTACCTTTCTGACCATAGTATTGGCAAAGCGCTCCTGCGTCATGTTGGTAGAGATATTTCATTTCATGCTCTCAAGAGCGGTACGCGCATCGTCACTGTCCAGAATGCTACCCAAGCTCATGATCTTTCTCTCCTTTTGCATATAGATACTACTACTATCACTATTGAAAAACATCTTTCTCTCAATTCTTGTAGTGGTACTGTCATTCTGCCCCATACCATAGTCCAACAGAATTTCCAGTCATGTGGCAATGACATTCTTGAACAGCTGGAACTCCAGGATCTCCCAATCCTCACAGTAGACACTTATGTCCTTCCTGCCCGTGGGCGGAGACGTTACCCTTGCAATATAGCTCGTTTAACTTTTGACAGCCGAGAACTCCCGTCCTCTGTATATGTCGTGGGACATCGGTTACAAGTTCGAAAGGTGATACCTACACCGCAACAGTGTAGAAATTGCTGGCGTTTTGGTCACCCAGCGAAATATTGCAGATCTATGGCCGAATGCCCAGTCTGTGGTGCTGACGACCATTCTAATACATCTTGCAGTCAACCTCCATCTTGCCTTAATTGTAATGAAGCTCACCCTTTGTACTCCCGCCGTTGCCAGGTCTACTTAAATGAACGTGAAATCCGTTGCCTCAAAGAGGCAGAAGGTCTCCCTTATGCTATGGCAGTTACTCATCTCCGCCTCCAAGGGAGACTACCCCGTGTTTCTTATTCTCGTGTTTCAAAACATCCCCCCACTTCTGGGGTCCCATCTTCTGCAGCCTCCTCTGTTGTTACCCCTCCCATAGCCACTCCGGAATCTAATCCTTTTGCTGTCCTTGGCTCTGACGTCCCGACTACAACTCAGTCTGTTCTCACATCTTCGCGTCCTTCCTCACAAGCCCCAGTATCGACAAGACTTCGTACGACACCTAATACCAATCGCCCCTCTACTTCTCAGAAGTCCAAAAAATCCACATTGCTCAAATCTTCTTTGCCCCTTCCTTCCCTTCTTCCACCTCCACACTTTACCTTTCCAGTCTCTGGGCCTAGTTCTTCCCCTCTCTCTGGCTCTATTACAAGTGTGGAGATTCACCCTCCTCCTCGTACTATGCCTTCCACCCCCGTCCCCTCCCAAGTTTCTCCCTCTTCTGCCACCTCCCAGGTTTCTGCCTCTTCTGTCCCCCCCCCCCACACTTCATCTCCAGTGCCTTACACTCTTTCCCCCCCCCCCCTCTACTTTGGTACAGTCCATTACTGTCCCAATCTTTACTCACCCTCCCCCTTCTATCTCCAAAATGGTCTCCCATACATCTTTGAATTCAGAAACACTTGAAGCCATTTCAGAATACATTGCAGAGACTAAACCTTCAATGGACACTGATTCCCTTCCTGTTCCTTCTCTTCCCTCTCCTCCATCTTCACAACCCCATTCTTCGCAACGCTCGGTTCCTTCGCTGCTTGAACTTCTTCCAATGCCACCACACGTTGACTTTTCTAACCCCTCTAGTCTGTAGGTGCCTTTCCCTACGGATTCCTGGTATTTTCTTCATCGCCAATCATGGCCTATTTACAGTGGAATATCCGCAGCCTCAGGGGTAATCGGGGTGAACTTCAGATGTTGCTTTCCAGGTTTTCCCCTGTTGGTGCTTGCTTACAAGAACCAAAATTACACTCGGCTGTTTTCCAACCTATCTTAGGCTATAATTTATTGTATTCTTCAGATCCTTTCTCAGATGGGACCTTTAATGAAAGTGCCCTTCTTCTATGCAATGATATTCCATACTGTCAACTATTTGTCCATACCTCGCTGCATTACACTGCAGCCCGTATCCACTTGAATAAGTGGTTTACAGTATGTTCTTTATATCTCTCTCCTTCTCGAGCATTTTCTATCCCAGACTTTACCTTTCTTGTTTCATCCTTACCACCACCACTTCTGTTACTTGGTGATTTTAACACCCACCATTTCCTCTGGGGGGGCTCTCATTGTGACTCACGTGGCATCCAGTTGGAGGCTTTTCTCGCCTCTCACCCCCTCCATGTTTTAAATACGGGTACTCCCACCCATTTTGATCCTTGTACTCATACTCTCTCTTGCATCGATCTATCAGTCTGCTCTTCCTCCACTGCACTAGACTTCACCTGGTCTGTTCTACCGGACTTACATGACAGCGATCATTTTCCAATCATTCTTACTTCTCCTTCCTATTCACCACCTTTCCGTAGCCCTCGCTGGCAATTTGATCGGGCAAATTGGGATCTTTACTCACACCTCACTGCTTTTAGTGAGGTTCCTTCTTCATCCTCCATTGATGAACTCCTACACCTCTTTTCGACGTCGGTTTATACCGCAGCTTCTCATTCTATACCCCAAACCTCAGGCAGGCATTCTCAGAAGTGCGTGCCTTGGTGGTCTCCTGCTTGTGCTTGTGCAGTACGTTTGAAACGCGCTGCATGGGGCAGGTACCGGTACAATAGAACCGCTGAGAGACTTCTTGATTTTAAGCAGAAGCGTGCGATTGCTCGCCGTGTCATCCGTGAAGCTAAACGCACTTGTTGGCGAGACTATGTTTCCACCATCACCTCTGCTTCTTCTATGAGTGCAGTCTGGAAAAAAGTGAGGAAATTGAGTGGTAAATACTCTCCTGACACGGCTCCTGTTCTACGGGTCGCTGGTGTTGATGTAGCAAACCCTCTCGACGTTGCCATTGAACTTGGCACACATCTGGTCCGTATTTCCCGGGGGCTCCACCTATGCCCCTCGTTTCTTTCCTCAAAGTCTGCCAGAGAGTTAGTACCCTTGGACTTTTCTTCTCTCAGAGAAGAACAGTATAATGTGCCTTTTACACTTCAAGAACTAGAGGCAACGCTCTGAGCTTGCCGATCATCGGCAGCTGGGCCTGACGACATTCATATTCCTCTTACACCTCTTCAATCTTATTTGAGCACAAGGCGTTCTTCCCCAGCTGTGGAAATCTGCCATTGTTCTCCCTTTCCGCAAACCGGGTACTACAGGACATGATGCCTCCCACTATCGTCCCATCGCTCTTACTAGTGCAGTTTGCCAAGTGATGGAACATCTCGTAAATCGACGTTTAATGTGGTATTTAGAGACACACAACAGTCTCTCCACTAGTCAGTATGGCTTTCGTAAGGGCCGTTCTACCGTAGACCCGTTACTACGCTTGGATACGTATGTTCATAATGCCTTTGCGAATAATCACTCAGTTATTGCCATATTTTTTGACCTTGAGAAGGCATATGACACAACTTGGAGGTATAATATTTTGGCCCAGGCCCACTCCTTAGGCCTCCGAGGCAATCTACCATCCTTCCTTAAGAACTTTTTAACTGACAGACATTTCCGTGTTCGAGTCAATAATGTTCTTTCCCCGGACTTCGTCCAAGCTGAAGGTGTCCCTCAGGGATGTGTTCTAAGCACAACACTTTTTCTCCTTGCTATAAATGATTTGACCTCTGTTCTTCCACCCAATATTTGGTCATCACTCTATGTTGATGACTTCGCTATTGCTTGTGCAGGCGCTGACTCATCTCATTGCAGTTTCTCTCCAGCATGCGGTCGACCATGTTTCCACTTGGGCCACCATGCATGGGTTTAAATTTTCAAGTACCAAAACTCACCAAATTACTTTCACTAGACGCTCTGTCATCTCCGATCATCCTTTGTATCTCTATGGCTCCCGTAACCCTGAACGTGATACAGTCAGGTTTCTAGGCCTTCTCTTTGACCATAGGTTATCCCGGAAACCTCACATTACCTCTCTGAAGGCAACTTGTCACAGCCGGCTAAACCTTCTTAAAACCCTTGCTCATCTTTCCTGGGGAGCTGATCGTCGAACTCTGCTTTGCCTACATTCAGCCCTCGTTTTATCGAAACTCGATTATGGTGACCAGATTTATTCAGCGGCCTCTCCTGCTACTCTCTCTAGCCTTAACCCTATCCATCACCAAGGATTACGTTTGTGCCTTGGTGGTTTTCACTCTTCCCCTGTTGAGAGCCTCTATGCAGAAGCGAATGTTCCATCCTTGTCTGATCGCCGTGATGCCCATTGCCTTCGCTACTATGTACACTCTCACGATCTCCACAATCCTTCCATTTATAGAATGGTCACCGATATTAGTAGACATTCTTTATTCGTTCGCCGCCCGTTTGCTCAGTCCCTTTTCTCTTCGCCTACATTCACTCTTGTCTTCCCTTCAGTTACCACCTTTATATGTTCATGTAGGATCTCACTTTTCCCTACCCCCCTGGGAAGTTCCAGCTGTTCGGGTCTGTTCTTTCTCACTCCCGTGCTCGAAAGCTCAACTGCCTATGGTGGCTTCCCGCTCTCTTTTTCTTGATCACTTCCACTCCCATTCTCATGCCATTGCTGTGTACACAGATGGCTCTAAGTCTTCAGACGGCATCGGATTCGCAGCAGTGTTTCCGGACAGCGTCGTGCGGGGGCATTTACTATCTTCGGCTAGCATTTTTACTGCTGAATTGTATGCCATTCTTGCAGCACTTATTCGTATCGCATCTATGCCTGTGTCATCATTTGTGGTAGTCTCAGACTCCCTTAGTGCTCTACAGGCTATACGAAAATTTGATACATCTCACTCCCTAGTTCTCCGTATCCAACTTTGGCTACGCCGTATCTCTACGAAGCATAAAGATATTATTTTTTGTTGGGTCCCTGGTCATGTCGATGTACAGGGCAATGAACAGGCAGACACTGCTGTGCGGTCAGCAGTACATGACCTACCAATTTCCTATAGAGGTGTTCCATTTGTGGACTATGTTGCTGCAATAGCTACCCACCTTCACGCCCGTTGGCAACAACGTTGGTCAACTCTGCTTGGTAACAAACTTCATTCTATTAAACCGAGCATAGGTTACTGGCCGTCTTCTTGTCATCAGTGCCGTGGTTGGGAGACCACTCTCTCCCGTCTTCGCATTGGCCACACTCGTCTTACTCACAGGTATCTCATGGAGAGGCACCCTGTACCTCTCTGTGAGCAGTGTCAAGTTCCTGTATCGATTAGCCACATTCTGTTAGACTGCCCTCTCTATTAACGAGCACGCAGAATTTACCTCCAACGCCGTCTTCATTCTACTACTCTCTCTTTACCTTCCCTTCTTGCTGATGGACCCTCCTTTAATCCTGACTCTCTCATTGACTTCTTGACAACGACTGATTTACTCCACAAACTCTGATGATAATAGCTTACGCACTCCCCTCAGCCCTTTCTAGCTCAGTCTCTTGCTGCCCTTTACCCTTTCACCATCCACTTCTCCGCTGTTATCAGTAACCTATTACTCATCCACCTCCCTATTGCCACCTGATGCCCTCGCTTCCTTCCTGCCCTGCAGCGCTGTATAGCCCTTGTGGCTTAGCGCTTCTTTTTGATTATAATAATAATTCCTCTCTCAAAAATCATACATTTAATGCAGATTTTCTCTGAATTCTTAACTAAAGCTGGTTAATGCATTAATTATGACTTCCTTGAAGGGGAATTCTTTGCTGCAGCAAAGGGGTCTCGGTCTGAGGAACTGAACCTTTTCTCCCATTCCCATGCCTCAGTGGAGAAGCTTCCTTCAGTGAAATCATTCTCCTAGACAGGGGACTACTATCAGCCCTGTTGTAATGTGGCTGCTGTCAGTGATGCTCAAATCACTCTACCTAATGGAAATTGGATCAATTGAGGGTAAGACTCGGAGGCCATCTGGCAAGGCCCGCAGTTCCAGGAGTGGTAACCAGTGGTGTAGTACTCTTGGCATTCTTTCTGGTTCACCCAATGTCATTATTAGTTGATAAATGCAGCAAGGCACGTGGCTATCTCTTTTCTTCTTACTCGTCACAGTTTTTTTTCTATAGAAGATACTTGCCAACGAGTAACTTGCTATCATAAACCCCTCAAAGAAGGTTCCTTGATGCTGGTGAGGGGCTCTTGATCTAGGGAATTGAATCTGTGCTCCAGTTCCCTGAATTAAGCCTGAATACCTTCCACATCCCCCCCCAGGCGCTTCATAATCCTACGGGTTCAGTGCTCCCCCTTGATTATAATGATTATAATAATGCTATCATAACACATTTCAACCATAGTCCACCTCACTACTTCACACTTAAGTGCATTACAAACTATCCAGAAATGACTCTCCACTGTATGTTTCTGGGTATTTGGACACAGACATTCAAGGTAATGACCTCTCTGGAGGTTCCTTGATGCTTGTGAGGAGCTCTTGATCCAAGAAATTGTACTTGTTCTCCTTTGGATCAAACCTCACTACCTCCATTTCCCAGGCACTGTATGATGCCTAGTGGTTTAGTGCTTCTCTAAATATAATAAAGGTAATGAACAGTTTGGAGGGATATGTTGTGTATCTTTATATGTGTATGCTTCTAAACTGTTGTATTCTGAGCACCTCTGCAAAAACAGTGATAATGTGTGAGTGTGGTGAAAGTGTTGAATGATGAAAGTATTTTCTTTTTGGGGATTTTCTTTCTTTTTTGGGTCACCCTGCCTCGGTGGGAGACGGCCGACTTATTGAAAAAAAAAAAAAAAAACATGCAAACTCACCTGCTATATCCACTATTCACAAGCTGCAAATTTCCAATAGAGGAGTCTCTTCTGAGTACTTTACAGTAATGCTCCAAAGACACTGGAACTGCTAGCAACAGTATTGGTCTAAGTTAGAAGAGAAATTATTTTCCATCAAACTGCCATTGAGCTCATGGCCATCTTCCTATCACAATCAGTTGTAGGAAACTGCTCTATTTATGAATTGGCTAAATACAACTTGCACACACATACTGTATGGAAAATACCCAGCACCTATATACAAAGACTACCAATCACTGTATAACCCTTGTGGTTTAGCGCTTCTTTTTTATTATAATAAAGACTACCAAGTGGATTTAAGAACATAACATAAGAAAGAAGGAACACTGCAACAGGCCTACTGACCCCTGCAGAGCAGGTCCATGTCCCCCCCCCCCCCGATTAGCCCAATGACCCACCCCCATGATTATAATAATGCACCAACTATGACTATAGACTTCACTAACCCCTACCTGTACAGCTTAAATCACCTCTGTGCAAATATAAACACAAGCAGTAAAATGTGATCCTTTATTGACGTTGTTTCACCCACGCAGTGGGCTTTATCAAGTCACAAACAGATCTGTTTTTGACTTGATAAAGCCCACTGCGTGGGCAAAATGTTGTCAATAAAGGATTACATTTTATTGCTTAAATGTTTATATTTACATTGTGTCGGTATTTTATACCATTGTTCTCCAAATCACCTCTGTGCTGTATGGTCCATATGGGTCAGGTGCCTCTTTAAATATAATACTAATAATCCCATAACTCTTACGCTCCCCCTTCATGCTTCTACCTTATTATGAACAAAGATGGTAGTCAGGCCTGTAGCACCTGATCGTAACTAAGCAAACAAAGCAATCCGCAGGGCAAGGCAAACACAGCAGGGGTAGATTTCTTTACCCATGGGGGTCGTCCCTCAGTTACTAAAAACAACAGACATAGCCCCACTCCACAAAGGGGGCAGTAAAGCAACAGCAAAGAACTACAGACCAATAGCACTAACATCCCATATCATAAAAATCTTTGAAAGGGTCCTAAGAAGCAAGATCACCACCCATCTAGAAACCCATCAGTTACACAACCCAGGGCAACATGGGTTTAGAACAGGTCGCTCCTGTCTGTCTCAACTACTGGATCACTACGACAAGGTCCTAAATGCACTAGAAGACAAAAAGAATGCAGATGTAATATATACAGACTTTGCAAAAGCCTTCGACAAGTGTGACCATGGCGTAATAGCGCACAAAATGCGCGCTAAAGGAATAACAGGAAAAGTCGGTCGATGGATCTATAATTTCCTCACTAACAGAACACAGAGAGTAGTCGTCAACAGAGTAAAGTCCGAGGCAGCTACGGTGAAAAGCTCTGTTCCACAAGGCACAGTACTAGCTCCCATCTTGTTCCTCATCCTCATATCCGACATAGACAAGGATGTCAGCCACAGCACCGTGTCTTCCTTTGCAGATGACACCCGAATCTGCATGACAGTGTCTTCCATTGCAGACACTGCAAGGCTCCAGGCGGACATCAACCAAATCTTTCAGTGGGCTGCAGAAAACAATATGAAGTTCAACGATGAGAAATTTCAATTACTCAGATATGGTAAACATGAGGAAATTAAATCTTCATCAGAGTACAAAACAAATTCTGGCCACAAAATAGAGCGAAACACCAACGTCAAAGACCTGGGAGTGATTATGTCGGAGGATCTCACCTTCAAGGACCATAACATTGTATCAATCGCATCTGCTAGAAAAATGACAGGATGGATAATGAGAACCTTCAAAACTAGGGAGGCCAAGCCCATGATGACACTCTTCAGGTCACTTGTTCTATCTAGGCTGTAATATTGCTGCACTCTAACAGCACCTTTCAAGGCAGGTGAAATTGCCGACCTAGAAAATGTACAGAGAACTTTCACGGCGCCCATAACGGAGATAAAACACCTCAATTACTGGGAGCGCTTGAGGTTTCTAAACCTGTATTCCCTGGAACGCAGGAGGGAGAGATACATGATTATATACACCTGGAAAATCCTAGAGGGACTAGTACCGAACTTGCACACGAAAATCACTCACTATGAAAGCAAAAGACTTGGCAGACGATGCAGCATCCCCCCCAATGAAAAGCAGGGGTGTCACTAGCACGTTAAGAGACCATACAGTAAGTGTCAGGGGCCCGAGACTGTTCAACTGCCTCCCAGCACACATAAGGGGGATTACCAACAGACCCCTGGCAGTCTTCAAGCTGGCTCTGGACAAGCACCTAAAGTCAGTTCCTGATCAGCCGGGCTGTGGCTCGTACGTTGGTTTGCGTGCAGCCAGCAGCAACAGCCTGGTTGATCAGGTGCTGATCCACCAGGAGGCCTGGTCACAGACCGGGCCGCGGGGGCATTGACCCCCGAAACTCTCTCCAGGTAAACTCCAGGTATGTACAATGTTAATGATTAGAGAGGAAGTCAGAGCTACTCAAAGCATGAGTGGTCATGACCAGTGTCTGCAGAATTCTACTACGTGGCTAGGTTGGCTGAAGTGACATCACTTTGGCTGAAGTAGCTGACACCCACGTGATTGGCAACAGAACTGCTGCACTCTGAATTATTAGATCACTGGCCGAGAAGGCATGCCAAATGGTTGTGTGACGAACGTCGAATTTAACATGGAATGCACCACGTACCTTCTAAGATTAACACCCCTTTTGTCATTAGTGCTCAGTGATGAGCACAGGTTTAATGCTTTCTATGAATATCCCCTCAAGACAGGGGGGCTTCCTCAGTGGGGGTCTTGATCTAAGGAATTGGACCTGTGTTCCAATTCCTTGAATAGAGTCTAAATGCCTTAATTTTCCCAGGTGTTGTATGATCCCTATTGGCTTAGTGTTACCCCATGAATGTTGCACTTGAACAAAGCACAAGCAAAGGAATATCATTTTGTTAGTTAAGTTGCTCGAGGGCTACGGTTGCTTCCTGATATCCTTTAACAGGGGCACCTTGATCCAAGAAACTGAAACTACCTTGATAACATTAATTACAATAATTGATAATTAACAGCTATCGTTTAAGATCTCTCAGACATATTACAATGGAGCTTCCATCCCCTTCCTCGGATCAACCCTGGTTACCTCTCATATTCCAGGCACTACATCACCCTTCTTTGTTTATTACTTTCCAATTAAAATTAACCTTGAGGGATAGGATACTTTAATTAATGTTAGCGAATTGCTGTTGATGTAAGGAATATAGGAGCAAAGCCTCCGATTCCTCTTTTTAAACTTGATTTTCCCCCAAGTGCAGACAGGATATGTACTGAAAGGTATATTTCTCACAGCATATTTGCCGAGAGTTTACTTTAATCCCTTTAATAGGGATTAAAGTAGTATTTTTCTCTGGTGGTGAAAAGGTTACGTGCATCCTTAGTGACCCTAATGTAGCCACTAAGGTTTAAGTCCCATTAAACAGTAAATTCCCCAGGTGCAGTATGACCCCTCTATGGTTTAGCGCTCACCTCCAAATATAACAATAATTCCACACGAACATAATACATAATCCCATCCCTGGCAACACCCCCCCCCCCCCCACTCTTCATAGATCTAAACTTACTCTCTGTTCAGTACATCCACACTTACTACTGTGCAATCTACATCTACAGGACCTTAAATTCCAATATTAACCTTGACCTAAAACGCTTTCTTGATAGTTGTGACAGAACCCACAGGCACAACACCAGACACAAACATCTCTATGACATTCCCCGTGTCCGACTAAACCTTTACAAAAATTCAATGTATATCAAAGGCCCTAAAATCTGGAACACCCTACCTGAAAATTCCAAAACTGCAGACACATTCATCACCTTCAAAACTACCATCAGAAAACATCTTATCTCCCTGATACACCCTGTCAACTAATAATACGAATACCACCTGGTGGTTCACACTTACACTCACTCACCCATTTGACCATAAACAGAAATATCAATCTCAATCTCAAAATAATGAATCTTAACTAGTCATAAGTTGGCCTGTGATACTCCAATACTGAAACTATGTATAGTGCCAAAACAAAAGCATTCACATTGCTAAACTCACAACTAGTATTTAGTCACCTAGCCATAATACCAACTTACCTCATAATTTTGTAACATTTTAAACTTAAGATTTAATATAAGTCTGCCCAAAATGCCTAGCCATGCTAGGCGTTCTAGTGGTACACTCTGTAATTATTATTTTACTACATGTAAACCACACAATAACGAAATTCTGTAAACTCAGCATTGTAATCCTTATAGAGAATAAACTTTGAAATGAATTGAATTGAATAATAATAAGCAGACGCATCAGTCGAAAGGAGGGGCCTCACCAATCAGTTCAGCTTGCATGAGGGAAGGTGGAGGCTGTGACTGGTAGTGGTGGATGAGTGCGTCTACAGTGGTGGTGTGTGTTTGGCTGTTGATCCACTTGGTATTGACATACAGTCCCTCGCCACATGTGTGGACTGATGAGCCACTCGGGAGGGTGAAGATGTTGCTGGTGTGTTGGTTATCCCAGTACGCCGCAAGAACAAACCCTCGAGCTTCCAGTTTCACCAGCAATGCTGCACGGTGCTAGAAAAAAAAAGTTAAAATGTTTATATATATGGGATTAGCGCTTCCCATTCCCCATGAATATAATGATACCGATATACACATGGTATAGACATACACACATGGAAACAAACGAAGATAAGTGTTTATATATTTTATATATTTGGGTATATATGCAAAACAACCACGGGGGAGTAGAATGATAGCTCTAGGCCTTTCGTGTTGCAGCCAACACATCATCAGGAGCTTGCAAAATTGCAGAAAAGCGGAGGATATTCAAGCAAGTACGTTCCCATAGAACGTCTTCACATGGGGTGAAGACGTCCTATGGGAACGTTCTTGCTTGGACATCCTCGTCTTTTTCTCGGTAGTAGTACCAGTTCCTAGTAACCAGTTACCAGTAACCAGTGTACCAGTAGATGACTCACTACCAACCGTCTCTGCGTGAATCACTGACTGTATTCATATTGCTGCTGACCATAGCAGGATTTCAAACACCCCCTCGCCCATAAGCACTCATGGGTCAGTCTAGTCAGGGAGCCAGAGAGAGGCAGGTCGGCTGTTGGTGCTTCACACACATTCCGTTATATTATACGTACTACCAGCCTACGTGAGTATTTTTACCCTATCCACGTTTTCGAAACCCACATGACAAATGGTGGCAGCCCTCATCCACTTCACTGGATCAATCTGTTCCACCAGTTGAGAAGAAAGACTTAGCTCCCACTGACTTCCCAGATGAAGTCAAGCGTTTGTTGACTCTGTTGAACAAACGTCATAAAGCCATTGCCTTACCAGGTGAGAAGATGGGTATTACGACCTTATTGTCCCATCGTATTCCACTTGAACCTGGTACTAGACCCATCTATATACCTGCGTACAGAATGCCTCATTCACAAGCTGCTGTCCCAGAAGAATTGATCAATCAAATCCTTGATGATGGAGTTATTGCACCTAGCAATTCACCTTGGAATGCACCCTTGATCCTAGTACCTAAGAAGGATGGTACTTGGCGCCCAGTGATTGACTTTAGGAAGTTAAATGCAAAAACTATTCCAGATCGCTTCCCACTTCCTGTACTGGGTGATCTTTTACGTAACATCGGAGATAACAAAGTCTTTTCAACCCTGGATTTGTTACAAGGGTTTTGGCAAGTCCCTCTTCACGAGGACAGCCAAGAGCTAACTGCATTCTCCACTCCTACAGGTCATTATCACTTCCTCCGTATGGTGTTTGGATTACGATCCTCCCCTATCACGTTCTCAAGGCTCATGACTAATATCTTTAGAGGTCTCATAGGTAATGCACTTATGGTGTACTTAGATGACGTAATCGTCATGTCTAAAGACGTGGATACACACTTGAAAAGACTTGATGTAGTACTTGGTAAGCTTGAAGAAGCCAATTTAAAGATCAAACTGTCTAAATGTCAATTTTTCAGATCAGAAATCAAGTTTCTTGGTCACGTAGTCACTCCTAGAAGGGTTACGACTGACCAAAGTAAAGTAACTGCAGTACTAAATTTTCCAACTCCCAAAACTGCTGATGCCGTAAGATCCTTTGTGGGCTTAGCAGGTTTTTATAGATCTTTTATTGCCAATTTTTCTTCCATAGCTGCTCCTCTGAGTTGCTTAAGAAAGATGCTCCTTTTGTTTGGACCTTCCGTCAAGAAAGAGCATTCCAAACTCTAAAAGAAAAGCTAACATCTGCTCCAATTTTGAAATTTCCAGATTTTTCTAAGCCCTTCTATCTGACAACTGATGCTAGTTCAACTGGCATAGGCACCGTACTAGCTCAGAAGACCGATGGCAAGTACAACGCAGTTGCATTTGCTAGCCGAGTCCTTACAAAGGCTGAACGTAATTATACAGTAACTGAGCAAGAAGCTTTAGCAATAGTATGGTCTTTAAAGCACTTCCGAGACATTATTTATCAGTACTCTGTTCATGTCTTGACAGACCATGCTCCACTGATACCTTTATTCCAGAACAAACAACCTACTGGAAGGTTAGCCAGATGGACCTTGACTATCCAAGAGTTCAATCCCACCTTTGAACACTTACCTGGCAAGTCAAATGTAGTCGCCGATGCCTTATCACGACATGTTAGTATAGTAACTGCAGACCCTCCATTTAGTGCTGAGGATGTAAAGAATGCTCAACGAACAGATCCCATGTGGTCTGGTGTGATTCGATTCCTGCTCCAGGAAGATCTTATTCTGACTGTGAAGCCACCAGCACCCATCAGTGACTTTGTCATGAACCAAGAATTACTGTATCGAACAGCCGAGTTGGGTACTCCTAGCAGAAGAGTTTACCAGTTAGTAATTCCACAGTCACTAGTGAATGTAGCCTTACAGCTAGTTCACGATGTACCAGGTGTTGCGCACCCTGGTATGGATCGTTCAGTAAAACAAGCCAGATTGAAATACTTTTGGCCTCGTATGGCAACTGATATTTCTGAGTATGTTAAGAAATGTAGTGTCTGCATGCAACATAAAGGTAATGCTAATGGTCCTAATCCAATCCAAGTGTATCCAACCACTAGCGAACCTTGGGAAAGAGTTGCGCTAGACTTGTTAACTAATTTCCAATGTTCCCTCCAGGGCAACAAACATCTGTGTGTTATGGTAGACCATTTCACCAGATATTGTGAGTTAGTTCCTATTGCAGATAAGACTGCCGAGACAGTAGCTAAAGCGTTTAAAGAACGCATTATCTGCAGGCATACCACCCCTAAGTCCCTAGTAACAGATAATGGAGGTGAATTCTGTAATAAGATTCTTGAAAATTTGTGTACCTTGTACAAGATCTCTAAATCCACCATTGTTCCTCATTATCCTGCCAGCAATGGGTTAGCGGAAAGAACCAATAAAAAAGTACTTGATGTCTTGAGAGCCACTATCAATCCCAACAGTGAAACTTGGGATGAAGTTATACCTGATGTGCAGTGTGCTATAAATTCTGCTTACAATGTTTCTATAGGTGACACTCCACATTATGCATTGTATGGTGTAGATAAACATTTGCCTTATGAGTTGTTATATTCTAATCCGAAACCAAATTACAACCCTGATGATTTCATAGCAACTCGTACCAGCTTAGCTCAAAGTGTTTTTAGAAGAATCCGTGAAACACTTCATAAATCAACAGCAGAATTTACAAGAGTCGCAAACACTCGAGCAAAGCCATCCAAAATCAAAGTAGGTTCGAGAGTTATGCTGACTAACTTTAACAAAACGTCTGCAATGCCTAAGCTTGATCAAAAGTTTGTTGGTCCTTATCGAGTAGTTGGACATATCACTGGTAATAAGTATAAGGTTAGAGAAATTAGTACTGGTCAGTATAAAGAATCGCATTTAGATCATATGAAGTTAGTATGTGATGACAATGATGTTCCAACCCAGACTAATGTGACAGACTCTGAAAATCCTCCTGATCCTGTACTCTCTTCCTCTGATACTCAGTCAGACGATCAACCTGAATGTCGTTATTCCCTACGTACACGACAGGTATTGAGAAATCCTCAAGTATCATTTGTAACTACCAATTCAGATTTGCCTCAAATACAGCATGAGTTAGCCAGTGCAACAGAGTTTGATCCTCCCAGAGATGACACCCATTCTGCATATGTCAATCTCACCCTAGCAGAGTTGGGGTTAAATGTAACCTGTATAGATGAATAATTACAGTATCAACTTATCAGTATTCAAGAATTTTTTTTTGTGTTCACGTTCTCTCCGAATTCTGAGAGTTAACAGTCTAGATTTGAGTACACCGAATCTGCCTTTCTGTTAAACACTTCTTTCTTTGTATATATTCCTTCCTCAGAATCTGTAGATCACATGAATACAGATCGATCGATCAAATTTTTTTTTATCACTTCTATTGTGTAATCTCAACGTTGAGTTTCATTCGATGAGTTGTGCTATATTATACCTTGTATTGCATTACAGTTTCAGTTACGTAAGCTTCCATTCCAATATTCTACTTATGTATGTTATAATGTTCAATTGTTGTGTACTTTGACATTGTATAGAATCAGCCCAAGCCGTATACCTGCCATCTCTAGTTTGTATTAGTTGTATGTCGGGACGACATACGTTAGCGTCGCCGAGCTCTCAGTAGTAGTACCAGTTCCTAGCAACCAGTTACCAGTAACCAGTGTACCAGTAGATGACTCACTACCAACCGTCTCTGTGTGAATCACTGACTGTATTCATATTGCTGCTGACCATAGCAGGATTTCAAACACCCCCTCACCCATAAGCACTCATGGGTCAGTCTAGTCAGGGAGCCAGAGAGAGACAGGTCGGCTGTTGGCGCTTCACACACATTCCGTTATATTACACGTACTACCAGCCTACGTGAGTATTTTTACCCTATCCACGTTTTCGAAACCCACATGACATTTTCTGCAATTTTGCAAGCTCCTGATGATGTGTTGATTGCAACACGAAAGGCCTAGAGCTATCAGTCCACACTCCCCCGTAGTTGTTTTGCATCCTGTATCGCTTGGTTTGCGATATTTGCATAATTATATGTATATATATATATATATATATATATATATATATATATATATACATATATATATATATATATATATATATATATATATATATATATATATATATATATATATATATATATATGTATATATATATATATATATATATATATATATATATATATATATATATATATATATATATATATATATATATATATATATATATATATATATTACCTGGAGTTTACCTGGAGAGAGTTCCGGGGGTCAACGCCCCCGCGGCCCGGTCTGTGACCAGGCCTCCTGGTGGATCAGAGCCTGATCAACCAGGCTGTTGCTGCTGGCTGCACGCAAACCAACGTACGAGCCACAGCCCGGCTGGTCAGGAACCGACTTTAGGTGCTTGTCCAGTGCCACCTTGAAGACTGCAAGGGGTCTGTTGGTAATCCCCCTTATGTATGCTGGGAGGCAGTTGAACAGTCTCGGGCCCCTGACACTTATTGTATGGTCTCTTAACGTGCTAGTGACACCCCTGCTTTTCATTGGGGGGATGTTGCATCGTCTGCCAAGTCTTTTGCTTTGTAGTGAGTGATTTTCGTGTGCAAGTTCGGTACTAGTCCCTCTAGGATTTTCCAGGTGTATATAATCATGTATCTCTCCCGCCTGTGTTCCAGGGAATACAGGTTCAGGAACCTCAAGCGCTCCCAGTAATTGAGGTGATTTATCTCCGTTATGCGCGCCGTGAAGGTTCTCTGTACATTTTCTAGGTCAGCAATTTCACCTGCCTTGAAAGGTGCTGTTAGTGTGCAGCAATATTCCAGCCTAGATAGAACAGGTGACCTGAAGAGTGTCATCATGGGCTTGGCCTCCCTAGTTTTGAAGGTTCTCATTATCCATCCTGTCATTTTTCTAGCAGATGCGATTGATACAATGTTATGGTCCTTGAAGGTGAGATCCTCCGACATGATCACTCCCAGGTCTTTGACGTTGGTGTTTCGCTCTATTTTGTGGCCAGAATTTGTTTTGTACTCTGATGAAGATTTAATTTCCTCGTGTTTACCATATCTGAGTAATTGAAATTTCTCATCGTTGAACTTCATATTGTTTTCTGCAGCCCACTGAAAGATTCGGTTGATGTCTGCCTGGAGCCTTGCAGTGTCTGAAATGGAAGACACTGTCATGCAGATTCGGGTGTCATCTGCAAAGGAAGACACGGTGCTGTGGCTGACATCCTTGTCTATGTCGGATATGAGGATGAGGAACAAGATGGAAGCGAGTACTGTGCCTTGTGGAACAGAGCTTTTCACCGTAGCTGCCTCGGACTTTGTTGACGACTACTCTCTGTGTTCTGTTAGTGAGGAAATTATAGATCCATCGACCGACTTTTCCTGTTATTCCTTTAGCACGCATTTTGTGCGCTATTACGCCATGGTCACACTTGTCGAAGGCTTTTGCAAAGTCTGTATATATTACATCTGCATTCTTTTTATCTTCTAGTGCATTTAGGACCTTGTCGTAGTGATCCAATAGTTGAGACAGACAGGAGCGACCTGTTCTAAACCCATGTTGCCCTGGGTTGTGTAACTGATGGGTTTCTAGATGGGTGGTGATCTTGTTTCTTAGGACCCTTTCAAAGATTTTTATGATATGGGATGTTAGTGCTATCGGTCTGTAGTTCTTTGCTGTTGCTTTACTGCCCCCTTTGTGGAGTGGAGGTATGTCTGTTGTTTTTAGTAACTGTGGGACGACCCCCGTGTCCATGCTCCCTCTCCATAGGATGGAAAAGGCTCGTGATAGGGGCTTCTTGCAGTTCTTGATGAACACGGAGTTCCATGAGTCTGGCCCTGGGGCAGAGTGCATGGGCATGTCATTTATCGCCTGTTCGAAGTCATTTGGTGTCAGGATAACATCGGATAGGCTTGTGTTAACCAAATTTTGTGGCTCTCTCATAAAAAATTCATTTTGATCTTCGACTCTCAGTCTGGTTAGCGGCTTGCTAAAAACTGAGTCATATTGGGACTTGAGTAGCTCACTCATTTCCTTGCTGTCATCTGTGTAGGACCCATCTTGTTTAAGTAGGGGCCCAATACTGGATGTTGTTCTCGACTTTGATTTGGCATAGAAGAAGAAATACTTTGGGTTTCTTTCGATTTCATTTATGGCTTTTAGTTCTTCCCGCGATTCCTGACTCCTATAAGATTCCTTTAGCTTGAGTTCGATGCTTGCTATTTCTCTGACCAGTGTCTCCCTACGCATTTCAGATATATTGACCTCTTTTAGCCGCTCTGTTATTCTTTTCCGTCGCCTGTAAAGGGAGCGCCTGTCTCTTTCTATTTTACATCTACTCCTCCTTTTTCTTAGAGGAATAAGCCTTGTGCATACATCGAGTGCCACCAAGTTAATCTGTTCTAGGCATACGTTGGGGTCTGTGTTGCTTAGTATATCTTCCCAGCTTATATCGGTTAGGACTTGGTTTACTTGGTCCCACTTTATGTTTTTGTTATTGAAGTTGAATTTGGTGAATGCTTCCTCGTGACTAGTCTCATTATGTCGGTCTGGAGCTCCACGCATACATGTCTGAACCTCAATTATGTTGTGATCTGAGTATATTGTTTTTGATATGGTGACATTTCTTATCAGATCATCATTGTTAGTGAAGATGAGGTCTAGTGTATTCTCCAGTCTAGTAGGCTCTATTATTTGCTGGTTTAAATTGAATTTTGTGCAGAGATTTAAAAGCTCGTGTGAGTGTGAGTTTTCATCAGAGCTGCCTCCTGGTGTTATTACTGCAACAATATTATTTGCTATATTCCTCCATTTTAGGTGCCTTAAGTTGAAATCCCCCAGGAGCAAGATGTTGGGTGCAGGAGCTGGAAGATTTTCCAGACAGTGGTCAATTTTTAACAGCTGTTCCTGGAATTGCTGGGATGTTGCATCCGGAGACTTGTATATATATATATATATATATATATATATATATATATATATATATATATATATATATATATATATATATATATATATATATATATATATATATATATATATAATATACTCCTTTTATCTTCTTTAATATTGTCTTTATCTGAGTTCATTTGTGCCATTGACCATTGCTTGCTACACTTCTGTTTGAATACATACTGGTAGATTTACTTGTATGCATCGTGGAATGATACCACATGCATTTATTCTAAATTACAAGAGCGATGCTTCTATGAGTAAAGTAAGCTGTGCAAATTTATCCACTTCCTAACCTGCAGTAGATGTAGCGCCCGAGTGTGATCTAGATGTATAATTTCATCCAGGTGAAGCTCTATCACAATCTGTCCCACGTAGTCCAAGAGTGGAGATGTAACCAGTTCCTCCAGCACCTTCCACTCACCGCCCTCTATATCTATCTGAAACATATACAAACTGTGAAAAATTTTGATAGTTTTCCCGTGATTTGTGTGCTAATTGATAGGATAGTAATGTTTACGTAATAATGCAGATGTGTAGTGTTGATGCGACTTTTAAAAGGTGATAAGCCACAAGGGAACCAGCATTCCCTATATTTTCCTTATTTATGAAATAATAATAATAATAATAATAATAATAATAATAATAATAATAATAATAATAATAATAATAATAATAATCTTTATGTCTACAAGTACATGTTCAACGTATACAGGCCTAGCTGACATCAGTGACATACAAGGATCCAAATCTATGTCTAGAAGCATATTCCTTTAAGGAAAAGAAGGAGAAGATGTAAACTAAACAGAGAAAGGCGCTCCCTATACAGGCGAAGGTAAGGAATAACAAAGCGGCTAGAAGAGACCAATTTATCTGTAATACGTAGGGAGACACTGGTCAGAGAAATAGCAAACATCTAAAGTTAAAGGAATCTCACAGGAGCCAAGATAAGCGGGAAGAACTAAAAGCCATAAATGAAATTGAAAGAAACCCAAAATATTTCCTTTCTTATGCCAAATCAAAATCGAGAACAACATCCAGTATTGGACCCCTACTTAAACGAGATGGGTCCTACACAGATGATAGCAAGGAAATGAGTGAGCTACTCAAGTCCAAGTATGACTCAGTTTTTAGCAAACAGCTAACCAGACTCAGTCGATGACCTAAATTATTTTTTTTTTTTGTGAGAGAGACAGAATTTGGTAGATTCAAACCTATCTGATATCCTGACGCCAAATGACTTCGAAAAGGCGATAAATTACATGCCCATGCACTCTGCCCCAGGCCCAGACTCATGGAACTCCGTGTTCATCAAGAACTGCAAAAAGCCCCTATCAACTGCTTTTAACATCGTATGGAGAGGGAGCATAGAAACAAGGGTTGTCCCACAGCTGCTAAAAACAACAGACATAGCCCCACTCCACAAAGGAGGCAGTAAAGCAATAGCAAAGAACTACAGACCGATAGCGCTAACGTCCTATATCATAAAAAATCTTTGAAAGGGTTCTAAGAAGAAAGATCGCCACCCATCTAGATACCCATCAGTTACACAACCCAGGGCAACATGGGTTTAGAGCAGGTCGCTCCTGCCTGTCCCAACTACTGGACCACTATGACAAGGTCCTGGATGCTCTAGAAGACAAACAAAATGCAGATGTAATATACACAGACTTTGCAAAAGCCTTTGACAAGTGTGCCCATGGTGTAATAGCACACAAAATGCGTGATAAAGGAATAACAGGAAAAGTTGGTAGATGGATCTATAATTTCCTAACAAATAGAACACAACGAGTAGTAGTAAACAGTAAATTTAGTCTGAGGCGGCTACAGTGATAAGCTCTGTTCCACAAGGCACAGTACTCGCCCCCATCCTGTTCTTCATCCTCATATCTGACACAGACAGGGATGTAAGCCACAGCACCATGTCTTCCTTTGCATCACAGTGTCCTCCATTGAAGACACCGCAAGACTCCAAGGGGACATCAACCAAATCTTTAAATGGGCCGCAGAAAACAGTATGAAGTTCAATGACGAGAAATTTCAATTACTCCGATATGGAAAACGTGAGAAAATTAAAACTATATCGGATTATAAAACAAATTCCAACCACACAATAGAGCAAAAAACTAATGTAAAAGACTTGGGAGTGATCATGTCGAAGGATCTCACCTTCAAAGATCATAACTGTATCAACCCCATCTACCTGGAGTTTACCTGGAGAGAGTTCCGGGGGTCAACGCCCCCGCGGCCCGGTCTGTGACCAGGCCTCCTGGTGGATCAGAGCCTGATCAACCAGGCTGTTGCTGCTGGCTGCACGCAAACCAACGTACGAGCCACAGCCCGGCTGGTCAGGAACCGACTTCAGGTGCTTGTCCAGTGCCAGCTTGAAGACTGCCAGGGGTCTGTTGGTAATCCCCCTTATGTATGCTGGGAGGCAGTTGAACAGTCTCGGGCCCCTGACACTTATTGTATGGTCTCTTAACGTGATAGTGACACCCCTGCTTTTCATTGGGGGGATGGTGCATCGTCTGCCAAGTCTTTTGCTTTCGTAGTGAGTGATTTTCGTGTGCAAGTTCGGTACTAGTCCCTCTAGGATTTTCCAGGTGTATATAATCATGTATCTCTTCCGCCTGCATTCCAGGGAATACAGGTTTAGGAACCTCAAGCGCTCCCAGTAATTGAGGTGTTTTATCTCTGTTATGCGCGCCGTGAAGGTTCTCTGTACATTTTCTAGGTCAGCAATTTCACCTGCCTTGAAAGGTGCTGTTAGTGTGCAGCAATATTCCAGCCTAGATAGAACAAGTGACCTGAAGAGTGTCATCATGGGCTTGGCCTCCCTAGTTTTGAAGGTTCTCATTATCCATCCTGTCATTTTTCTAGCAGATGCGATTGATACAATGTTATGGTCCTTGAAGGTGAGATCCTCCGACATGATCACTCCCAGGTCTTTGACGTTGGTGTTTCACTCTATTTTGTGGCCAGAATTTGTTTTGTACTCTGATGAAGATTTAATTTCCTCATGTTTACCATATCTGAGTAATTGAAATTTCTCATCGTTGAACTTCATATTGTTTTCTGCAGCCCACTGAAAGATTTGGTTGATGTCCACCTGGAGCCTTGCAGTGTCTGCAATGGAAGACACTGTCATGCAGATTCGGGTGTCATCTGCAAAGGAAGACACGGTGCTGTGGCTGACATCCTTGTCTATGTCGGATATGAGGATGAGGAACAAGATGGGAGCGAGTACTGTGCCTTGTGGAACAGAGCTTTTCACCGTAGCTGCCTCAGACTTTACTCTGTTGACGACTACTCTCTGTGTTCTGTTAGTGAGGAAATTATAGATCCATCGACCGACTTTTCCTGTTATTCCTTTAGCACGCATTTTGTGCGCTATTACGCCATGGTCACACTTGTCGAAGGCTTTTGCAAAGTCTGTATATATTACATCTGCATTCTTTTTGTCTTCTAATGCATTTAGGACCTTGTCGTAGTGATCCAATAGTTGAGACAGACAGGAGCGACCTGTTCTAAACCCATGTTGCCCTGGGTTGTGTAACTGATGGGTTTCTAGATGGGTGGTGATCTTGCTTCTTAGGACCCTTTCAAAGATTTTTATGATATGGGATGTTAGTGCTATTGGTCTGTAGTTCTTTGCTGTTGCTTTACTGCCCCCTTTGTGGAGTGGGGCTATGTCTGTTGTTTTTAGTAACTGTGGGACGACCCCCGTGTCCATGCTCCCTCTCCATAGGATGGAAAAGGCTCGTGATAGGGGCTTCTTGCAGTTCTTGATGAACACGGAGTTCCATGAGTCTGGCCCTGGGGCAGAGTGCATGGGCATGTCATTTATCGCCTGTTCGAAGTCATTTGGCGTCAGGATAACATCGGATAGGCTTGTGTTAATCAAATTTTGTGGCTCTCTCATAAAAAATTCATTTTGATCTTCGACTCTCAGTCTGGTTAGCAGCTTGCTAAAAACTGAGTCATATTGGGACTTGAGTAGCTCACTCATTTCCTTGCTGTCATCTGTGTAGGACCCATCTTGTTTAAGTAGGGGCCCAATACTGGACGTTGTTCTCGACTTTGATTTGGCATAGGAGAAGAAATACTTTGGGTTTCTTTCGATTTCATTTATGGCTTTTAGTTCTTCCCGCGATTCCTGACTCCTATAAGATTCCTTTAGCTTAAGTTCGATGCTTGCTATTTCTCTGACCAGTGTCTCCCTACGCATTTCAGATATATTGACCTCTTTTAGCTGCTCTGTTATTCTTTTCCGTCGCCTGTAAAGGGAGCGCCTGTCTCTTTCTATTTTACATCTACTCCTCCTTTTTCTTAGAGGAATAAGCCTTGTGCATGCATCGAGTGCCACCAAGTTGATCTGTTCTAGGCATAAGTTGGGGTCTGTGTTGCTTAGTATATCTTCTCAGCTTATGTCGGTTAGGACTTGGTTTACTTGGTCCCACTTTATGTTTTTGTTATTGAAGTTGAATTTGGTGAATGCTCCCTCGTGACTAGTCTCACTATGTCGGTCTGGGGCTCCACGCATACATGTCTGAACCTCAATTATGTTGTGATCTGAGTATATTGTTTTTGATATGGTGACATTTCTTATCAGATCATCATTGTTAGTGAAGATGAGGTCTAGTGTATTCTCCAGTCTAGTAGGCTCTATTATTTGCTGGTTTAAATTGAATTTTGTGCAGAGATTTAAAAGCTCGTGTGAGTGTAAGTTTTCATCAGAGCTGCCTCCTGGTGTTATTACTGCAACAATATTATTTGCTATATTCCTCCATTTTAGGTGCCTTAAGTTGAAATCCCCCAGGAGCAAGATGTTGGGTGCAGGAGCTGGAAGATTTTCCAGACAGTGGTCAATTTTTAACAGCTGTTCCTGGAATTGCTGGGATGTTGCATCCGGAGGCTTGTAGACTACCACAATGACTAGGTTTTGGTTCTCAACCTTTACTGCTAAAACTTCCACTACATCATGTGAGGCATTAAGCAGTTCTGTGCAAGCAAGTGACTCTGCAATGTACAGGCCAACCCCCCCCCCTTTTGCCTCTTCACTCTGTCACATCTGTATAGGTTGTAACCTGGGATCCATATTTCGTTGTCCAAGTGATCCTTTATGTGGGTCTCAGTGAAAGCCGTGAACATTGCCTTTGCCTCTGCAAGCAGTCCACGGATGAAAGGTATTTTGTTGTTTGTTGCTGGCTTTAGACCCTGTATATTTGCAAAGAAGAATGTCATCGGACTGGTGGTATTGTTGGTACTGGGGGGGGATTTTTTTCCGGCATTAGTATCTGTATCTGTTGGTCTGGAGTGAAGGCCATCGACTGTGGTTCCACTCCAGGAATGACTGGATTTGGTGTACGATTTCTGCCATTTCCTGCCAGTTTTTTTTCCTTCCTGGCACTAAAAAACCTCTCCCTGTTGAGTGGCTGTGGCTACCCAGGTTTTCCCATGGCCTGGATGTTTTGTATCTTTTTGTCCCCTTTAGATGGTGTGCCTGGCAATTTAAGTTATAGCACAGTCTTTCCTGTACTGAAGAGGTACACAGTTCAGGGTGAAAAAGCTTACAGGAAGGGAGTTTGCATTTTCCTGTTGTCATATGGGCATGGCATTTTCTAGGGTGGTCATAGTTGCACGTCCCGTCTGTTTTTCCAGATTTCCCATGCCTGCAGATACCAAGTGCATAGTATGTGCACAAGCTTGGTTTCCGTTTGCCTTGGGTTTCTGTGACTGTATTCCCTGTTGGTGCATGTTTCCCTGTCTTACTCCTATCCTCCCTAGCACCAACAATGGAGCTCCCACCAGTTGTTTTTGGTAATATATCCTCACTATTGCTAGTGGAGTCCTCTTGTTTGCTATTTCCTGCGGTATTTCTAGTTTGCAATATTGGTTTTATCTTATCTTTGACTACACTTGTTTCCCTACTATGGCTCCTGTCCCCTATGAGGTCATTTATATGTATTCCTTCCTGCGTATAATTCCCGACTACCTGGACAAAATCTCCAGCTTCACCATTACTGTCTCCCAGGACAGCACTATCAGCCCCACATTTACTGACTACCAGGACTTCACCTCCAGCCTTACAGTTTCTGACTACATGGCCAGTATCAAGGGCAGTACCATTCAGCCCAGACTTTTTATGTTCCCATCTGTTGTAGAAAGCTTCCAGGTTGTCTATGAAAGCAGCTTTGATGTTGTCCTCTTTTAATACCCTTGTGATTCTAGTCCACAGATTTATCTCATTTGGGCATACCCAAAAACACTTTCCTGTTTTAATACTGCTTGTAGCTAGTTCTTGGATATCTGCACAAGGGGCGTGACACCAATTTCCACAAAAATGACAATTTATCCATGTGGAAGCCCGTTTGTTTGATTGACCGCAGACTACACAGAGCTTCATAATGATTTGAATGGTTGATTTACTGTAATTCTACTAGCAACCTCTTGAATATTCTATTAATAACCTCCTTAAATGAAGCTCTAGCTATTTGTATTTCTATTTCTAACTGTACTTGTATATTGGACAGCTTACCGTGCACGTTCCTGATTTATATTTATTGTTTGTGTTTGATAAGGGTGCCTACAACCCCATCCGTTTACAGTCTGCTTTATTGTCCAACGAATCTGTTTGAAACCAGTCAAGGGTTCGGACGACAAGACGGATAATGAGAACCTTCAGAACTAGGGATGCCAAGCCCATGATGACACTCTTCAGGTCGCTTGAATATTGCTGCACACTAACAGCACCTTTCAAGGCAGGTTAAATTGTTGACCTAGAAAATGTACAGAGAACCTTCACGGCACACATAACGGAGATAAAACACTTAAATTACTGGGAACGCTTGAAGTTCCTGAACCTGTACTCCCTAGAACGCAGGCGGGGTATACATGATTATATACACTTGGAAAATCCTAAAGGGATTAGTACCAAACCTGCAGGTGAAAATCACTCCCTATGAAAGCAAAAGACTCGGCAGATGATGCAACATCCCGGCAATGAAAAACAGGGGTGCCACTAGCACGATAAGAGACAACACAGTAAGTGTCAGGGGCCCAAGATTGTTCAACTGCCTTCCAACATACATAAGGAGAATTACCAATAGACCCCTTGCTGTCTTCAAAAAGGCGCTGGACAGGCACCTAAAGTCAGTACCTGACCAGCCGGGCTGTGGTTCATACTGTGGTTCGGCCCGGTCTGAGACCAGGCCTCGTGATGGATCAGGGCCTGATCAATTAGGCTGTTACTGCTGGCCGCACGTATGCTTCCCACTTTTAAAATAATGTCATTTTTATAGCATGAACCTGCATTTATGCAAATTACCTGCAAATAAAACCATGGTCTGCAGTGCCAGGGGTATTCCATTTAGTCTGTTAACCATATTACATATTCCTACACTAATTTTATACTGAAGCTAAATATTGTGATTTTTGAGATTCTTACCTTCAGGATATGGAGGTCCTGGCCCAGATGTCCCAACTGCAACATATGTCCTCCAACCGTATTCATGCTGAGTGTTACATTGAGCTTGCGGAAGAGGAGGTGGGCGGGGCGGCTGTACACTCCCATCCTGTGGAAGGTGAGACGAGGCCAGGCAGAGTGACCGAACCAGGAGATGTCGAACATGTGCACCCAGCAACCCAACACTCCAGCTGCCCTGCACACCCACCAAACTTACTACACTATTATTATTATTATTATTATTATTATTATTATTATTATTATTATTATTATTATTATTATTATTATTATTATTATTATGGATAATGAGAACCTTCAAAACTAGGGAGGCCAAGCCCATGATGACACTCTTCAGGTCACTTGTTCTATCTAGGCTGGAATATTGCTGCACACTAACAGCACCTTTCAAGGCAGGTGAAATTGCTGACCTAGAAAATGTACAGAGAACCTTCACGGCGCGCATAACGGAGATAAAACACCTCAATTACTGGGAGCGCTTGAGGTTCCTAAACCTGTATTACCTGGAACGCATGCGGGAGAGATACATGATTATATACACCTGGAAAATCCTAGAGGGACTAGTACCGAACTTGCACACGAAAATCACTCACTACGAAAGCAAAAGACTTGGCAGACGATGCAACATCCCCCCAATGAAAAGCAGGGGTGTCACTAGCACGTTAAGAAACCATACAATAAGTGTCAGGGGCCCGAGACTGTTCAACTGCCTCCCAGCATACATACCTGGAGTTTACCTGGAGAGAGTTCCGGGGGTCAACGCCCCCGCGGCCCGGTCTGTGACCAGGCCTGGTGGATCAGAGCCTGATCAACCAGGCTGTTACTGCTGGCTGCACGCAAACCAACGTACGAGCCACAGCCCGGCTGATCAGGAACCGACTTTAGGTGCTTGTCCAGTGCCAGCTTGAAGACTGCCAGGGGTCTGTTGGTAATCCCCCTTATGTATGCTGGGAGGCAGTTGAACAGTCTTGGGCCCCTGACACTTATTGTATGGTCTCTTAACGTGCTAGTGACACCCCTGCTTTACATTGGGGGATGTTGCATCGTCTGCCAAGTCTTTTGCTTTCGTAGTGAGTGATTTTCGTGTGCAAGTTCGGTACTAGTCCCTCTAGGATTTTCCAGGTGTATATAATCATGTATCTCTCCTGCCTGCGTTCCAGGGAATACAGGTTCAGGAACTTCAAGCGCTCCCAGTAATTGAGGTGTTTTATCTCCGTTATGCGTGCCGTGAAGGTTCTCTGTACATTTTCTAGCTCAGCAATTTCACCTGCCTTGAAAGGTGCTGTTAGTGTGCAGCAATATTCCAGCCTAGATAGAACAAGTGACCTGAAGAGTGTCATCATGGGCTTGGCATCCCTCGTTTTGAAGGTTCTCATTATCCATCCTGTCATTTTTCTAGCAGATGCGATTGATACAATGTTATGGTCCTTGAAGGTGAGATCCTCCGACATGATCACTCCCAGGTCTTTGACGTTGGTGTTTCGCTCTATTTTGTGGCCAGAATTTGTTTTGTACTCTGATGAAGATTTAATTTCCTCGTGTTTACCATATCTGAGTAATTGAAATTTCTCATCGTTGAACTTCATATTGTTTTCTGCAGCCCACTGAAAGATTTGGTTGATGTCCGCCTGGAGCCTTGCAGTGTCTGCAATGGAAGACACTGTCATGCAGATTCGGGTGTCATCTGCAAAGGAAGACACGGTGCTGTGGCTGACATCCTTGTCTATGTCAGATATGAGGATGAGGAACAAGATGGGAGCGAGTACTGTGCCTTGTGGTTAGTTAGTTTAATATGTTTATTATGCACCCCATACCCATCCTGTGGGCGGTAGTCAAAAGATTACAGAGGTACATAATTGGTCCAGGGACTGGACTCCAAAGTTTTGATAGCTGAGCAAGTTACAGAGGCAATGAACTCACAATTTACAAAGGTAATGAACTCACAATTTACAAAGGTAATGAACTCACAATTTACAAAGGTAATGAACTCCAGGTAAGTCTGGTCACAATCATGACAAGTTACAAAGGTATTTACAGATTACAGAGGTACGTAATGGGTCCAGGGACTGGGCCCCCAAAGTTTTGATAGCTGAACTAGGTACAAAGGCAATGAGCTCACAAGTTACAAAGGTAATGAATTCTGTAGAATGGTTACTTACGTTTATACTTTGGCTACAATCATGAACAAATTATAGAGTAATGAGCAATTCACACTTCCACACCAACAGAGCTTTTCACATAAGGGGGATTACCAACAGACCCCTGGCAGTCTTCAAGCTGGCACTGGACAAGCACCTAAAGTCGGTTCCTGACCAGCCGGGCAGTGGCTCGTACGTTGGTTTGCGTGCAGCCAGCAGTAACAGCCTGGTTGATCAGGCTCTGATCCACCAGGAGGCCTGGTCACAGACCGGGCCGCGGGGGCGTTGACCCCCGGAACTCTCTCCAGGTAAACTCCAGGTATTATTATTATTATTATTATTATTATTATTATTATTATTATTATTATTATTATTATTATTATTATTATTGAGCTTTATTGTTAGTGCACTCAGCTCACACTCTGAGGTCCGGGAGTCAATCCCCGGTACGGGTAGAAATATTAGGACATGTTTCCTTAAGACACCTGCTGTCCATGTTCACTTATCAGTAAAATAGGTACCTGGGTGTTATTCGACTGGTGTTGGTCGTATCCTGGGGACAAAATTTACCTAATTTGCCATAAATTCTCTGATAGGCCTGAATACCTTGTACATGTAAAAATAAAGATTATTATTATTATTATTATTATTAGTAGTAGTAGTAGTAGTAGTAGTAGTAGTAGTAGTAGTAGTAGTATTAGTATTAGTAGTAGTAGTAATAATAGTATTAGGGGCCCAAGACTGTTTAACTGCCTCTTACCATACTTTTTTGGGTTATCCTAGGTTCTCTACACATATGCTGCTATGTATGATAATTCTATGTAACTGTATTTGTGTATACCTGAATAAACTTACTTACTTACTTACTTACCAATAGACCCCTGGCTGTCTTCAAGAAGGCACTGGACAGGCACCTAAAGTCAGTGCCTGACTAGCCTGGCTGTGGCTTGTACGTCGGTTTACGTGTGGTCAGTAATAACAGCCTGGTTGATGAGACCGTGATCCACCACAAGGCCTGGTCTCAGACCGAGCCGCGGGGGCGTTGACCCCCAAAACCCTCTCCAGGTATTTGAAAAGCTAAACACACGTCTCAACACAGTTTAATGTAAAGTGCTTAGATTGCCCAGTCCATGACCAGGCTTCCCAATGTGGATCAGAGCCTGATCAACCAGGCTGTTACTGCTGGCCACACGCAAGCCGATATACGAACCACAGCCTAGCTGATCTGAAACCGACTTTAGGTCCCTTTTGAGGGGAGGACGGCCCTTTGGCGTGAGGGACCCTTCTGTGTAGAGGACCCTTTTGTGTGGGGGACCTTTTGTACAGGAGCCACCCGTTAATCCACTAACTGTGAGGCAAGACATAAGTATGGGCCAGTCTCTTATAACCCCTGCTGTTCCTGTGACCTAGCAGTTCATAATACCTGGCAATTAAGCGACTGTTGTGGATCGCATACCAGGAGAACCCAAAGGTTGACCTCAACGAAAATAAACCACAGAGCTTTCCAAAACAGTCATGTAATGAATCTTAGATACAAAATAAAAACCTAACGAAAATTTGTTATCAAGAAAGTCCCTGAATCCCTCCTATTAATATATTAATCACTTGATGACGGTTTCAAACTAGACAGAAAAGTCTGTGCTTTTCTTGCTTTCTACTGTGATTCATTCTAACAAAGCATGAAGATGATTAGTTTGATAAGGGAATTTAATGCCTACCTGTCGAAGGAGATGTCGTAGTGCACACCGTAGCTGTATACAAGACAAGTGGAGTGAACGCCAGGCAGGAGATCCAGACACACCAGCTTGTGACCATCTTCAGTGCCGTTACACCACTGCAGCAGTCACACCATGCACGAGAAAGGTCCAGGATGAGTGACATTATGACCAGAATGCAAAGGTCAGGTATGACCTGGGCGTGGGAGAGGTGCACTATGTTGAAAAGAGAGACAGACAGATTGATAAGCTTTTTAGAATTCAATATTTCTTCCGGATAACCTTGTAGCATAGAGTTTTTGTTGTTTTTAAGGGCTATGCTTCCTGCAGTATGGTATCTAGGTTAGTTCTCCAATTTGTTTTAAAGCCCGTTTAAGGCTTCATATAACGTGTTTACCACCAATCGAGGATATTTTAATAACTAAAATGAGGACTGACTAAACTCTCAATGTATAGATATCGGGATACATGCACCTCTCAGTATATGTATCCTTGTGAGTGTCTAAACGTTCACTTAGAAACTGATTTAGATTTTGCCACCGAAGTGGCTAGTTTATTGTGCACCCCATTGGAAAGGAACAAGTAGCACGTATAATACAGACGCGAGAGTCTGAGTCAACGCCAGAGTCGTTAAGGACTGGAACTGTAGGATGTCCTATCCCTTTTTGAGCTAGATCCCTGCTAAGTCCGATACGAGCAGAGTAAAAAGTGTTCAACTGCATCATCCGTAAGGCAAAGAGGGCAGCTGGGACTATCCACCAGGTGTAACAGAAATAAATGTGTCGCCAGGCTGTTATGTTCAATACATACACGCACCTTGACAACATCCAGGAGACGAGCTCAGGAACAGGATACATTAGAAATCGCAAAAAGAGACCCAGTTTGAATTTGTGAGGACTGAAGCCGAGTCTGGCAGCCAGACCTGATGACAGGACCACCCTAATACTGGAGCCAATGTTTGCAGTCCTATCAATGATTTCATTCCCTCGGTTACCAACATGAGAAGGTAGTCATTATAGAATATCGAGCCAGCCCAGTGTCAAAATGAAAAGTAATAAGAGTTGGAGCATATCTTCCACCAGGGCACAATGGAATTCAAGACTTTTAGTAAACAGAAGAGCAAAGGAGGAGTGAGTCTGAAAATAACAAAATGTAGCAACGCAAAGTATACTTACACAATTAAGAGTGACATGCATGACAAATAAGTTAGACTGCAAGGATAGCACATGTTTAACCTCCAGAACTGGCACAGAAAAAAAATACTAGTAAAAGTATATAATAGAGGCAGTAGATTGGGGCGACTCATTTCGTGATCCATCTGTAAGTTTATTTAGGCACATATACACATAAGTACAATTATCATACATAGTGTATATTGCCCAGATTGCGAAAAAAAGGATATATAGTTTTGCTGTCTAAAATATTAAAAAATAATAGGAACAGTAATTGGGGACAATGAAACCTTAATAAGAAATGAAATGGTTAGTGGAATGGAATCAGAAATATATACCCAGTTAAAAAATAGATAGCACAGTTGCAGCAAATAAAACGTGTGCCTAGGCAAAAAAAAAAAAGGCATGCAGCAGAACCTCTACATCTCGACCACTGCAACCACAATTAGGTGAATTATCGCTGAAGAGTGCTGCATGTCTGTCAGTGCGCCCTGCATGGGGTGGGTAGTATGAAGTGTTTGTAATTCATCCGTAGTCGGGCATAGCAGTGGTTCAAGTTCCAGGGTAACGACTGGGGAGGAAGGAAATGCTCATGGTGCTTTAGGTAGAACCGAGCTTTGAATAGGCTCAAGTCGATTTAAAATTACCTGGAGTTTACCTGGAGAGAGTTCCGGGGGTCAACGCCCCGCGGCCCGGTCTGTGACCAGGCCTCCTGGTGGATCAGAGCCTGATCAACCAGGCTGTTACTGCTGGCTGCACGCAAACCAGCGTACGAGCCACAGCCCGGCTGGTCAGGAACCGACTTTAGGTGCTTGTCCAGTGCCAGCTTGAAGACTGCCAGGGGTCTGTTGGTAATCCACCTTATGTATGCTGGGAGGCAGTTGAACAGTCTCGGGCCCCTGACACTTATTGTATGATCTCTTAACGTGCTAGTGACACCCCTGCTTTTCATTGGGGGGATGGTGCATCGTCTGCCAAGTCTTTTGCTTTCGTAGTGAGTGATTTTCGTGTGCAAGTTCGGTACTAGTCCCTCTAGGATTTTCCAGGTGTATATAATCATGTATCTCTCCCGCCTGCGTTCCAGGGAATACAGGTTTAGGAACCTCAAGCGCTCCCAGTAATTGAGGTGTTTTATCTCCGTTATGGGCGCCGTGAAGGTTCTCTGTACATTTTCTAGGTCAGCACTTTCACCTGCCTTGAAAGGTGCTGTTAGTGTGCAGCAATATTCCAGCCTAGATAGAACAAGTGACCTGAAGAGTGTCATCATGGGCTTGGCATCCCTCGTTTTGAAGGTTCTCATTATCCATCCTGTCATTTTTCTAGCAGATGCGATTGATACAATGTTATGGTCCTTGAAGGTGAGATCCTCCGACATGATCACTCCCAGGTCTTTGACGTTGGTGTTTCGCTCTATTTTGTGGCCAGAATTTGTTTTGTACTCTGATGAAGATTTAATTTCCTCGTGTTTACCATATCTGAGTAATTGAAATTTCTCATCGTTGAACTTCATATTGTTTTCTGCAGCCCACTGAAAGATTTGGTTGATGTCCACCTGGAGCCTTGCAGTGTCTGCAATGGAAGACACTGTCATGCAGATTCGGGTGTCATCTGCAAAGGAGGGCATCGTAAATGCTACACTTCCATATTCACGTTTGCTCCGTAGGTAGCAATCCACACTTTTTTTTTTTTATTCGCCGGTATTCTCCCGGCCCGGGTCTTTTCCAAGTAGTGGTGACCCGGCCTTGGCTCCCTATCTGGGGAGTGTCTCGAGGCCTAAGTCTCCCATGGGAGGAGGTACAAGTATCCCCTCATCTTTGGGACTAACTGTCCCCAGGCCTAGCCACATTCCCCGCCCTCACGGGGCTCGTAGGGAGAAGCTAGGCCTCTGGTCTGCCATCTGCCCCACCCCAAAGGGGCTCGTGGGGATGGCAGTCTTATGAGCTGCAGATGGTAGCAAGCTCAGGCCTTCTCTCTCCCCAATCCACACTCTCCTCATCTCACTCTTAAACTGTCCGAACGTAGATCTACGTTCACGCACGTAGCCCTCCGATCATAGCTGTATATTTTTATTTCACACGCTGTCAACTGTTTAAAAAATATAGATCTGTTTGGATGGATAATGAGAACCTTCAAAACTAGGGATGCCAAGCCCATGATGACACTCTTCAGGTCGCTTGTTTTATCTAGGCTGGAATATTGTTGCACACTAACAGCACCTTTCAAGGCAGGTGAAATTGCTGACCTAGAAAATGTAGAGAACCTTCACGGTGCGCATAACGGAAATAAAACACCTCAATTACAGGGAGCGCTTGAAGTTCCTGAACCTGTACTCCCTGGAATGCAGGCGGGAGAGATACATGATTATATACACCTGGAAAATCCTAGAGGGACTAGTACCGAACTTGCACACGAAAATCACTCACAACGAAAACAAAAGACTCGACAGACGATGCAACATCCCCCCAATGAAAAGCAGGGGTGTCACTAGCACCTTAAGAGACAATACAATAAGTGTCAGGGGCCCGAGATTGTTCAACTGCCTCCCAGCATACATAAAGGGGATTACCAATAGACCCCTGGCTGTCTCCAAGCTGGCACTGGACAAACACCTAAAGTCGGTACCTGACCAGCCGGGCTGTGGCTCGTACGTTGGATTGCGTGCAGCCAGCAGTAACAGCCTGGTTGATCAGGCTCTGATCCACCAGGAGGCCTGGTCACAGACCGGGCCGCGGGGGAGTTGACCCCCGGAACTCTCTTCAGGTAAACTCCAGGCTACGCGTGTGAACGTAGATCTACGTTTGGACAGTTTATGAGACTTAAAGAGAAATGAATTTGATTCAACCCGCCAACGAAATCTAAAAGCGGCGACCAGGAGCTGTAGAGAGTTTTCCTATCATGGTGAAAGATAAACGTGGCAGTATGCTGCTGGGAGGGAGGCAGCCTTGTCGAAGACAGTTTTGGTGAGTGAAGGAATGCACAGAGGCACCCTGTGTAAATATAATAGTTGGAGAGTGGATGTGAAAATTGTTTTAAATTAATATGATATGATGGAGCATGGTGTGATAATACCATTTCGGTGTACATGATTTATTTATCTTAAATAATATCATAAAACAGTAAGCAAACATAGATGTATCTCATAAATGTTAACCTGTGACCCAATCAAACTTTATTTTTTAAATACATTACCTAACAGAATACTCCATTCTACTGAATGCTCAGCAACACAGTAAATGACCATATGACCTGTCTTTGTAATACTCATTTGTGCTAAATTGTTATCTGTTTACAATAATGTTTTTACCACTGAATATATCACTGCTTAGTTAATCTTAAGTTAATTTTAAGCCTGCCCATAATGCTCTGCATACAAGGGGCTTTGGCATGTTGCACTGTAATAACTTTGTACTTCACTGTATGATGTTCAAATTAATAAATAAATACGTATACACACACTCACACACACACACACACACACACACATACACACACACACACACACACACACACACACACACACACACACACACACACACACACACACATATATATATATATATATATATATATATATATATATATATATATGTATATATATATATATATATATATATATGTATATATATATATATATATATATATATATATATATATATATATATATATATATATATATATATATATATGTATATATATATATATATATATATATATATATATATATATATATATATATATATATATATATATAATTTACATTACCTGTCCGCCAAGCCTGAGAAGTTTCTTGCACACAGTTCGGGTCATTTTGAAATATGCGAAAAAGTCTTCAGGTGAGGTGACGTTTGGCCACGACTGAGGTTTTGCGAGAGCTTCAGGTGAAGTTTTTGACATCACCTGTACGTAGGTACTGGCGTAGACCACTTTTTTAGGCAGGCCTACATACTTCAAAGCATCATCTTCGGCTGTGTCTGAGAATTCATTGTATAAAACGTTCAGTGTCACGTTGGCCCTCGTGTCATTATTGAAGCTGGGTTCATTGTTTGTTTTACTGATCCGGAATATTTCGTGAGGCCAAAATGTGACCTTGTATATACTTCTAGTTACGCAGTATATAGCTCCAACAATGACTAACAAGGCAGTCACCCTGCCATTTCGTGTATATGTTACTTGAGGCGGCTCAGTACCAAACATTTTCTTCACATATATTGCCTGGTGGAATGATTTTATTCTTTTTATTTTTCGTACTGCATAACTTTTTATTTATGTTGATTTAACTGTAAATTTTACACTCTTGATATCGTCTGTTTTACTCTATTATGACTCACGAAATCTTATGACACGATTTCGTGACTGATCGCGGGTTCTAACCCCACCCGTGGTATGGTTTTTTACTCTATTATCTTCGAAAAATTAAATATACTTTAACCTGGAGATATATAATATAAAATTTATGTTCACTTTTCAAAATAAAAATATTTTATTTGCTATTATTTTGCTACGCTTTCCAAGTTTTCCGCTATAAATGCATTTTCTGTCAGCAACGATTAAATCCACCTACACATCACTTACAAAACGGGAATTTTACTTTGATGTTAATAAAAAAAAACACGTTTTAAGTTTTTTCTACACCTTTCGTATGCTGAAAACAGTATAAAATACCGACAAGCTGATGAGTAAGACATGTGTGCAACAGTTCGGTATCTTAATTGTTGAAACGTTTCGCCTACCCGGTAGTCTTCTTCAGTCAGATGTAGAAAAGAATGTATAGTTGGTAGCAGGAGTAGTGGCTCCGTGGAGCTGAACTCATCTCCAGGCTGAGGGACTCACCACCTCAAACTATTACATCATCTTTACCTCGCCAGTACTGCTGTTTACATTCTCCTCTATATCTGACTGAAGAAGCCTACTGGGTAGGCGAAACGTTTCAACAATAAAGATACCCAACACCTGTGTCTTACCCTTCTTTAATTTGCCTACTAAAAGTAAGTCATTTCCTTCAACATATTCCTTATGTTTCACTTCTAACAACATTAATTACAACTGATTTTGGTTGCTGAGCCTAGTTAACTACTTCTGTTTTTGTTTCGGTATAAAGATAATATAAATCCGGCGAGCAACAACACTAGGGACTCCTCACTGTCGCCAACTCACAAGGAAAATCCACTGGTAAATATATCTAATTATCTCTGGAGGGGCGAGGTACTCTCATTCTTCCTTCATATTGTTTCTTCCCGTGTTGCTCGTTTTCCTCCTTAGATTACTTATTTTCGTATTTATTTCCCCCTCCCCCCATATATTGCTCATTTTCCTCTGTTGCTCACTTTTCCCTTTATATTGTTCATTCCTTATTTTCCTCGCTATACTGCTCATCCTCGCTATATTACTCTGTTTCCTCTTTATATGCTCATACTTCCTTCTCGTATTGCTTGTTTTACTCATATTGCTTATTTTCCACCAATATGACCTGCTTTCTACCCTGGACCACTGATAATGGTCCATGGTGAACCGAAACGCCGCCTAACGTTTCTTCTCCCCAGTGTGGGTTATTAAAGGAATTGATCCAGCAGCTTTAAGAGGGAGCTGGAGAGGTACCTTATGTCACTACCTGACAGCCGGGTTGCGGTTCGTACGTCGGTTTGCGTGCGGCCGGGAGTAACAGCCTAGTTGATCAGGCCCTGATCCAACGCGAGACTTGGTCATGGACCGGGCCACAGGGGGCGCTGACCCCCGGAACACCCTCCAGGTAATAGATATTCAAGTGATGACACTTACAAGAGTTTTATAAATATCAATAACATCAATTCGAATCTTAATAAAAATTAACAACTCTTTATTAATGTTAATTATATAAATAAAAACTAGCAGGATAATAAAACATTTAAACTGTATTTCCTCGGTCTATAGAATTAAGGTTAAATTAACTATGTAATTTTTTTTCCAGTTCGTTGGCTCGTTGTGACAAGAAAAACAGAATAATGGAGTAACAGTCTACCATTAAATAAAATCAGCTCATCAGACGCGAGTACAGAACTAACCAAAGTCGAATAAGAATTTATAATCAAAAAAGCCTTTGTTGGGACTGTTAACCCCCAGAGAGTTACATTATATTAGAGATATTAAGCTGAGGAAGGTCAGTGTTTCAGGCCAAAATATACAGACAATAAGAACTCTTGTGTTTTACTTGGCTTTAGTGGTAAATAAATCGACAGGTTCAACCCTCTACCACTTAGGCTACGGGACTTTTGACAGGGAAGGATCAAAAACAGTACTTCTGTACATGTTTGAGTCAGAGGCAACGATTGTAACCCAGCTGAACACCTTCCTCACACTCCAGCAGCATTAGCAGTAATATATATATATATATATATATATATATATATATATATATATATATATATATATATATATATATATATATATATATATATCGTGCCCAATAGGTAAAACTGATCAATTAGCAAGAACTCATGTAAAATTAAGGCCTTTCTAAAATTTTCTCTTATACGTTTAAATATATATACTTTTTCCATTTACGTTAATGCAAAAAATAATAATTTTGTACCAAAAGAACCTTAGAAAACTTATCTAACCTTATTATAACAAACTCAATTTAATTTAGCCTAATACAATTAAATGTTTTAGACAAGTTTACAATAATTTAATAATAAACAAACAATGAAATATTGTTTTTCGTTAGGTTCAGGATGATTTTTGCGAAATTATTGTATACACAAATTTTCGCTTGCCTTATTCGGCAAGAAGAGCATTAATATTTAAGGCAAAATCGCAAGTTTTACCTGTTCGGCACGACACACACACACACACGACACTGGAGGACAGGACGGTCAGGGGAGACATGATAACGACATATAAAATACTGCGCGGAATAGACAAGGTGGACAAAGACGGGATGTTCCAGAGATGGGACACAGACGCGACAAGACAAATAGAGAAGCAGCCCAGCCACCGTGGAGAGAAGACGTCGTCGTTCCTGCTCTTCAGCTGAGCAACTCTGAACACTGTTGCTCGAGATTTTTCTTGGGTTATCCTGAGTAGTTCTTCACCAGAGCTGAGAGGAAACTTGCTTGCAGTCACTTCGAGCCCCATCCCATCAAGAGGGTAAGGCGGTGAATTGCTTGCTTGTTCACCCCTCTCATCCCCATCCCCCCCTCACCCAAACATCAACACTGGCCCACACACTAACACACTACATACATTGCTATCCTTCTGACTTTCCTATCTTCTTCTTTTTCGGCAACTTCGCTTTGGCGAGTTAACACAAGGCATTTTGACTATCCGGTAGCCCGTGTGGTTTTTTAAAATCCGGCCGATCTTTGCCTTGGGCCCTTTCCCCTCACCACTCGAGGGTAGGCTATCTTAGGGGCTGACCTTCATAAGTCAGCTGAAATAGGATGTTAGATTAACATTAAGGAAAGATCCCTTTTTGTTAAGAAACTCCTCTGCCAGATGTTCCTTCCTAGACATCATGGCGAGGATACGAGTAAGATTACGTATTGATGGAAATCAAATATCGATGAAAGAAATTCTAGCATGTATTTGCTCGAACTCAACTGTTGCTCCAGTGGATGTTTTTCAAACCCACGCTGGAGCAGTACTTCTCCTCTCTTCGGAAGAAGAGTTACTTCAACTGCTGAAGCATGATGTCCTTGAGAAACTGAAGACTTCTGGTGTTACCCCAGTTGCACCTGAGAGCTATCAAGCTCAGAGGACTGTGTTTGTTGCAAGAATTAACAGTTTCATGAGACACAGCACAGTGAATGAAATTGTTGAGGACTTTAATACAGAGAATTCTGAATTTAGGGCTGTCGAAGCACATAAATTCTCAAAACCTAACAACAACAAGGTAACCTTAAAGTTAATACTTGAGACACCTGATGAGGCCAAACTAGTGTGTCAAAATGGCTTCAAATGTTTTGGCACCAGATGTACACCTGACCAAATCTCTCTTGAACGATTTGTCAGTGTGACACAATGTTTTAAATGTTATGCCTTTGGTCATAACACCAACAAATGCAGTACTCAAGGGCAGATTTGTAGCATTTGCTCTGGCCAACATTCTTATCGAGATTGTAATAATAAAAATACACCCAAATGTGTCCTCTGCAACGGCAAACATCATGCTGTTTCTGCTATTTGTCCTGAAAGGAAAAAGGAAATGCAGCAAATTATTGAAGCCAAGAAATTGTCCACTTCTAAGAAGACCACTCCCCAGGCACCGCCAACGATGTCCCAAACTTCCTTCCCAGCTCTGCCTGGATCAAGTGGGACTCCTCAGGTCTCTACCAATGGTTCCAATGTTTGGAATTCTGCCCCTCTTGGAGCGCCCCAATCTAACCCTCACCTACAACATACACAAACGCAACAACAAGGTTCAGTCTCATCTCCTATGTCTCAGGTATCCACAGCCGGGGATATGACGAGAGCACAACTAATGTATATGATGGACAAAGACATAGCAGGTGGTGACATTCAACTCTGCTCTCAGGTTTTAAATGATCTGTTAATGGCTAATGGGATCACTCCCATCACTATCCAGGAAAATGTGAAGGCTATTATGACCCAGCCTTCTCATAACAAGAAGTAAGTACCCTACTCGACATCTAAAAATAAGCCTAAGTCATCCCTGGCCCAGGGATCGCCCACCTCACATACCCAGGTTGTCAACTCCCCTCAACCCGATAAGTCAAGGCATTTTCTAGGGGATGATAATTCATTGGAAAAACTACCTTCCACTGCCCAAATTTATGATGCAATCAGGTCCTGCATAATCGAAAAATTTAAACTTTCTAAATGCAACGTCAATTTAAAAACCCAAAAATAAAACCCAATATAAACCTACAGGAAATTTGAGACAATTTAAAAAAATTTTCAAGCGGAATTGAAGGCATCTTCAAACGCCCACAACCACCAGTACTTTTCACTTTCAAGGTTGGCAAAATTAATTCCCGTTAGTCATCACAAACGGGGCTTATGGGAAAATTTTGGCTTAACTAACCCCTTTAAACGTGCCGGGAAAGAAATTTAAAGGTTTGATAACCGACAACTTTTTTTGGGGGGAAAAAAAAAAGGCTCCAAATTCCCCCAAATTCATCCCTTTTAAAGAGGGTGTTGAAAAATTTAAAATTGACGATCCCCGGACCTCCTGGGTTTCCTGGAGAAAGTTTCGGGGGTCCCAAAGCCCCCCGGGGGATCGTGACCCGGCCTCCTGGGGGAAACAGCCCCCTACCCGGTGTTGCTCTTGGGTGCACCCAAACCCCCAAGGGGAGCCACAGCCCGGCTGATCGGAACTGACTTTAGGTGCTTGTCAGGGGCCAGCTTGAAGACTGCCAGGGGGCTGTTTGGGAAACCCCCTTATGTGCTGGGGGGCAGTTAGACAGTCTGGGCCCCCGGCACTTATTGTATGGTCTCTTAACGTGCTGTGGCACCCCTGCTTTTCATTGGGGGGGTGGTGCATCATCTTAAGTCTTTTTCTTTCTAATGAGTGATTTTTATTTGCAAAATTGGTACTGCCCTAAGTTTTCCAGGTGTATATAATCATGTTCTCTCCCCCCCCGTTCCAGGAATACAGGTTTTTTGAAAACCCCAAACCTCCCCCGTAATTGGGGTGTTTTATCTCCGTTATCCCCGCTGTGAAATTTTGTACATTTTCCCGGGGCGGGAATTTCCCCGCCTTGAAAGGTGCCGTTTGAGGTGCAGCAATTTTCCAACCCAGATAGAACAAGTGACCAAAGGGGAAATGTCCTGGGCCCGCCTCCCCCAGTTTAAAAAGGGTTCTCATTATCCATTCCCCTTTATTTTCTAGCAGATGCAGTTGATTTTGTTATGGTCCTTGAAAGGGGAGATCCTCCCCACATAAATCCCCGGGCTTTGGCGTTGGTGTTTCCCCCTCTATTTTTTGGCCAAATTTGTTTGTAATCTGATGAAGATTTAATTTTTCCCCATCTTTCCATATCCAAAATTAATTTAAATTTCTCATCGTTAAACTTCATTTGTTTTTTGCAGCCCACTGAAAGATTTGGTTGATGTCCGCCGGGCCGCAGTGTCTGCAATGGAAGACACTGTCATCCCCCAAATTCCAATTTTCATCTGCAAAGGGGAAAAACAGTGCTGTTGACATCCCCTTTTCTTTTGGAAAGAGGATGAGGAACAAGATGGGAGCTAATTTGCCTTGTGGAAAGAAGGGGTTTTTTACCGTGTCCCCGGACTTTCCCCTGTTGACGACTTCTCTGTGTTTTTGTTAGTGGGAAAATTTAGATCCATCGAAAGGCTTTTCCCTTTTTTTTCCTTTCGCGCATTTTTTTGCTTTTTTCCTCCCTGGGCCCCACTTGTCAAAAAGGGTTTTTAAAGTCTGGATAAACATCCATTCTTTTTTTCTTCCCAGTGCATTTGGGGTTGTCGGGGATCCCGTAGTTGGGGGACAGGGGAAGGGGGACCTGTTCAAAACCCTTTTGCCCGGGTTTGTAATGGATGGGGTTTTTAGGTGGGGGGTGATCTTTTCTTCTTTAGGACCCCTTTTAAAAAATTTTTTATGATATGGGATGTTGGGGCTATTGGTCTGGGTTTTTTTGCTGTTTTTTCCCTTCCCTTTGTGGAGGGGGGTTTATGTCTTTTTTTTTGTTTTGGGGAGCCCCCCCTTGTCCCCCTTCCCTCCCCATAGGAGGGAAAAAGGCTCGTGATGGGGGCCCTTGCTTTCTTGATGAACACGGGTTTCCCAGGAGCCCTGGCCCTGGGGCGGGGTGCATGGGCATGTCATTTATCGCCTGTTCAAAAGTTTTGGCGTCAGGAAAACACCCGGATGGGCTTGTGTTGGGGTAAATTTTGTGGCTCTCTCAAAAAAATTTTTTTTGATTTTCCCGACTCTCAGTCTGGGGCACTTGCAAAAAACTGAGTCATATTGGGCCCGGTAGCCCCTTTTCCTTTTCCCTTTTCTGTCACCCTTGTGGGGACCATCTTTTTTAAAGTGGGGGAATGCGGGAACGTTGTTCTCGTTTTGATTTGGGGAAAAAGGAAAATTTTTGGGTTTTTTTCCCATTTCATTTTTTTTAGTTCTTCCCGCGATTCCTGCTCCAAAAGGATTCTTTTACCCAAGTTCGATGTTTTGCTTTTCTCTGACCAGTGTCTCCTGCCATTTCAGATATATTAAATTTTTGCCCTCTGTTATTTTTTTTCCCTCGCCTGTAAAGGGACGCCCTGTCTCTTTTTTTTCATCTACTCCTTTTTCTTGGGAATTAAGCCTTTTTGAAACATCGTGCCACCAAGTTAATCTGTTCTAGGCATACGTTGGGGTCTGTGTTGCTTAGTATATCTTCCCAGCTTATATCGGTTAGGACTTGGTTTACTTGGTCCCACTTTATGTTTTTGTTATTGAAGTTGAATTTGGTGAATGCTTCCTCGTGACTAGTCTCATTATGTCGGTCTGGAGCTCCACGCATACATGTCTGAACCTCAATTATGTTGTGATCTGAGTATATTGTTTTTGATATGGTGACATTTCTTATCAGATCATCATTGTTAGTGAAGATGAGGTCTAGTGTATTCTCCAGTCTAGTAGGCTCTATTATTTGCTGGTTTAAATTGAATTTTGTGCAGAGATTTAAAAGCTCGTGTGAGTGTGAGTTTTCATCAGAGCTGCCTCCTGGTGTTATTACTGCAACAATATTATTTGCTATATTCCTCCATTTTAGGTGCCTTAAGTTGAAATCCCCCAGGAGCAAGATGTTGGGTGCAGGAGCTGGAAGATTTTCCAGACAGTGGTCAATTTTTAACAGCTGTTCCTGGAATTGCTGGGATGTTGCATCCGGAGGCTTGTAGACTACCACAATGACTAGGTTTTGGTTCTCGACCTTTACTGCTAAAACTTCCACTACGTCATTTGAGGCATTAAGCAGTTCTGTGCAAACAAGTGACTGTGCAATGTACAGGCCAACCCCCCCCTTTTGCCTGTTCACTCTGTCACATCTGTATAGGTTGTAACCTGGCTAATATGATGGGTGATGTATGGGAGAAAATTCTCTCCCACAATAACAGTCGTCAATTTAACAATAATCATTATCAGTTGGTAAATGAATGGAGAGATGAGGACTTGGATGATCTACAACCACTACCTTCCATCGATACTTCAACTCTTGAAGATACCCACCCGCTTACTAGACCTATTACATTACTAGAGATGAGTCAGGTTATTGGAAGAATGCGAAATAGAGCCCCTGGCCTCTCTGGAATAACAATGAAACAAATAAAGTTCCTACCCAGAAATTGTAAACAGTCTTTGGTAAATATCTTTAATGCCATCTTGGCCTCAGGACATTTTCCAATGGTTTTTAAGACTGCTAGGATGATCTTTCTTGGTAAGCCCAATAAAGACATCCACCAACCTGGGAACTATAGACCTATATCTTTACTTGAAGTCACTGGAAAAGTTCTTGAGAAGGTCATTTCCAACAGATTGAACTACTATATGGAGTTTAATCACTTTTTTACTGAAAAACAATTTGGCTTTAGAACACATAGAGGTACCAATCATGCAATAAATGTTATTTTCGATACTGTAGCAAGTCTAAAACATCAGGGCAATCTTGCCTTAATTGCCACCAGAGATGTTCATAAAGCTTTTGATAGCTTATGGCATGATGGCCTTATATACAAACTCATTGACCTACCAGACCATAACTGGACTTTTCTCAGAGTAATATATAATTTCTTAACTCAAAGAAAAATCATTCCCACCTTTCATGGCAGGTCGACAGAGCCTTTTATACCGACAGCTGGTGTCCCACAAGGTTCTTGTCTCAGTCCACTTCTGTTCAACATTTATGTGAATGACCTTCCTCAACCAGAGTTTAATGATACAATTGTGACACAGTTTGCAGATGATGTTATTCATGTCGTCTCATCAACTCCGGTAACAGGAAAATACAAGTATGAGAGAGTCATAGAAAAAATGAATATTGAACTTCGTCGAACATCTAATTGGGAAAAGAAATGGAGAATTACGACTAATCCTGACAAGGTCCTTGTTAGCACGATAGGATGTTTTGCATCAACAATTGAAGATAAAGGGGGTATCTCCATCAGAGGTACACCTGTAGCCATTAGAAACCCTAACAAGATTTTGGGATATGAAATAGACAGGTTGCTCCACTCAACATCTCATGTAACTAAAAAGATCAACATAGCCAAAGCCGGTCTTAGCAGTCTCTTTCGATTCAATCAAGCCCCCTCAACATGTCAAAAAACATCTGTATAAAATGTTAATACGACCTATACTCGAATACCCGTGTGTCCCAATGTCATTAACAACAAAGACCAATATGCTACGGTTACAAAGGGTCCAGAATAGAGCTCTTCGCTTCATTACCGATACCAGGAGGAGAGACAGAGTTAAAATGGCAGATTTACACATTCAACAAGATATTACTGCCATAAATGTACGCCTTGACACCCTAAAAAAGAAACAACTCTATACAATGCAAGAACTATACATGCCAGATAGAGAACATCCTATACAAGTGGTAAATACCACGGATTATATCATCAATACTCCTCCTCACAGGACTCAAAGAATGACTCTCCCACAGAGGGTCCGTCGTTTTATACATAAAGATGATTACCATCGACCCATGATATTGAGCAACCTCCCTGATGAAGAAGATTGGGTAACACCAGAACCCTTCTATATCTACTGAGAACATCATCGACCCCAATTAGGGAGACATCTTATATAACAATCTAATGTAAAAATTATGCTATTTACTATGGCTGGACACCACCTGTAAGAAGCCATTGTCACGTAATTCTATAAACTGGCCAGAAAATTATTGCCTTCATTGTCGCATAAATATCCGTTGTGCAATCGAAAAAAAAGCAATTGCAACTTGTATAATTACTACCAATTCAGAGTCATGTACTTATATATCTGTTATATCTATGTGACTCTGATGGGTTAGTCTTATGCCCCTTAAAGAATATCTTATCATTTCACGTACACTTTTTAAATTACACCAAAGTGGTTGGGTCACTTACCTTTTATATCCTACCTCTCTCCCCCCTCCCACCCTTTTCCAAAATTTCTATCCTTACCCATCCTTCTTCCTTACCCATCTCACCAAAGCTCTGGTCTGGACAAGAACAAGAACAAGACACAGACACAAGAGGTCACAGTTGGAAGTTGAAGACTCAGATGAATCAAAGGGATGTTAGGAAGTATTTCTTCAGTCATAGAGTAGTCAGGCTGTGGAATAGCCTAGAAAGTGACGTAGTGGAGGCGGGAACCATACATAGTTTTAAGGCGAGGTATGATAAAGCTCATGGGGCAGGGAGAGAGAGGACCTAGTAGCAATCAGTGAAGAGGCGGGGCCAGGAGCTATGAATCGACCCCTGCAACCACAAATAGGTGAGTACACACACACTGTGTATATATATATATCATATATATATATATATATATATATATATATATATATATATATATATATATATATATATATATATATATATATACATATATATATATACATATATATATATATATATATATATATATATATATATATATATATATATATATATATATATATATATATATATATATATATATATATATATATATATATATATTTCAACAAGTCGGCCGTCTCCCACCGAGGCAGGGTGACCCCAAAAAAGAAAGAAAATCCCAAAAAAGAAAATACTTTCATCATCATTCAACACTTTCACCACACTCACACATTATCACTGTTTTTGCAGAGGTGCTCAGAATACAACAGTTTAGAAGCATATACGTATAAAGATACACAACATATCCCTCCAAACTGCCAATATCCCAAACCCCTCCTTTAAAGTGCAGGCATTGTACTTCCCATTTCCAGGACTCAAGTCCGACTATATGAAAATAACCGGTTTCCCTGAATCCCTTCACTAAATATTACCCTGCTCACACTCCAACAGATCGTCAGGTCCCAAGTACCATTCGTCTCCATTCACTCCTATCTAACACGCTCACGCACGCTTGCTGGAAGTCCAAGCCCCTCGCCCACAAAACCTCCTTTACCCCCTCTCTCCAACCCTTTCGAGGACGACCCCTACCCCGCCTTCCTTCCCCTACAGATTTACATGCTTTCTATGTCATTCTACTTTGATCCATTCTCTCTAAATGGCCAAACCACCTCAACAACCCCTCTTCTGCCCTCTGACTAATACTTTTATTAACTCCACACCTTTTCCTAATTTCCACACTCCGAATTTTCTGCATAATATTTACACCACACATTGCCCTTAGACAGGACATCTCCACTGCCTCCAACCGTCTCTTCGCTGCTGCATTTACCACCCAAGCTTCACATCCATATAATAGTGTTGGTACTACTATACTTTCATACATTCCCTTCTTTGCCTCCATAGATAACGTTTTTTGACTCCACATATACCTCAACGCACCACTCACCTTTTTTCCCGCATCAATTCTATGATTAACCTCATCCTTCATAAATCCATCCGCCGACACGTCAACTCCCAAGTATCTGAAAGCATTCACTTCTTCCATACTCCCCCTCCCCAATTTGATATCCAATTTTTCTTTATCTAAATCATTTGATACCCTCATCACCTTACTCTTTTCTATGTTCACTTTCAACTTTCTACCTTTACACACATTCCCAAACTCATCCACTAACCTTTGCAATTTTTCTTTAAAAAAGAACAGCACAGTATCATCAGCAACAAGTAACTGTGTCAATTCCCATTTGGAATTTGATTCCTCATAATTTAATCCCACCCCTCTCCCGAACACCCTAGCATTTACTTCTTTTACAACCCCATCTATAAATATATTAAACAACCATGGTGACATTACACATCCCTGTCTAAGACCTACTTTTACCAGGAAGTAGTCTCCCTCTCTTCTACACACCCTAACCTGAGCCTCACTATCCTCATAAAAACTCTTTACAGCATTTAGTAACTTACCACCTATTCCATATACTTGCAACATCTGCCACATTGCTCCTCTATCCACTCTATCATATGCCTTTTCTAAATCCATAAATGCAATAAAAACTTCCCTACCTTTATCTAAATACTGTTCACATATATGCTTCAATGTAAACACTTGATCTACACATCCCCCACCCACTCTGAAGCCTCCTTGCTCATCCGCAACCTTACATTCTGTCTTACCTCTAATTCTTTCAATTATATTTTTTATAATTCTTTCAATTATATTTTTTCTTATTTTCATTAAAATTTCTTGACAGTGCCTCTCCCACTCTATCATCTGCTCTCCTTTTGCACTCTCTCACCACTCTCTTCACCTTTCTTTTACTCTCCATATACTCTGCTCTTCTTATAACACTTCTGGTTTGTAAAAACCTCTCATAAGCTACCTTTTTCTCTTTTATCACACCCTTTACTTCATCATTCCACCAATCACTCCTCTTTCCTCCTGCCCCCACCCTCCTATAACCACAAACTTCTGCCCCACATTCTAATACCGCATTTTTAAAACTATTCCAACCCTCTTCAACCCCCCCCCCCTACTCATCTTTGTACTAGCCCACCTTTCTGCCAATAGTCGCTTATATCTCACCCGAACTTCCTCCTCCCTTAGTTTATACACTTTCACCTCCCTCTTACTTGTTGTTGCCACCTTCCTCTTTTCCCATCTACCTCTTACTCTAACTGTAGCTACAACTAAATAATGATCCGATATATCAGTTGCCCCTCTATAAACATGTACATCCTGGAGCCTACCAATCAACCTTTTATCCACCAATACATAATCTAACAAACTACTTTCATTACGTGCTACATCATACCTTGTATATTTATTTATCCTCTTTTTCATAAAACATGTATTACTTATTACCAAATATCTTTCTACACATAGCTCAATTAAAGGCTCCCCATTTACATTTACCCCTGGCACCCCAAATTTACCTACTACTCCCTCCATAACATTTTTACCCACTTTAGCATTGAAATCCCCAACCACCACTACTCTCACACTTGATTCAAAACTCCCCACGCATTCACTCAACATTTCCCAAAATCTCTCTCTCTCTCCTCTACACTTCTCTCTTCTCCAGGTGCATACACGCTTACTATAACCCACTTTTCACATCCAATCTTTATTTTACTCCACATAATCCTTGAATTAATACAATTATATTCCCTCTTTTCCTGCCATAGCTTATCCTTCAACATTATTGCTACTCCTTTAGCTCTAACTCTATTTGAAACCCCTGACCTAATCCCATTTATTCCTCTCCATTGAAACTCTCCCACCCCCTTCAGCTTTGTTTCACTTAAAGCCAGGACATCTAGCTTCTTCTCATTCATAACATCCACAATCATCTCTTTCTTATCATTTGCACAAATATATATATATATATATATATATATATATATATATATATATATATATATATATATATATATATATATATATATATATATATATATATATATATATACATATATATATATATATATATATATATATATATATATATATATATATATATATATATATATATATATATATATACTCAAATGTCTATAGATATACAATGTTTCTGTTATATAGCTGTGTCCTACTACAGTGTATCACCTCTGCACTTTATTAAGCACATTCCAATGTACTCTCTTGTTCACCTTGTGCATTTAGGAGTTGACATTTTATAAGCATCCATCATGGACTTATTATTTATCTTATATTGATAATAACATAAAACAGAGGAGAATCGACTAATAATCAATTTAAAGCTGTTTTAAAAATATAGTTTGACAGAAGTATTTGTTTTTGCAATAAGCCGGAGGTGGCACCACTATCCCGACCCACATGAGCTGACCTTGCTGGCTGCGTTCTTGTCTAGTGTTGCTGGAGGTAGTTCCTGGTTGGTATATACTATTGGGTTTAAAAGTCTGTCGACTACAAGAGGGTCATTAAGGATGCATGTCACTTGTACACCAATCAAGGATACGCCAATGTCTAATATTTGAATTACAGTAAACTCTCACTTCTTGGTGTATGTACATTGAGATATACACATTTTGGTGTATATACAAAGGTAGATATGCCTTTGAGTCCCTTCTCCAGCCTTTTAAAGTGACATTAAAATTTAGCACCTCAACGCGTTAGTGCCTAAATTTATTAAATATTTTTTGTTTCTTAGTGGGAACACTCCCTTCTATTATGCATCAACAAATGTCTAATAAACATATGGGACCTAATAACCGAATCCATTATGTATGGAGTGATTATCACACACGGGATGGGTATGGGATGACTACCCACAAGATAAATTTAGGGTGACATTCGCCTTCAGGATTATGGGGTGATTACTGCTCACGGGACGGGTATCAGTGACTATCACCCACAGGATTATGGAGCGATTACTCTCCATAGGATGGGTATGGGGGTACTAATACCACCCACAAGATGGGTATGCAAATACAGTTGTTAAACTAACAACAGTAAGATGCATATATAACGTGGAAATTCGGGACATTAATTGAATTTATTAAGAACAAACACATATAGTTATTAGATTTATGAAATTAATAATTATTTTGGTATATAAATTAAAAGTTAGTGAAGTTTTATGAAAAATAAATTATTTTTGCCTATTGCTACAGCTGTATGAAATGATTCGATATCAAACAATGCCAGGATTTAATTTTCTATAAAACACTGACCACAATTTGAGATTAAAGAAATTATGCTTCATATTAACTTTTTTTTTTTAAACAGCTCATTTCAGTTCATTTCAAAGCAGTCCTATTATATGGTATAACAACCAGGTACCTAGTGCTGGGGATCGATCCCGGACACTCTGAGTGTGAGCTGAGTGCGCTACCTTCAGGAGGATTTGTTCAGTATTCGCAGGAAATGTCACATTGTTTTCAATTAGCATGTGTAACTAAAATCTGGCTTCATTTATAAATAAGAGCGCAGGAAGTTATAGTTACCAAGGTAATGAGAGATTATTTCTCTCAGTGAATATACACTGAGAGTTTACTTTTGTTTATTGTAAGGATTTAAGTATTACTGACTGGTGGTGAACAACTTACACGTAGTCAAAAAAATTATTTTGGGAGATAATATGTAATACATTTATTTTAGCACGAGATGCACGTTAGAGCCAATCAACGGCTAGTATTGAGTCGTATAACGCTCCTGGCCAATCACAGCAGCGTAAACAAAGACGCACCAGTCCCACATCTACTGCTGGAGGAGTAAGGTAGTTATTCTAGGGCTCTAGGTTATTGTAGGTGGTTACGTTAGGTGTTCTGAGGTTAGGGTATATTTCTTATCATTTATACAAAATGAACCTACATAACCCAGCTAATATTGGACATTTTAAGCAAATAAATTATCGATCAACTCAGATCATGACCCGAACTCAATATTATTATTATTTTATATAATACAATATATGTGTAGCTTAAAATAAGTGGATATCTGTCAATGAAATTCTTTTGGTATCCTGAGCTATGATAATATATATTATATATTAAAATTCTTTGAAAGACAACTAGAGTTCTCATCATTACTAGTGTCTACCTGGAGGGTATTCTGGGGATCAACGCCCCCGCGGCCGGTCCACGACCGGGCCTCCCGGTGGACCAAGGCCTGATCAACCAGGCTGTTACTGCTGATCGCACATATATACAGGGTATATGCAGTGTATATAGAGTATAGGCAGTGTATATACAGGCTGTAGGCAGTATATATACAGGGTGTTGGATGTGTATATGCAGGGTGGAGGCAGTGTATATAGTGTAAGGCACCTAAAATGGAGGAATATAGCAAATAATATTGTTGCAGTAATAACACCAGGAGGCAGCTCTGATGAAAACTCACACTCACACGAGCTTTTAAATCTCTGCACAAAATTCAATTTAAACCAGCAAATAATAGAGCCTACTAGACTGGAGAATACACTAGACCTCATCTTCACTAACAATGATGATCTGATAAGAAATGTCACCATATCAAAAACAATATACTCAGATCACAACATAATTGAGGTTCAGACATGTATGCGTGGAGCCCCAGACCGACATAATGAGACTAGTCACGAGGGAGCATTCACCAAATTCAAATTCAATAACAAAAACATAAAGTGGGACCAAGTAAACCAAGTCCTAACCGATATAAGCTGGGAAGATATACTAAGCAACACAGACCCCAACTTATGCCTAGAACAGATTAACTTGGTGGCACTCGATGTATGCACAAGGCTTATTCCTCTAAGAAAAAGGAGGAGTAGATGTAAAATAGAAAGAGACAGGCGCTCCCTTTACAGGCGACGGAAAAGAATAACAGAGCGGCTAAAAGAGGTCAATATATCTGAAATGCGTAGGGAGACACTGGTCAGAGAAATAGCAAGCATCGAACTTAAGCTAAAAGAATCCTTTAGGAGTCAGGAATCGCGGGAAGAACTAAAAGCCATAAATGAAATTGAAAGAAACCCAAAGTATTTCTTCTATGCCAAATCAAAGTCGAGAACAACGTCCAGTATTGGGCCCCTACTTAAACAAGATGGGTCCTACACAGATGACAGCAAGGAAATGAGTGAGCTACTCAAGTCCCAATATGACTCAGTTTTTAGCAAGCCGCTAACCAGACTGAGAGTCGAAGATCAAAATGAATTTTTTATGAGAGAGCCACAAAATTTGGTTAACACAAGCCTATCCGATGTTATCCTGACGCCAAATGACTTCGAACAGGCGATAAATGACATGCCCATGCACTCTGCCCCAGGGCTAGACTCATGGAACTCCGTGTTCATCAAGAACTGCAAGAAGCCCCTATCACGACCCTTTTCCATCCTATGGAGAGGGAGCATGGACACGGGGGTCGTCCCACAGTTACTAAAAACAATAGACATAGCCCCACTCCACAAAGGGGGCAGTAAAGCAACAGCAAAGAACTACAGACAGATAGCACTAACATCCCATATCATAAAAATCTTTGATAGGGTCCTAAGAAGCAAGATCACCACCCATCTAGAAACCCATCAGTTACACAACCCAGGGCAACATGGGTTTAGAACAGGTCGCTCCTGACTGTCTCAACTATTGGATCACTACGACAAGGTCCTAGATGCACTAGAAGACAAAAAGAATGCAGATGTAATATATACAGACTTTGCAAAAGCCTTCGACAAGTGTGACCATGGCATAATAGCGCACAAAATGCGTGTTAAAGGAATAACAGGAAAAGTCGGTCGATGGATCTATAATTTCCTCACTAACAGAACACAGAGAGTAGTCGTCAACAGAGTAAAGTCCGAGGCAGCTACGGTGAAAAGCTCTGTTCCACAAGGCACAGTACTCGCTCCCATCTTGTTCCTCATCCTCATATCCGACATAGACAAGGATGTCAGCCACATCACCGTGTCTTCCTTTGCAGATGACACCCGAATCTGCATGACAGTGTCTTCCATTGCAGACACTGCAAGGCTCCAGGCGGACATCAACCAAATCTTTCAGTGGGCTGCAGAAAACAATATAAAGTTCAACGATGAGAAATTTCAATTACTCAGATATGGTAAACACGAGGAAATTAAATCTTTATCAGAGTACAAAACAAATTCTGGCCACAAAATAGAGCGAAACACCAACGTCAAAGACCTGGGAGTGATCATGTCGGAGGATCTCACCTTCAAGGACCATAACATTGTATCAATCGCATCTGCTAGAAAAATGACAGGATGGATAATGAGAACCTTCAAAACTAGGGAGGCCAAGCCCATGATGACACTCTTCAGGTCACTTGTTCTATCTAGGCTGGAATATTGCTGCACACTAACAGCACCTTTCAAGGCAGGTGAAATTGCTGACCTAGAAAATGTACAGAGAACCTTCATGGCGCGCATAACGGAGATAAAATACCTCAATTACTGGGAGCGCTTGAGGTTCCTAAACCTGTATTCCCTGGAATGCAGGCAGGAGAGATACATGATTATATACACCTGGAAAATCCTAGAGGGACTAGTACCGAACTTGCACACGAAAATCACTCACTACGAAAGCAAAAGACTTGGCAGACGATGCAACATCCCCCCAATGAAAAGCAGGGGTGTCACTAGCACGTTAAGAGACCATACAATAAGTGTCAGGGGCCCGAGACTGTTCAACTGCCTCCCAGCATACATAAGGGGGATTACCAACAGACCCCTGGCAGTCTTCAAGCTGGCACTGGACAAGCACCTAAAGTCGGTTCCTGACCAGCCGGGCTGTGGCTCGTACGTTGGTTTGCGTGCAGCCAGCAGCAACAGCCTGGTTGATCAGGCTCTGATCCACCAGGAGACCTAGTCACAGACCGGGCCGCTGGGGCGTTGACCCCCGGAACTCTCTCCAGGTAAACAGGGTGTATGCAGTGTATATACAGAGTACATATATATATATATATATATATATATATATATATATATATATATATATATATATATATATATATATATATATATATATATATATATATATATATATATATATATATATATATATATAAGATAAGATAAGATTTCGTTCGGATTTTAACCCCGGAGGGTTAGCCACCCAGGATAACCCAAGAAAGTCAGTGCGTCATCGAGGACTGTCTAACTTATTTCCATTGGGGTCCTTAATCTAGTCCCCCAGGATGCGACCCACACCAGTCGACTAACACCCAGGTACCTATTTGCTGCTAGGTGAACAGGACAACAGGTGTAAGGAACGTGTCGAAATGTTTCCACCCGCCGGTATGCAATGTATATACGTATAGAGAAATGTATGTATCTCACTGAATATACACTTAGTCTAATTCCTGTTTATAGTATTCTTCATGTCTTCATGTTAATGTTTAGGCTAATTTTAGCCTTAATGATCTACTTGAAGAAATAAGTTACTTGCTATACATAGAAAAAAGCGCTAAACCAGAATATGTCATATAGCGCGAGAGAAGTCCTATTGCTTGACTTTCATAGAGCCATCCTAGGTCAAATATACATCGTAAACCAATGTATTCTGTGTATACAGAACTTAAATAAAAATTTTGCTTACTTCAAGGTAGCGAAGTTGGCCATGGTGGGGGATTTCAATGAGGCCCAGAGCGAGACGTGAAACAATCTCACATTCCATAGCTTTCATTTGACACCCTCAGGCTATTATAACCTGCCACATCTTCTCAGGTCTCTCCTCGCTCATACCGCCACCAAAAAAAAAAAAAGTTACAAATGCGTGTTTATACCACGAAGTGAAGACCCATAGTGTTCCTAGAGGGAGCCACTAGATATCTAGGCTTGTACTCGGGTAAATATTTCCCTGAAAGCTTCTGAGGTTTGGCAACTGAGGATTAGTGGCCATGTTGAATGTTTGTGTTCACAGGTGAATTACAGGGCTATCCTAGATTTCAGTGGATTACCGAGGTAATCATGTGACAGATCCTTCAGTTTGGGCCATTACACTTCCTTTTACGAGTGTGGATTAATAAGGAAAGAAGAGAATCTGTGCAAGCGTATTTGCGGCGTTAAATATTTTAAATAGCACCTTCCATCAGTGGGCTCAGCCACTGCTATGTGTGTCAAGTGAAAATGCTTATGTTCTCAAGTGCGTAGCCGCTTCTTTTAATATTCCCGGGCCTTCAGGGCATCTGTTGTTACTCTATAACATGTGGGCTACTGAAGATAAGGTTTGTATGAGTATTTTTTTCAGCAGAAAAATGGTTGAAGTTCAAGAATGAATGGCGTTCGGGGGGGAAGGTGGGTTGAGCACTACGCTAGTTATATGGTTTAGGAGTTAAATGATCTTATAAATCATCCTAATATTAAGACGTATCGACTGCACGATGATTCTTAGAATAGTTATTGTACTTTTACAATAGGAAATGAGTGGCTAAGAGCCAGTGACCGAATGTGAGTGCGTTGACATGTGGAGTCCCTCACGGAAATATCTTAGGTCCCTTAAAATTTTTTGCCATGTAAATATTCTCATTATATACGGACGACAGGTCATCCTCTTAGTGGCATAGAAGGTATAGTCATGTTATCTAATCTGGTGTGAAGTTATGAAGAGGTTTCCTTTCAAAACCGTAAGGACCTGGATTCAATCTCGGGCTGGACGAAACATGTGGGCAAATCTTCTAACATTGCTGTTTCTGTTCACCTGCCCCCCTCAAGGAAGGTTCCTTGATGTTGGTGAGGGGCTCTTGATTTAGAGAATTGGATCTGTGCTCCAGTTCCCCGAATTAAGCCAGAATGCCTTCCACATCCCCCCCCCAGGCGCTGTATAATCCTCCGGGTTTAGCGCTTCCCCCTGATTTTAATAATAATAATAATAATGTTCACCTGCCAATAAATAGATAAATAAAGAGTTAGTCGACTTGGTGGTCACATCCTAGGGAAAGACCTAAGGGCCCCAGCTGAATAAGTCACACTGCTTTGCTTTTTTTTTGGTTATCTTAGGTTATTACAATTCTGGAGTTAGCAGTCCATAGGACTTTTGAGGAAAGTGCCTGGATGCTGTTGAAGGGCTTTTTATCTAAAGAATTGGAGCTACCCTCCCTTACCTTAGAATGACTCTGCCTTCCATTCCCTGGTGTAACTAAGTATATTTAGGCACAGGTACACATAAGTACAATTATACATAGTGTAAATTACTTACATAACCCCAAAAAAGTCAAAGTGACATGTATAATTCCTGTGAATTTTGCGCTTCCCAATGAATGCAATAATAATAATAATGTAGAGCTTATAATTTAAAATTTTAGTTTTATTAATCTAGTATTAATGTGTGTTTAACATAAATATGACATTCATGTATTATAAAGATAAACAATTGAGGACCACAGTAACAGAAGAAGCAGAAGAAAATAAAAATAAGAATTTATCACAATTTCCTAGTTCTTGCATTTGGATGTAGCAGTATAGTGTTCCTGACACCTCTAGTTTGATACTATTACAGTGTAGTATTTCCCTTTTGAAATGTCATACAGTTGGTGCTTGCTTATCCACCTGAATGATTTTTTTAGGAATCACCATCTAATTGCTTATTTGGCATGTAAGAGAATGAACAAATCCTCAAAAAATGTACAAATTTGGAATTGTGGCCATTAAGTTTGCTTCCCTTCAAGACTGGCTATTCTCATGTTCTTCTTTCCCCAGTTTTATATTACGGTATCTAAATCATTTGTTCAACTTTTTTTTTTCAGTTGCTTTGTCAAATATTTGCATTTGTCTCTTGTTGTATGCATGTTTGGTGTTTGTGTATTTTGTGCAGTTTTGTCAAGAAATATGGGTTTTTATATTACATTTTTCAAAAGCTGTTTGATATTTCTGCAATTGCTACTTTATTAACTTTAATACATATTTCCTTATTGTTGTCGTTGCATTTGTGGTTTGGTATGCAAGCTGTTGTGAATTTTTTGAAATAACAGGCACTCCAGAATAGTAAATTCCTAAATTATTATTACTGAAATACTGTATCAATAAATACTGTTCATTAATCTTTTGTATATGGTCGTTTGGTGTTGTGTGGGGAGTTTTTATTTGTTTGATAGTCTACAGTTTTGTCAAGAAATATGAAGTTTCACATTTCTTAACCCTTAAATTGCCAGTCTAAAATAAACATGCCCTTAGTGCTAGCAGTTTTGAAAAAAAAAAAAAATTACCAAAATGTTCTCTGATTTTAGAAGTGTAATACGGCAAGAATGAGAGATCTGATTATTACTTAGAGATATGAAGGTTTGATGGTGACATTGGTGAACATTTTATGGTAATATGAATGCTTGCTGCATAAAAGAAGCTGCTGTATTTAAAAAAAAAAAATATGACTTATTCCATAGTTTCAAATTTTTTATGGATCCTTTATGTATGTTTTCATGTCATATTTAACTTGTATATATTTGTTTAGTTACACTGAACATATTCAAACAGTAAAAAATTAGTGGCATTTACTTGCTCCCACAATGCCCTGCACAAAACATGATTTTTTTTTATTATATTGCACACATTATGGTGAAGACTTTCCTCTGATGTAATCCTAACCAGGTCAGTTGGAACCATTTTGGAGGCCCTAGCATTTTGGCATAAATTTACATCAACCATATTTTCCCAGCTTGCTTAAATTTATGTCAAAGACAGTTTAAGGATTACAAGCTTTTCAGATTTTTTCTTAGTAGCTTTCATCATTACACAGTATTTAACTGGCAGTATGTTGTCTGGGTAATATTATTTATGTTCATATTTTGTTAAAATAAGAAATGCATTTATTTAATTACTGTACATTTTTTCCTAGCTGGATGACGCTGATCTTAAAGTGTGAGGCAAGTGCCAACAACCTGAGCTGATGCCTGCTGCCGACACTCAGAAGCATCTTGAGCATCTTATGGCCTACCCCCAACACCAGGGCAAGTCTGGCCCGCCAAGGCCTGGGCCGCACCATGGTCCCCCGCACCATATTCCTCATCCTCCACCTAGTTCTTATGGACCTCCAGTGCCACATGGCCCCCATTCTGGGTATGGTCATGGACCTCCTAATCAGCTTGGACCATCCAGTCAACGAGGAGTGTCAGGCCCACATGGCATACCCATACAAAATGGGCCACAGGGCTCTGGACCACCAGTTATCTCTGGTCAGCATCGACCTCAAGTGGGAGCGGGACAACACGGACAACCAGGCCAGCACGGGCATCCGGGAACTCATGGAGTACCAAATCAGCGTGGGTCATCTGGTTCCATAGGTCCCCCAGCACCACATAAACCGCCTGGACCTCATGGACAATATGTACAACATCTGCCACATCCAAATAATATGAATGGTCAACGAGGCCCACCTGATGGCCCCCCAGGTGAAGTAAGACAGCCGCCTGCATACCCAGAGCCTCCACGTTACCCAGGGCCTCATACATTACATGAGGATGTGGACAAACATCTTTCCCAAGTTGCAACGCACAGTGGACCTCAAGTGCAATCAACTAAACATTATCCAGGACCTCTTGGACAGGGTGGAGGGGGAGGAGGGATTGGTGGTAGTAATAGTGGCAGTGCAGGCACAAATAATGGTAGTGACTTAGGAAGATTAGAGGAAGAACTTAGTGCACTAAACAGAAATGAATTATTAAGTAGGACAGCACGTGCTGAAAGTGAAATAAGAGACCTTCAACATAGTTTCCATGCACAGACTGCTGAGCTACGACACCTACGTGATACCCACCAACGGCTCACTGATGACAATCAGGTAATTAACCCTTTGACTGTTTCAGGCCCCTTTCTGAAACTGTCATTCTATGTCGCTCAATTTTTGAAAAAAAAAAATTATTTTTTCTTATGAAATGATAGAGGATCTTTTCCCGATGGTAATGACACCAAAAGTTCTAAATTTGGTCGAAAACTCGTGGAATTATGCTCCCGCGAAGTTAGCGGACTCGGCGACATATGCGTATTGGCGATTTCGCCGACTTTGAGCCCTATTTTCAGCCAATTCCATTGTTCCAGTTGACCAAACTCATAGCTATTTCTTTAGAATTCCATTTTATCTATCAGCTGAGTACAAGAAACCTCCCATTTACTAATTTGGACTACCCAATATGGTGGTCAGAAATTGGCAATTTGGCCAATTTCACGCAAACTAAAAAAGATGCCAATTTCAAAATAGGGTCCAGAATAAACAAGGTAGACATTCGTGGCACTAAAATAACATATGCTCTGTTCATTAGTCACATCTCTAGGCCCCTCTTATATTATTATTGCTTTCTATTTTGATTTTTTATTCATACAAAAAAATACAAAATTTACTGTTATGCAGACTACTGCATTATTGTAAAAATGGTATAAATAATATCAGTGCACTAGTGAAAGAATATTAGAATCCCCAGTTGACGTATATTGGACGTTTGGTGTGATTTATTTACTCCTGAACATTGGTAAAAATCGAACATTTCCGCTACTTTGAGCTCAGTTTCAAGGTCGTTTTCATTGTCAAAGTAATGAAAATCATCTCTATTTCTGTAATATGTTTTCCATTTTATCACCTAAGACCATGAAAATGCGAATACAACGATAAATACTATACGAAAATACACCTCAAATTCGGCGTTTTATTCCAAAAAAGATCGTTCTTTTTTTCTCATTACGCAATGTGTGCTGCAAGATTTTTTTTATGTGGTGCACACTGACCACACAGACCCATTCTCTCACATGTGGGCCTACCAGCTTTCTCCCGCTTGATTTGAAGCCACTAGAATTATTGAGTATACATGTATATACGTCAGAAACATTGGCTCGTAAGACGTATTTATACGTCGAAAACAGTCAGAGGGTTAAATGACTATACAGTGGTACCTTGAGTTACGAACTCAATTTGTTCCAGGAGGCTGTTCGAGCGCCAATACCAAACAAATTTGTTCCCATAAAGAGTAATGTAAATTAGAATAGTCCATTTCAAACCCTCAAAAATACTCTTAAAAAAGCACTTACAAAAATACCCTTACATAATTGTTCGAGTTTGGAGCTGTTTGAAACTCAAAGTACCACTGTACTACTGTACTTTATTTAATTAAATTGTTTTTACCCGAGTTCCTAAAATACATGTAAAGTATTAGCATAGCTGGTCTATTATACTTATATTGGAAGTTATCTAAATTATTGAATGTTGCCATTGCAACCAGAATCAAGTAGTAAAAGGACTTTATTTATCATCCCTAATATACTGTATATATATACATACATACCTACTGTATTGGTTATATGTACTACTGTTTGTTTTTAACTATCCGTTTTTTATGGTTTAACCCTTAAACTGTCCAAATGTAGATCTACGTTTTTTCAACATTTGAAAGTACAGTGGAACCTCAAAATTCGAACGTATCGCTTATCGAACTCTTCGAAAATAGAACCCTTTTTTCGAAGCAACTTTGTCCCTATTGTCGAACTCACCCCTATTTTCGAACTGCCGGATACTGGACCTGTCCGGCAGCCTGCTCTGTCCGCGTCCCCACGCAGGCGCCGTGAGCCAGTTTGGTTTTGTTGATGCTTGAGTGAACACTAACCTGTGCTCTCATTCAAATTTTTTACGATTATTTCATTGTGTTTAGTGCTTGTGGGACTGTGAAATAAGCTACAATGGGCCCAAAGAAACTTGCTAGTGGTACCCCTGTAGTAAAGAAAGTGAGAAACACCATAGATATGAAGAAGGAAATAATACAGTAGTGGAATGATGTCCAAATGTTTGTGGAGAAGTACCACCCTGAGCAAGCTGAAACAAGCCATCTTTGCAACAAGTTAAGTGACAGAACCATATCTCATTTTAGGGAAATCTTAAAGAGGCACCAGAAACAGAGGACTGTGGACAGTTATTTTGTGAGACAGGGGTCCAGTGACTCTCAAGTTGGTCCTAGTGGCATTAAAAGACAGAGAAGGTAAGTAACCCCAGGGAGAGCCTTGATACCTGAAGTCCTCATGGAGGGGGATTCTCCTTCCAAACACTAACCCCAACTCCCTCTCTCCTCCTCTCTATCTTCCAGATGCCATCACCAATCTTCAATAAAGGTAAGTAAAATGTTATTTTATATGTTTATTTAAATTTATTAATACATAATTGAACACTATATTTGTTGTGTGTATGTAAAACTATAATTAATCTCTATAAAATGTATTTTTTTGTGAATATTTTTGGGTTTCTGGAACGGATTAATTGTGTTTCCATTATTTCTTATGGGAAATATTGCTTCGCTTTTCAGATTTTTTGAATTTAGAACTAGCTCCTGGAACGGATTAAGTTCGATATTTGAGGTTCCACTGTATGTAAAAAAAAGTAGATCTTTTTTTTTTTACATTTGAGAACGTGTAAAAATACTTTGATCTACTTTTTTTTTTTTTATGTTTGAAAATACGTAAAAAAATGTAGATCTACTTTTGGAGCACTACGCATGTGAATGTAGATCTGCTTGGACAGTTTAAGGGTTAATATTGAGCTACACTCACTGGCATAACTATGGGGAAGCTGTCACCCCCTGACCACACTTTGCACCTTGTTTTGCCCATGCCTTTTTCAGGTGGCTTCCTGGCCTAGAACTTGCGCAGATTACCTCAGGTGTAGAAAATTAAAACTAAACACTTTTGGATATGCAATTAAATTTTTATCCATGAATGGTATATAATACCGACAAGTTGAAAAATTTAGGTATGGGCAGCATCTGGGTATCTTTATTGTAATAAAAGTACAATAAAGATACCTAGATGTTGCACATGTGTCTAAATTTTTCAATTAAATATTTGCATGACATGTAGAGTATATACGTATATAGTAAAATTACAAATTGTGAAGGAGAGGCAGTGTGGAATTTGATCCTGTTGCATTTGGCAAAGTCCACAAACCCTCGTTGGAAGGGTTTGTTTGTCCTTGCTGCTCTGAAGTTTTTTTTTTTTTTCTCTCCTTTTCTTTTAGGCCTCGAGAATTAATAAAGAAGTCTGATTTTTTCTTTCTAATTGATATGTTATCTATATACTATATCATTAAGGTTCAGTACCTATTTTAAATTAGTGATTTAAATTATTCATCATTTTTAATGAAGTTTCCCCTCCAATAATTTTTAATATTATATTCAGAGGATAGCAAAAAAATTAGGTAATGGAAGATTGGATATCAGATTGGAGGGAGTATAAAGGAAGTGAATGTATTCAGTGGAGTGGACTTGTTAGCAGATGGGTCTGTGAAAGATGAGGCAAATCATAGAATTGATGAAGGGGGGAAAAAGATGAGTAAAGCACTGAGAAGTCTTTAGAGACAAAGAATGTTATCCATGGAAGCAAAGAGGGGAATGTATGAGAGTATAGTGGTGCCAACACTCTTATATGGGTGTGAAGCATGGGTGATGAATGTTGCAACAAGAAGGCTGGAGGCAGTTTAGATGTTGTCTGAGGTCAATGTGCGGTGTGAATGTAATGCAGAAAATCCATAGCTTGGAGATAAGGTGTGGGGTTTCCAAAAGTATTATCCAGAGGGCAGAGGAAGGGTTGTTGAGGTGGTTTAGACATTGAGAGAATGGAACAAAATAGAATGACTTGGAGGGTATATAAATCTATGGTTGAAGGAAGGTGGGGTAGTGGTCATCCTAGGAAGGGTTGGAGGGAAGGGGTAAAGGAGGTTTTGTGTGCAAGGGCCGTGGACTTACAGCAAGCGTGCATGAGCGTGTGAGATGGGAGCGAGTGTTCACGAATGGTTTTTATAACTTGACATGCTGTTGGAGTGTGAGCAAAGTAACATTTATGAAGGATTCAGGGAAACTGGTTAGCCAGACTTGAGTCTTGGTGATGTGGGAAGTATAGTGCCTGCACTCTGAAGGAGGGGAATTGATATGTGACAGCTTTTTAACTGTAGTGTAGGCATGCCTCTGGCAAGACAGTGATGGTGTGAATGATGATGAAAGTGTTTCCAATGTTTAATAAAAAAAAATAAAAATAAAATCAATTTTTTATAATGCCTTGTTTTGGCTTGGCACATGTTCCTAAATTGAAAAAATACCCAATAGTTTGTCAGAATTGATATTAAAAATTCTTTATTTCAGCATGATACAATAATTGTATAGAGGTGGGTGACATTTAGGTGTACATACAGAAAGCCCCTTAGTATACAGAGCATTTCAGGCAAACTTAGACCTATCTTAAGACTAATAAGGCAATAATTAATTGATTACTTGTATATATGGTCTCTAAGTGGTTATAACAATAAATGTAGGAATTACAACATTTGAATACTTTAATAATTGTTTTAAGAATTACAGGTTGGCTTATGATTATAGGTAATGAGGATTCTAGCTTATGAGCATATTTTGAACACATTCTGGCTCTGGAGATATCTGACAAGGAGTTCCAGAATTTGGGTCCGTTTTTGCACATTGGATTTTTACAAAGATTAAGCCAGATATGGGATATGTCATAGAGATTTTTGTATCTGGTATTATGTCTGTGGGCTCTGTTGCAACTATCAAGGAAGTTCTTCAGATCAGGATTAATATTAGAATTTATTGTTCTGTATATGTAGGATGGGAGATTCTAAAGAAAAATTGCAAAGGTTAGTGGATGAGTTTGGGAGAGTGTGTAAAGGTAGAAAGGTGAAAATGAACATAGAAAAGAATAAGGTGATGAGGGTATCAAATGATTTAGATACAGAAAAATTGGATAACAAATTGGAGAGGAGGAGTGTGGAAGAAATGAATTGAATGTTTTAGGCATTTGGGAGTTGACGTGTCAGCGGATGGATTTATGAAGCATGAGGTTAATCATAGAATTGATGAAGGAAAAAAGGTGAGTGGTGTGTTGAGGTATATGTGGAGACAAAAAAAACTTTATCCATGGAGGCAAAGAAGGGAATGTATGAAAGTATAGTGGTACCAACACTCTTATATGGGTGTGAAGCTTGGGTTGTAAATGCTGTAGTGAAGAGACGGTTGGAGGCAGTGGAGATGTCCTGTCTAAGAGCAATGTGTGGTGTAAATATTATGCAGAAAATTCAGTGTGTGGAAATTAGGAGAAGTTGTGGAGTTAATAAAAGTATTAGTCAGAGGGCAGAAGAGGGGTTGTTGAGGTGGTTTGGTCATTTAGAGAGAATGGATGTTGGGTGATGAATTTCAAGTTGCTGTCAAGGTGCAGACCCAGAAATTTTCCCTCATTATGTTTAGCAATAAGAGTATTTTTAATCATAATGTTTAGTTGGACATTACTTGCTTTCCTTCCAAGAATAATGTTGAAGGCTTTGTCAGTGTTTAGTGTGAGTTTATTGGTAGTCATCTAGGTTGATGACTACCAATAAACTCACTCAACAGTGTTGTTGAGTGATGCAAAACCTGGGTGGGAGATGACAAAAGTTGTGTAGTTGGCAAAGAAATTAGGTCTAAGTTGCTGTGAAACATTTGGAAGGTCATTGATGTATAAGAGAAAAAGCAGAGGGCAAGGATGTTTTCCTGTAGAATGCCAATGTCCAGAGGTCTTGTTGAAGAGGCTGTCCTTAATAGAGACATATTGCTGTCTGTAAGTAAGACTTGATATATGTAAGTGCATGACCTCTTGATACTGTAATGATCAAGTCTGTGATGTAGGATGTTGTGGTTTACTGTATCAAAAGCTTTCCGTAGGTCAGCAAAGAGTCCTGGTGATATTCATTATTTTCAAGTGCTGTATAAAGTAGGTCTAGCATTTTTATAATTGCATTGTTTGTGCTTTTGTTTTGCCTGAAGCTAAACTGGCAGGGGTTGAGAATACTTTGCTATTTTATAAAGGAGTATAATCTCTTGTGTATGATTTCCCACTCCTGTATCACACTTTCTTTTTGCACATTCTTATGAATGTTAATATTTGTGAGGTTACAAGTAATACTAAAAGATAAGTCCATATTTGAAACAAAATTAATTATACAGACAGCTTTTAATGGTATTCAGGTGTAATAGATTCACTGCAGTCTCCAGGAACATATTTCTCACATATTTGTAGGAACCACTGAGCACCTGCAGGACTCTAACATTCTTCCTAATCTTTGATTAATCATCTTTCCTTGTTGAATCTTTATTTTTTCTAAGACAAGACAGAACAGGGCAGGGCAGGGTGGAAGTACATACTATATGTATTGGTGTATAAGTCAACCCATAAGAGTATGAGGAGTTAATTCAGTTTTAGGCCTACATTCCTTCGGTAATGTGCCATAATCTTATTTTTGCCTCTGCCATATATCAACAAGTTTTATACTGGGCATAGTAGTCAACCCTTAGTTGTAGAGATTTTTTTCTTTTTTAAAAGTTGACTTATATGGTGGCATATGTAGTAATTCAAATTCATATACTGTGTGTATCATTAGATCACATTCATGAAGCAAAATAGATATGTACAGTACACAAAATTGGATGTCGTGCTTTAACCTTTGGACATACATGTATTAATTAACTAACTCTTTCACTGTCCGTCATATAGATCTATGTCATTGATGTCAGGGTCCCTCGCATTGAACCACATTTTGAGCTCTTCCCACTCAGATAAGCTGTGAGCAGTAAATTTTGGTCTAGATGTGAGAGACTGGGTCTGTGCAGTGTGTGCACAGCATAAATAATCCTGCCTCATGCAGTGCATGATGGAAAAAGCAAAATTCTGACCTTATGTTTGGTTTAAAAAAATCAAAATTTGAGGTGTTTTAGGATAGTTTTATTGGCTGTTCCTTGGTATCATTTGATAGAATGGGAGGTATACTACTGAAATAGAGATGATTTTGGCTTGTTGCAGGACCAGAAGTACTGTTGCTCAAAATTGGGCTCAAAGTAGCAAAAGTATTCAATTTTTGCAAGTTTTCCTGAGGATGGGTAAGGACCCTCTACATCTCCCCTATCTGTTTTATGAGGTTTTACTAGGTCTTGTTCAATTATTGGGCTGCCATAAACCACGACCAAACATTCTTGGTTATATTATGTTATTTGAGTAATAGTGTAAATTTTTTATTTTTTGTGTGATGAATTCAAAATGGAATTGAGCAGTGGGATTGGATTAAAATAAGACTTAATGAGTGAAATCACTGATGTGTAAATTTCACCCAGACTTTCAACTTTGAGCCTGCAGAATTCTTTAAGTTTTTCTATCCAGTTTCATATTTTTGATGTCATTACATTAAGAAAAAGATTCTTTACCATTTTTTTTTTAATGTGGACACTGAGAGCAATTTTAATTTTGAGGGTCATGACAGTAAAGGGATTAACACCTCATGTAATTATATGCTTGTTATTTGCATGATTGTCACTGATGCAAGCTGAAAATGGTGGGTAACTACTGACTATTGAGTGGAAACAAGAATTTGAAGTACTGCAGCTAAGACTGTATTTGTGAGTGGGATGTCAAGTGCATTCTTGGTGGTTGTTGAATTCCATGAAGCATGGTAATTTATTTTATATATATATTTTTTTTCATTTGTGCAGGAATTGCGTGATCTGTGTTGTTTCCTTGACGATGATCGACAGAAGGGAAGAAAGTTAGCACGCGAGTGGCAACGTTTTGGTCGCTATACTGCTTCTGTTATGCGGCAAGAAGTCACAGCCTACCAGAACAAACTACGGGAACTAGATGCTAAACAACAAGAACTTATTAAGGATAACTTAGAATTAAAGGTACAGTACTTACAAAATTATTGCTATATTGAAAGTATAAACTATTTTACAGTTTTGTACTATTCCTAGAAGATACCAAAGCAAGGGAAGTTAATTACAGTATTTTACAAATACAGTGGACCCCTGCATAACGATTACCTCCGAATGCGACCAATTATGTAAGTGTATTTATGTAAGTGCGTTTGTACGTGTATGTTTGGGGGTCTGAAATGGACTAATCTACTTCACAATATTTCTTATGGGAATAAATTCGGTCAGTACTGGCACCTGAACATACTTCTGGAGTGAAAAAATATCGTTAACCGGGGGTCCACTGTATAGCATACAGCACACTAATTTGCTGATGTTACTTTAGACTTTTGAGACCAGATAAGTAATTTACTTCACTCATTTGTTTAGACATACAGCTATAGCTGTTGTACAATTTTTTGTTTTCTTAAAGGTTGGTCTGTGTAGATCTATACATCATGAAAAATGCAAACATCTCTCCTTATCATGTTCATATACATTCCTTTATTGTGTTCATAAGCATTTTCTTTAACATTACATTTGTACACAATCTTTTAATGCCATGTTCACACACATTTTCTTAAGACAGTATTCACACACATTCCGTTTCTCTTCTTTCAGTAACCCTCAGACTATATTCATGTCATGGACTTTTATTCATCTTAAAAGTTAGTATTATTATTTCATTTAAAAGTTCATTGATTTATTTTTGTCTTAAATCTAGTACAAAACATGCTTGTATGCAGGAATTGTGTTTGTATTTGGATGAAGAGCGTAATAATGCTGCATGCAGTCACTGTGGACATCCCCTCATTACCCGAGATGATGGGGATGGCTCTTCCTCATCAACTAATGCAGATGAACCCTCTGGACCTCCACAACCCCCTACTCAGCTTCCGCCTCAGCCTTCTGCTCCTTTACCTACTGATATTCCTTTAACTCGATCATCTTCGAGAGAGAGACTGTTGGAGAACACACTTAACCACCAGAGATCTCCTATGAATGGTAAATATTTTTTGTAAAAAAATTCTTGATTTAATGTATCTGGTATAGTCTTGTAATAATTAGTATTATGGTAGTACATATAATAAAATGTTGGCTTAAAATTTTAAAACAAAATAGGTAGGAATTATTGAGGAAGACTAAGATGATGAGTAGATATTGAGAGTGGTTATAAAGACAACATATGTATATAAAAAGTTCATGTGAAGTGGCAGTGAAGAAGGCTGAGTGGAAGTGGCTTGCATGAAGGTAATGAGTGATTCACTTAACCTAAAATATTTTATGTGAGAGGCTTAACCCAAGTGGGTCATTCAGTGCAAGGAGTGGTGGAGGCTCAGTCTTCCTGTGTCCTCTAATTGCAAGACTGACATGCTGCCTAACTGTACTCATCTAATCTTTAGCAATGATAGACATTTTATTTCAAGATTGATTAGGGATCCCATTCATCCCAGTTTTACTGGGTCAGTCAAAATTATAGGGGTTGTGTCCCATCAAATTTGGTTTGAAATGTCAAATGTCCAAAGTATTTTTTTAATGCAAGTTAACCAAGTGTCTGGTTTAAGTAGTATTCTTATTTCCATTATTTTATTGTTTGTGTTTCTATGTAATTTTTTAACTGAGTTCTCTTTACTGTATTTGCAAAATTACTCTTTAGTGATGGGCCTCTCAACTAAATTTTGTTAGTGTCCCAATTTTTGTTTTTAAAAAATGGGATCCCTATCCTAATAAGTGTGACGGTTGGAGGCAGTGGAGATGTCCTGTTTAAGGGCAATGGGTGGTGTAAATATTATGCGGAAAATTTGGAGTGTGGAAATTAGGAAAAGGTGTGGAGTTAATAAAAGTATTAGTCAGAGGGCAGAAGAGGGGTTGTTGAGGTGGTTTAGTCATTTAGAGAGAATGGATCAGAGTAGAATGACATGGAAAGCACATAAATCTATAGGGGAAGGAAGGCGGGGTAGGGGTCGTCCTCGAAAGGGTTGGAGAGAGGGGGTAAAGGAGGTTTTGTGGGCAAGGGGCTTGGACTTCCAGCAAGCGTGCGTGAGCGTGTTAGATAGGAGTGAATGGAGACGAATCATACTTGGGACCTGACGATCTGTTGGAGTGTGAGCAGGGTAATATTTAGTGAAGGGATTCAGGGAAACCAGTTATTTTCATATAGTCAGACTTGAGTCCTGGAAATGGGAAGTACAGTGGACCCCCGGTTAACGATTTTAATCCGTGCAAGAGGGGTAATTGTTATGCGAAATAATCGTTATGTGAATGAATTTTCCCCATAAGAAATAATGGAAATAAAATTAATCCGTGCAAGACACCCAAAAGTATGAAAAAAAAATTTTTTTACCACATGAAATGTTAATTTTAATACACACAAACTGAAAAAGGCATGCACACTTACATGACACTTACTTTTATTGAAGATCTGGTGATGATTGATGGGATGGGAGGAGGGGAGAGCATTATCTTCTTACTGTTTAGAAGGGGAATCCCCTTCCATTAGGACTTGAGGTAGCAAGTCCTTTTCTGGGGTTACTTCCCTTCTTCTTTTAATGCCACTAGGGCCAGCTTCAGAGTCACTGGACTTCTTTCGCACAAGATATCTGTCCATAGTGACCTGTACCTCTCGTTCCTTTATCACTTCCCTAAAGTGTTTCACAACATTGTCAGTGTACAGGTTGCCAACACGGCTTGCAATAGCTGTGTGAGGGTGATTTTCATCCATGAAGGTTTGCACTTCAAGCCACTTTGCACAGATTTCCTTTATCTTTGTAGTAGGCAACTTCTTCAATTTCTCTCTCCCCTCCTCTGAACCAGTTTCCCCAGGTCTGGCCTCTTGCTCTTGAAGTTGATCTATCAGCTCATCAGTGGTTAGTTCTTCATTGTCCTCCTCCACCAACTCTTCCACATCCTCCCCACTAACCTCCAACCCCAAGGACTTTCCCAATGCCACAATGGATTCCTCAACTGGCATAATCCTCTCAGGGTTAGCCTCAAACCCTTCAAAATCCCTTTTGTCTACACATTCTGGCCACAGTTTCTTCCAAGCAGAGTTCAAGGTCCTCTTAGTCACTTCCTCCCAAGCCTTACCTATAAGGTTTACACAATTGAGGATATTAAAGTGATCTCTCCAAAACTCTCTTAGAGTCAGTTGAGTTTCTGAGGTCATTACAAAGCACCTTTCAAACAGAGCTTTTGTGTACAGTTTCTTGAAGTTGGAAATAACCTGCTGGTCCATGGGCTGCAGGAGAGGAGTGGTATTAGGAGGCAAAAACTTCACCTTAATGAAGCTCATGTCCCCATAAAGTCGCTCTGCCACGTCTGTAGGATGACCAGGGGCATTGTCTAACACCAGGAGGCACTTAAGTTCTAATTTCTTTTCAGTTAGGTAATCTTTCACATTGGGGGCAAATGCATGGTGTAACCAGTTATAGAAAAATTCCCTAGTGACCCATGCCTTACTGTTTGCCCTCCACAGCACACACAAATTATCCTTGAGGACATTCTTTTGCCTGAACGCTCTGGGAGTTTCAGAGTGATACACTAATAAAGGCTTCACTTTGCAATCACCAGTAGCATTGGCACACATGAGAAGAGTAAGCCTGTCTTTCATAGGCTTATGTCCTGGGAGTGCCTTTTCCTCCTGAGTAATGTAGGTCCTGCTTGGCATTTTCTTCCAGAACAGGCCTGTTTCATCACAATTAAACACTTGTTCAGGTTTCAGTCCTTCAGTTTCTATGTACTCCTTGAATTCCTGCACATATTTTTCAGCCGCTTTGTGGTCCGAACTGGCAGCCTCACCATGCCTTATCACACTATGGATGCCACTACGCTTCTTAAATCTCTCAAACCAACCTTTGCTGGCCTTAAATTCACTCACATCATCACTAGTTGCAGGCATTTTTTTAATTAAATCCTCATGCAACTTCCTAGCCTTTTCACATATGATCGCTTGAGAGACGCTATCTCCTGCTAGCTGTTTTTCATTTATCCACACCAATAAGAGTCTCTCAACATCTTCCATCACTTGCGATCTTTGTTTCGAAAACACAGTTAAACCTTTGGCAAGAACAGCTTCCTTGATTGTCTTTTTGGTGCCCACAATAGTAGCGATGGTTGATTGGGGTTTCTTGTACAACTTGACTAGGTCGGCGATACGCACTCCACTTTCATACTTATCAATGATCTCTTTCTTCATTTCAATGGGAATTCTCACCCTTATTGGTGTACGGTTGGCACTAGAAGCTTTCTTGGGGCCCATGGTCACTTATTTTCCAGAAACAGCACCGAAAACACTGTAATAATACGAAATATTCCGAGTGTATGCTTGGATGTTACCGCGGAGGCTGGCTGGTAAACAATGGCACGGGCGGCACATGTGAGGCTGGCTGAGGGCGCACATTGGACGCGTCTCGGACGAAAATCGGTGAGCGGGTTTTTAATCGGTATGTGCGGCAAAAATTTTGCGATTAAAGTAAGCGGTATGCGAAATAATCGCTATGTGATGCCATCGTTATGCGGGGGTCCACTGTACAATGCCTGCACTTTAAAGGAGGGGTTTGGGATATTGGCAGTTTGGAGGGATGTGGTGTGTATCTTTATATGTGTATGCTTCTAAAGTGTTGTATTCTGAGCACCTCTGCAAAAACAGTGATAATGTGTGAGTGTGGTGAAAGTGTTGAATGATGATGAAAGTATTTTCTTTTTGGGGATTTTCTTTCTTTTTTGGGTTACCCTGCCTCGGTGGGAGACGGCCGACTTGTTGAAAAAAAAAAAAAAGTTTATGAAAAGATTTTCCTTCTATTATGATGAACTCTCATGCAGTATTCTTCTGTTCTCCTTGGGAAATGCTTTCCCACCCTAAGAGTGAGTGTGTTAGGAGTGAATGGAGACGAATGGTTTTTGGAACCTGAGTCGGAGTGTGAGCAGGGTAATTTTGTATGAAGGGATTCAGGGAAACCAGTTAGCCGGACTTGAGTCATGGAGGTGGGAAGTACAATGCCTGCACTTTAAAGGAGGGATTTAGGATATTGGCTGTTTGAGGGAAATCTAAATTGTCATATCTGGGCACTTCTGCAAAGACAGTGATTATGTGTGAATGATGGTGAAAGTGTTTCTTTTTTGGGTCACCCTGCTTCAGTGAGAGATGGCCTGCATGTTGAAAAAAAAAAAACTTATCATTAATGTGTTTTTCGAACAATCTTTTTCCATCGCTTCCAGGTGAGTGCCTCACCACCCATGACAGTGGGAAAGGTAGTAAGGATGATGCTTACCTTGAAGTGTGGAAGAAAAAAAACTTCCAAGTACCATATCAAGGTAGTTGCTTAGGTGTTTTTTTATGACTTTTGAAACATTCTAGTAAACATGCATGCACATATGTATCACCCTAGGCACCTCAGTATAAATACTGTACTTTTACAATATCAATATAAGATCCTCAGTTGATATGGTAGAGGTACTAGAGATAAACCAGAGAACATTCCATAGCAAGTCTAGAAAATATTGTATTGAATATTACCTGCCTGATTTATTTCAAATTTGAAATAGAAGATGGGAGACCAGTTTTGTACTGGAGAAACTACCTAAGAGTAATTTGGATCAAGAAGCATGTTAGAGAGCTCCTAAGACTCCAGGACAAGTTTGTGTTGAAGCCATAGATAATGGAACCAACTCAAAATGATGAATATATACATATTATACAATACTGTGAATTTGAACTTCATTAAAAATGAGCATCTAAATCATGGTCTCAGGTACATAATATTTTAAATCATAAACCTCACAGAGGTTCAGACAATATTACATATACACTATCCAGGTTAAAGCTCAGTACAAGGGACATTGAGTGGGACATAAACCAGAAACCTTTTGACATCATGGAAAACATCATGAAAATAATTCCGTAACCCCAAATCAGTGAATAAAAAAATTTTGTTTGAGAAATATATATAATCTGAATAAATTACTGTAAGTTTTATTGAGAGTATACCAAATTATTTCTGTATAGAATGAAATTGTAGATGGCTATTGAAGAAGAAAGTTAATTACTCGACACTCCAAATATCCTAATAGAATTTTTTTTTTTTTTAACAAGTCGGCCGTCTCCCACCGAGGCAGGGTGACCCAAAAAGAAAGAAAATCCCCAAAAAGAAAATACTTTCATCATCATTCAACACTTTCACCTCACTCACACATAATCACTGTTTTTGCAGAGGTACTCAGAATACAACAGTTTAGAAGTATATACATATAAAGATACACAACATACCCCTCCAAACTGTCAATATCCCAAACCCCTCCTTTAAAGTGCAGGCATTGTACTTCCCATTTCCAGGACTCAAGTCCGGCTATATAAAATAACCGGTTTCCCTGAATCCCTTCACTAAATATTACCCTGCTCACACTCCAACAGCTCGTCAGGTCCCAAATACCATTCATCTCCATTCACTCCTATCTAACACGCTCACGCACGCTTGCTGGAAGTCCAAGCCCTTCGCCCACAGAACCTCCTTTTCCCCCTCCCTCCAACCTTTTCGAGGACGACTCCTACCCCACCTTCCTTCCCCTACAGATTTATACGCTCTCCATGTCATTCTACTTTGATCCATTCTCTCTAAATGACCAAACCACCTCAACAACCCTTCTTCAGCCCTCTGACTAATACTTTTATTAACTCCACACCTCTTAATTTCCACACTGAATTTTTTGCATAATATTTACACCACACATTGCCCTTAGACAGGACATCTCCACTGCCTCCAACCATCTCTTCACTACAGCATTTACAACCCAAGCTTCACACCCATATAAGAGTGTTGGTACTACTATACTTTCATACATTTCCTTCTATGCCTCCATAGATAACATGGAATAATATGGAATTAAAAAATTAGAGAGAAAACTTTAACACATATGCAAAACAAACCTAGTCAGGGTTTTTATTATTTGAAATTCAAGAGTCAGTGGTCTTTTGAGTATAAATTCTGAAAATTCAAATTTGAAAATTTAATCAAAGATTTTTAATTTAGCACAAGTTGCTTGAGGCCTGACCTTGACTGGGACAGTGATAGGCTTTCTGGGACAGTAAGATGTCAAGTGTATGCCTGAAACTGCTAATTCCTGAATGTGGTGTAGGCATCTGGTGGGTCTATCAGCTTTTTCTTTTTATGCCATGAAACCTAAATTGCCACCTCAGGCATTCAGACTACAGTACAGCATATGACTAGCCTTTCTGCCTTTTTTTATTTTTCTAGGACTTTGTGGGGTCCAGTGACCCTCAAGAATACGTTTGTTCTCTTACTCCCACTTTCACAAATATAATCTTTCATTGTGCAGTTCTTCTTTCTATTGCATAACCAGTGTGTATTATATCAGTCTTGTAATCATTAGCAAATAAATGTTAAGACAATTCTCACTAGGCATCCTAGGACTCGGCAACCATGCCCTCCTTCCCAGCAACAAGCTCTGATATATGACTGCAAAACTCACACCAGATGGATAGGTATTAGCAGGCAGAGGATTGAGCCCCTGATTCTTGCACTGAATAGCTCACACAGGCTTAGCATTTCTTATAAACACATTAAATAATCAGCTTTATAACTGAACTCAAATGCTCAAAGTGCCAAGTCAACCAGGCTATGATGGCTTTGTGGACCTGTGTGTTGCTAACAGCAGCAGCCTAGTTTAATAGGCAGTCAACAAAACTTGGCCTCCGATTGAGATGCAAGGGTAGAGGAACTCTAGAAATTGGTCGCAGGCTTGTCTATATTCACCATTTATTTATGACAGCTTACCACCAATTAATCTGATGGGTTTGGAATTTGTCCATAGATATCGAGTACCTAATCCTAATGTTACTTTTCAGCAACATAAGGATTACAGATTACAGTACAGTGGAACCTTGGTTTTTGTATGCCCTAGTCTGTATGCAAAACTATAGGTATTCTTTATAAAATGTATTTTTTGTTGATATTTCCCATAAGAAATAATGTAAATCCAATTAATCCGTTCCAGACACCCAAAAATATTAACAAAAAATACATTTTATAGAGAATATAGTTTTACATTCAGACTAGGGGATACGAAAACCGAGGTTCCACTGTACTTGTACTTCAAGTTTTCACATAGTTACCCTGCACCACAGGTTCTTGTAGCTCTTGCTGTTGATCACATTACTGCTGGAATAAAACTTGCTATAATAATGACAAACTTTATTTCTATGAATACTTTTAGTAGGAATCCCCAACCTGCAGCCCGATGCCTTCTTGGAAATGAATGCAGTCCTCTCATGAAATTATGAATTCACTTTTATGTAGGTTCCACACTGCACAGTGTCAACAGTTGCAAAATATTTAACCCCTTGACTGTCGCAACCCGAATCCTGAGGTGTCTCAACACCCCCCCCCCCCAAATTGTTTCTTATGAAATGATAGAGAATCTTTTTACGATTGTAATGACACCAAAAGAATGAAATTTGATGGAAAACTGACAGAATTACGCTCTCGGGAAGTTAGTGACCTCGGTGATATTTACGAATCAGTGATTTTGCCCACTTTGAGCCCTAATTCCATTGTTACAGTCGACCAAACTCATAGCTATTTCTTTATAACTCTATTTTTTCTATTGATTGAGTACAGGAAACTGCCCATTTACCGATTTCAACTACCTAATAACATGGTCAGAAATTTACAATTTGGCCAATTTACGAAAATTAAAATATATGACAATTTCAAAATAGGGTCCAGAATGAACAATGCAGACATTCCTGGCTCTAAAATAACATTTTCTTTGTTCATCAGTCACGTCTCCAGGCCCCTCTGATATTACTCTTGCTTTCTATTTTGAATTTTTATTCTAACAAAAAATAGAACTGTTATGTAGACAACTGCAATATTGTAATAATTGTATAAATAATGTCAACCCATTCATGACTGCATATTAGAATGGCTACTTGGACATTTATTGGAAAAAGACATCATTTGTTTACTTTTGAACATCGGCAAAAATCAAACATTTCCCCTACTTTGAGCTCCATTTCAAGGTTCTTTTCATAGTAAAACCAATCAAAATCACCTCTATTTCTATAATATGTTTTCCATTCTATCAAATGAGACCAAGAAAACGAGAATGCAACCATAAATACTATACGAAAATAGACCACAAAGTCGGTATTTTAATTAAAAAACGGTCAGTTTTTTTTCTCATTATGCACTGCGTGCTGCAGGATTTTTTTTATATGGTGCACACTGACCACACAGACCCATTCTCTCACATGCGGGCCTACCAGCTTTCTCCTGCTTAATTTGAAGCCTCTAGAATTTATGAGTATACTATATACGTCAACAACGGTGGCTCGTAAGATGTATGTATATGACCAAAACAGTCAAAGGGTTAAAGCCATTTTATACCAAACCCTTATTGCCACCTGTAATAACCACCTTTCACTTCTGGTCAGTGCCGGTTTATCTAGTAGCACATGTAGCACCTGCTACACCACGGTGATGTGTACACCGATTGTTAGAAATTGTTCTATACATATATTTAAATTTTTAGGTGTTATGAATGAAATGAACACTCCAGTTACTCATGAGCTAAACCCTTTGCAATAACAATATATTCATTATTGAATTACAACTAGCCACCTCAAAATATCGACTGTGCATGATTTATATGGGTATAAAGGGAAAGGGGACAAAAGAGATTGTAAAAATTATAGAGGAATAAGTTTATTGAGTATACCAGGAAAAGTGTATGGTAGGGTTATAATTGAAAGAATTAGAGGTAAGACAGAATGTAGGATTGCGGATGAGCAAGGAGGTTTCAGAGTGGGTAGGGGATGTGTAGATCAAGTGTTTACATTGAAGCATATATGTGAACAGTATTTAGATAAAGGTAGGGAAGTTTTTATTGCATTTATGGATTTAGAAAAGGCATATGATAGAGTGGATAGGGGAGCAATGTGGCAGATGTTGCAAGTACAGTGGACCCCCGGTTAACGAACTTTTTTCATTCCAGTAGTAAGTTCAGGTGCCAGTACTGACCGAATTTTTTGCCATAAGGAATATTGTGAAGTAGATTAGTCCATTTCAGACCCCCAAACATACACGTACAAACGCACTTACATAAATACACTTACATAATTGGTCGCATTTGGACATGATCGTTAAGCGGGGGTCCATTGTATATGGAATAGGTGGTAAGTTACTAAATGCTGTAAAGAGTTTTTATGAGGATAGTGAGGCTCAGGTTAGGGTGTGTAGAAGAGAGGGAGACTACTTCCCGGTAAAAGTAGGTCTTAGACAGGGATGTGTGATGTCACCATGGTTGTTTAATATATTTATAGATGGGGTTGTAAAAGAAGTAAATGCTAGGGTGTTCGGGAGAGGGGTGGGATTAAATTATGGGGAATCAAATTCCAAGTGGGAATTGACACAGTTACTTTTTGCTGATGATACTGTGCTTATGGGAGATTCTAGAGAAAAATTGCAAAGGTTAGTGGATGAGTTTGGGAATGTGTGTAAAGGTAGAAAGTTGAAAGTGAACATAGAAAAGAGTAAGGTGATGAGGGTATCAAATGATTTAGATAAAGAAAAATTGGATATCAAATTGGGGAGGAGGAGTATGGAAGAAGTAAATGTTTTCAGATACTTGAGAGTTGACGTGTCGGCGGATGGATTTATGAAGGATGAGGTTAATCATAGAATTGATGAGGGAAAAAAGGTGAGTGGTGCATTGAGGTATATGTGGAGTCAAAAAACGTTATCTATGGAGGCAAAGAAGGGAATGTATGAAAGTATAGTAGTACCAACACTATTATATGGGTGTGAAGCTTGGGTGGTAAATGCAGCAGCGAGGAGACGGTTGGAGGCAGTGGAGATGTCCTGTCTAAGGGCAATGTGTGGTGTAAATATTATGCAGAAAATTCGGAGTGTGGAAATTAGGAAAAGGTGTGGAGTTAATAAAAGTATTAGTCAGAGGGCAGAAGAGGGGTTGTTGAGGTGGTTTGGTCATTTAGAGAGAATGGATCAAAGTAGAATGACATGGAAAGCATATAAATCTATAGGGGAAGGGTTGGAGAGAGGGGGTAAAGGAGGTTTTGTGGGCAAGGGGCTTGGACTTCCAGCAAGCGTGCGAGAGCGTGTTAGATAGGAGTGAATGCAGACGAATGGTACTTGGGTCCTGACGATCTGTTGGAGTGTGAGCAGGGTAATATTTAGTGAAGGGATTCAGGGAAACCGGTTATTTTAATATAGTCGGACTTGAGTCCTGGAAATGGGAAGTACAATGCCTGCACTTTAAAGGAGGGGTTTGGGATATTGGCAGTTTGGAGGGATATGTTGTGTATCTTTATACGTATATGCTTCTAAACTGTTGTATTCTGAGCACCTCTGCAAAAACAGTGATTATGTGTGAGTGAGGTGAAAGTGTTGAATGGTGATGAAAGCATTTTCTTTTTGGGGATTTTCTTTCTGTTTTGGGTCACCCTGCCTCGGTGGGAGACGGCCAACTTGTTGATAAAAAAAAAAAAAGAAAAAAAAAAAACTGGCAGCTTCAAGTCTCAATGCTTAGTAGGTCCAGAGTGAGGGTGGTTATGCCTCAGGTAAATAGTTAACCCGTAAACTGTCCAAACGTTCACATGCGTAGTGCTCCAAAAGTAGATCTACGGTTTTTTACGTATTTTCAAATATAACAAAAAATAAAACGTAGGTCAAAGTTTTTTTACACTTTTTCAAATGTAAAAAAAAAAAAATATATGTTTTTTTACATACTTTCAAATGTCGAACAAACGTGAATCTACGTTTGGACAGTTTAAGGGATAAAGATACACTTGCAATATACAGTGGACCCTCGAATTTAGTAGTGCATTTCTGTATGCAAAACTATTTTTATTATCTATAAAATGTATTTTTTTTTTTTTTTATTTTTATTATCACACTGGCTGATTCCCACCAAGGCAGGGTGGCCCGAAAAAGAAAAACTTTCACCATCATTCACTCCATCACTGTCTTGCCAGAAGGGTGCTTTACACTACAGTTTTTAAACTGCAACATTAACACCCCTCCTTCAGAGTGCAGGCACTGTACTTCCCATCTCCAGGACTCAAGTCCGGCCTGCCGGTTTCCCTGAACCCCTTCATAAATGTTACTTTGCTCACACTCCAACAGCACGTCAAGTATTAAAAACCATTCGTCTCCATTCACTCCTATCAAACACGCTCACGCACGCCTGCTGGAAGTCCAAGCCCCTCGCACACTAAACCTCCTTTACCCCCTCCCTCCAACCTTTCCTAGGCCGACCCCTACCCCGCCTTCCTTCCACTACAGACTGATACACTCTTGAAGTCATTCTGTTTCGCTCCATTCTCTCTACATGTCCGAACCACCTCAACAACCCTTCCTCAGCCCTCTGGACAACAGTTTTGGTAATCCTGCACCTCCTCCTAACTTCCAAACTACGAATTCTCTGCATTATATTCACACCACACATTGCCCTCAGACATGACATCTCCACTGCCTCCAGCCTTCTCCTCGCTGCAACATTCGTCACCCATGCTTCACACCCATATAAGAGCGTTGGTAAAACTATACTCTCATACATTCCCCTCTTTGCCTCCAAGGACAAAGTTCTTTGTCCCCACAGACTCCTAAGTGCACCACTCACCCTTTTCCCCTCATCAATTCTATGATTCACCTCATCTTTCATAGACCCATCCACTGACACGTCCACTCCCAAATATCTGAATACATTCACCTCCTCCATACTCTCTCCCTCCAATCTGATAGCCAATCTTTCATCACCTAATATTTTTGTTATCCTCATAACCTTACTCTTTCCTGTATTCACTTTTAATTTTCTTCTTTTGCACACCCTACCAAGTTCATCCACCAATCTCTGCAACTTCTCTTCAGAATCTCCCAAGAGCACAGTGTCATCAGCAAAGAGCAACTGTGACAACTCCCACTTTATGTGTGATTCTTTATCTTTTAACTCCACGCCTCTTGCCAAGACCCTCGCATTTACTTCTCTTACAACCCCATCTATAAATATATTAAACAACCACGGTGACATCACACATCCTTGTCTAAGGCCTACTTTTACTGGGAAATAATTTCCCTCTTTCCTACATACTCTAACTTGAGCCTCACTATCCTCGTAAAAACTCTTCACTGCTTTCAGTAACCTACCTTCTACACCATACACCTGAAACATCTGCCACATTGCCCCCCTATCCACCCTGTCATATGCCTTTTCCAAATCCATAAATGCCACAAAGACCTCTTTAGCCTTATCTAAATACTTATATGTTTCACTGTAAACAACTGGTCCACACACCCCCTACCTTTCTTAAAGCCTCCTTGTTCATCTGCTATCCTATTCTCCGTCTTACTCTTAATTCTTTCAATAATAACTCTACCATACACTTTACCAGGTATACTCAACAGACTTACCCCCCTATAATTTTTGCACTCTCTTTATCCCCTTTGCCTTTATACAAAGGAACTATGCAAGCTCTCTGCCAATCCCTAGGTACCTTACCCTCTTCCATACATTTATTAAATAATTGCACCAACCACTCCAAAACTATATCCCCACCTGCTTTTAACATTTCTATTTTTATCCCATCAATCCCGGCTGCCTTGCCCCCTTTCATTTTACCTACTGCCTCACGAACTTCCCCCACACTCACAACTGGCTCTTCCTCACTCCTACAAGATGTTATTCCTCCTTGCCCTATACACGAAATCACAGCTTCCCCATCTTCATCAACATTTAACAATTCCTCAAAATATTCCCTCCATCTTCCCAATACCTCTAACTCTCCATTTAATAACTCTTCTCTCCTATTTTTAACTGACAAATCCATTTGTTCTCTAGGCTTCCTTAACTTGTTAATCTCACTCCAAAACTTTTTCTTATTTTCAACAAAATTTGTTGATAACATCTCACCCGCTCTCTCATTTGCTCTCTTTTTACATTGCTTCACCACTCTCTTAACCTCTCTCTTTTTCTCCATATACTCTTCCCTCCTTGCATCATTTCTACTTTGTAAAAACTTCCCATATGCTAACTTTTTCTCCCTTACTACTCTCTTTACATCATCATTCCACCAATGTATGTTTTGTTTATATTTCCCATAGGAAATAATGTAAATCCAATTAAACCATTCCAGACACCCAAAAATATTAACAAACAATACATTTTATAGATAAAAATAGTTTTGCATACAGAAAAGGCACTACTAAATTCGAGGGTCCACTGTATATAATTTATCTGTGTTACATATTATGACTTTCAGTATAATTATTTTACCATGTCATAATGCTACAAGTATAATGTCAATATTGATCATTACAAAATACGGCTCTCCTTCAAATTTGGTTTTTTAAATTGGCCATTCCATACCAGAAGGTTGGGGACTACTGCTTTACAGAATACCAGAGATGCAAAAGGAGAATTTTTTTGCATCTTCTGGAAAGGAGTTCCAAATTTTAAGGTACTTTATTTTTTGGAGTTCCTAGATAGGTTGAGTCAAACATGTGGTATACTATTTACTAATTCTGTTGCAACCCTCCAGGAAGAGTTGGAGTGCTGGGTTGAAGTTTGTTCTAAGTGTTCTCTATATGTAATATACATAGTAGGTGTAGATGCATTGTATGTTGAGTAAATTAAAGCTTTTGAATAGTGGGGGAGGGGAAGGGGGTGTTGTCTGGAACCTGATTGTATGATTATGCTAACAACTGATTTCTGTTGGGTAACTATTGGTTTTAGGTGAGTAATATTGTTTGTGAACATAGCAGTGTATTTTTGACAGAATGCCAACAGTTTTGGAAATTTTCTTAGGTATGTGTTTGATGAAAGTGCTGAACTTCAGGTTGCACTCAAGGTGTATCCCTAACACTTTTCCCTCATCTCGTCTTTCTATTTGTGAGTTTTTTATTTTTTGTAAAAATGAGTTTTTTTTTGGCCTTATTCCAAAACAACATGTAGAGGGTCTTGTCAGTATTGAGAGTAACTTTGTTGGTAGCCATCCAGGTAGAAATCTTTATGAGCTTCTCATTGACTGTGTTGTCTAGGACAACAGGACCCTGGGACATTGTCAGTTACGGTTCTAGAACTTAAGAGGAATGATGCATGATCTTTGGACCGTCAAAGACCTTTATCCCAGTTAGGGCAAGAACAGCATTTTTGCTTCCTTTATCTGTTTACCTGTGACCATTTTCAAGAGCTCTCCTACCCCTGCACTGGCCTGAGGTCTGGTTTTTCTCTTAACCACTTGGTCAATCAAACTGTGCTAGCAGCCCATAGGCCCAAAAAGTCTGGTTGACCAGGCAGTCAGCAGGGAAGCCTGGCCTCAGGCTAGGCTGCAGTGATAGAAGAGGCCTTAGAACTTGTTATGGGTAAACAAAATAAAAATATTATTCTTGCCTTAACTGGGATAAAGATTTGTGATGGTATAATGGTCATGAATTTTGCCTCATTAGCCTAGAAACTATAACTGACTATGTCCCAGGAAGTTTCATTCTGTAGTAACATGATCTACTGCTGGAGAACTACAAGAGCCTGCATTCCAGAGTAACTGTATGAGAATGTGAAGTGAATTCACTGTAATCCTAATGTTGCTTGAAAGCTAGAATATGCTCAACCACTATCACTGATAATCGATCTATAAACCACCTTCAAATTCATGGAATTAATTGGTGGTGTGCTGTCATAAATAAATCACAAATATAGATATACATGTAACTGGCACAACATACAGGAACAAGGTACTTATCACAAATTATATGCCTCCTTAGCCTGAAAAAATAAAGAAAAATTAAATGCATTTCTGCATAGACAAAAGCCTGTCACAGTTGAGGACATTGTTTATATGGCAAGCAGTTTTCTTGACTGGTTTTTGGCCCCACACATATTTTTAATATAGAATGGTAGATAAGATGGGGTCCACCTCTGGTGTAAATTGTGGGACCCATAGCCTCGGAGAAGTGGATAAAAAGGCTTCAAGGAAGAATATTTGGATTTCTTCCTGTAGCCGTTTGAATATTCCACTTCCCCTACCACCCCATCTTTTAATATATTTTTTTTTTTACCAATGGTAGATTATATATTTAAAATATCTTGTTTCTATTTTACAGAACAAGTATTATCGTATATAAGATCATTAGAAGCCCGTGTGATGATGCTAGAGACAGAGAAGCAGCAACTTGGAGAAGAACTCTCCAAGCTTGACCGTATACATCCTGAAGGAGAGGGTATTGAAGCTGTAGACTTGCATGTTGGATTGCAGAACCTTTCTAAAGAAAAGTCTTTGGGATCTCGACCTCTTCAACCACCTCCATATTCCCTTTCACATCATCTAAGAGCTGTTGGGTTAGGGCTGACAAGTAGAACTCCATTAGGACCAGGTATGATTTGTAAGATCATATTAAAGTATTTGATCTTTTTCTATGTCATAATTTGCAGAATTCTTGTTGGAGTTTTTCCACATAGGGAAAGTTAAAATTTGAGTTGCATTGTGATGGCATAATTGTTAATGATTTTGATCATCTTTATGCATGGTTCAAAGTATTTTTTTCAATAATCACTTTCTTAGAATGTCATCGTTGCAATCTAAGCCATGAGAACTCGAGTAAAATGTGCTGTGGATGGAGCAAATGCGTGAAATAGCCTGGATGTCTTCTTGCGTTCATAATGATTATCTCTGTCTTGATGCATGAATCTACCTGGGCATCTCCATGCACTCCTAACAGCCTTATCTCTATTCTGATGCCCAAAACAGCTTGGTGTCTCCATGCATTCATTATGACTTTATGACTGTGGTGTGAATATCGTGCAGAGAACTCAAAGCCTAGAAATTAAAAGGCAATGTGGGCTCACCATGGGTATAATTCAAAAGGTGGAGGAAGGGTTATTAAGGTGGTTTAGACATGTAGAGAGGATGGAGAGGGATAGAATGACAGAGGATATATATGTATCTGGTGGAAGGTAGGAGGGCTAGGCATTGTCCCAGGAATGGTTTGAGGGAGGGGGTGCAGGAGGCATTGCAAATGTTTTAGGGGCTCGATCATCCAGCAGGCCTATGTTTGTGTGTTACATAGGAGTGAATGGAGGCAGATGGTCTTTAATGGACATGCTGTTGGAGTGTGAGCAAGGTTATTTTTATGAAGGGATTCAGGGAAACCAGTTAACCAGATTTGAGGCCTGGAGGTGAGAAGAGCAGTGCCTGCACTCTGAAAGTGGTGTAGGGATGTTGCAATCTTAGGGTAATCGGAATTATGATGTCAGCACACTTCTGACAAAGTGATTGAAGGCATGATGATGAATGTGTTATCTTCTTTGGGCCTCCATGTCTTGGTGGGAGATTAACCCTTAAACTGTCTAAACATAGATCTACATACACTTGCATAGTGCTCTGAATATTTTGGGATTTTTTTTTTTTTTTTTGTTTACAATGAAGAGCGCATTTTTCCCGGCATCCCCAGATTTTGTCATACTGCACACACTGAGTGCACAGACCCATTTGCTCATGTCTAGGCAACTCATGGCTATCGTGCCAAGGTTGAAAGCATGTAAAATAAAACGTAGATCTACGTTCGGAGCGCTACGCACGTGACTGTAGATCTACGTATGGACAGTTTAAAGGTTAAAAAAAAAAAAATTTGTTTTGCAAGATTCTTTGTTGTAAATATTGTGGTTGAATTCAAAGTCTCAGGGATCTTTTTTTTCTAGGAACTATGCTGTTAGAAAGTGAAGTTATATATTTATAAAATTTAGAGGTGTTACGTTGTTTTATCTGTGTTTTTATCTCGGACATTATTTGCAGAAAGATATTTTTCACATCTGTACAAAAGGAGTACACAGTTAATAATACAAAATGTTGAGGGATACAAAGTTAACAGAAGTTTGGGAACCATTGAATTTGAATATTCATAAACATAGCATTCAGATGAATGAAGTGTGGCTGTACATTTCATAGGGCCTCATACAGTAATGTTTTATATGGTCTTAGTTGAGTTTCAGCCCCAAGAGGAACTTATATTTGTGTCAACAAAAGCTTTCCTTGGTTTGTAATTCCCTCAGGTTTCATCTAGAAAAGGTAAAATTCTGTAACTAAAATCATTTCAGATGTAGTGTGTATTTGTCTTAAGGTCAGTCATTGTGTTGGATAGCTTTAGGATCTAGCTTCTACAGTTAATAACCTGATTAAATACAATTTTTTTTTAACACCTGAAAACTCTTTCACCATCATTCATACTATCATTGTGTTTTCAGAGATGGTTCATATTTACTACACCTATGCTTGAGCAGTAAGTAATGTTTTTAATTTACTCTGCAGGTTCTGCTGAAAGTGATGATGACCTCCTTGATGGGCCACCACCTCCATTGGTGTCTCGTCCAACATCTGTTGCAGCGGCTATGAGAGTATTAGAGGTGCAGGAACAACTTGAAGGAGCTTCACATGCTCCTTTAGGACCTCCTCCTTCTCAAGGACCTCCTCCACAAACTCAGCAAGGCTCTGGTGCTCATCTCACTCCACAAGATGCAGCACTGGCTGATGGAGAAAAGGCACTTCTCAGACAAATGTGTAATGTAAGTTTGCAACAATACAGTATTTTCACATTAAAAAATTATGCTAGCTTGAAAGAATTATTGACTACTTTGACAAGAGAATGTATGGTTAAATTGGAGCATGAAGTGAGAAGAGTGGTTAAATATGGTGCACATGTAAAACATTGGTGGCAGTGCCAACTAGCACGGTTTAAAGAGATTCGTCTGACCACATGTGAAAATTTATCATTAGGTGTTGCTTTTGTAATGGGAATACAGGCAATTAGTTGATAGATAAAATGTACTGTATATATAGTATGGTGCTGTGAAGTAAAAATTTTCAGGGTCATGTGACGGCAAATGATGTTATATAATGAAAATGCACAAGACTAAGTAATGAAGATAATAGTGCTGTGAAGATTCACAGGGTTGAGTGCCAAAGATGAATGTTTCTGTGAAGTGAGGATGCGCAAGCTTTGGTTTCGGTATGGTGTTTATCTGGGTTCTGCCAGGTTTATATAGTATAGTATTCCAGTGTTAGTGGTACATGAAATCTCCTTTGTCACTGAGATTAGTAGACTGATTCTGAGGCATGATTCTTTGTGGCACATACATTTTAGTATGAAATCATTATTTGGTATGTATTGCATTTGTGAAGTATCTTACATTAATTTATTTAAAAGATTTTAAATATATTGTAAATACTATTTGATGATAAATAATTTGTAACTAAATATATAACCTTTGTTTTGACAGGTGGTGTGGAAGAAGCTAGAAGAAGTGCCAAGTCAGAACAGATAACAAGATATTTGGTGCCTCTCAGGTGTAATACCCAGCAGGTAGCTAGTATGGAGTAAAGGACACTTAGATGCAGTGGATACCTTAATTAAGGATTGTTTCACCTGCTCAGTGGGCTTTATAAAATCTTGATTATAAGTCCACTGTGTGGGCATAACACTGTCATAAATTAAAGTATCCACTGTATGTGAGTCGTGTACACCACCATACCATTATTTACATACCATTCCAGTTCCAGATAGCTAGTATGTCATGTCTCCTACCCTCTTATACTAGTTTTAGAAGAACAGATGGAGGAGTTGATACACAGCTTCCTTAGGAGTGTGGAGTCATGAGGCTTGTGTTTATGCATAACTTACCAGTTACTATTGTCTATTGTGTATATTGTATTCTCAACTTGGAATCTCACTTTCAGGTGCCAATGGTACAAACATTCCTGATAAAAATTATTACTAAAGTTAATATATTTATATATTTTCTAGCTGTTCCTGTACTTCACAGATGTCCAATTCAGTATTCTATTACTGTACCATCCTACTTAAATGTACATAGTTTTATATATATGACAAGGTAATATTTTTTTGCTTTAATGTATAGTGTATATGTTGCTTAATTTTAAGATACTTCATGTTTCTTTTGAATGTGAATACAATCATTGTTAAATAGTTTTTGTCATAATAAATGTTTGTAATATCAGTACTGGAAATTTAATGATTTATTGAAAAGGGTATGCATTTCCCACCTCAGTGGAAATCGTTAATTGATGTCCTAAAGATATATATATAAGCAGATTTTACCATAAAAAACTATTAATAAAGCATTGATTATTTTTGGTACTTTATATGTAAAAAATGTACAGATGATAAAATGTAATCTTTCAAGATTCAAGAATATATTAAAAGTGTATTATGTTTTCTTTCCATCCTGAAGTATCACATGGGTGAGAAAGCTTTTTGCAGGTATTACTGATTTATCTAGGAATAGGTTATATTATGCCCTACTTGAGAGCTGAGAATTGAAAAACTCAAGGTAGTACAGTCGATCATTACAGTTCAGTAGTCTTCCTTTCTGAACACTTGATTTTTCTGACCCAAATGTCCCAAATTGTGCACAGTACTGTATTGCAAATTATTAGGGTTAATGAAGGTTATTCGGAGTAATCAGGTTACAAGTTAGTCTTTATTTCAAAATTGCTGTACATAAAAACATAGAAACATAGGGAGAAAGGGGCTAGTAACCCCTCCTGTATAAATTACTAAATGTAAAAAGGAGAAAAACTTTTGTTTCTTCTTTTTCAGGTCACCCTGCCTTGGTGGGAAACAACCAGTGTTAAAAAAAAAAAATAGTAATCTGAAGGCCCATGTCATTACAGCATTTTGGGCAAAACATAATTTAGTCTTAAAATGTGCATAGTATTTTTATTTTGTTTGTTTGTTTAAAGGGTTCAATACATGGAACTTGAAAGAGAGATAGGTTAGAAGATAATTTGTAATTTAAAATAAGTTACAACTGTCTGGTTATCAAAGGACGAGTGGTACTATTAAGTTGCAGTAAAATATAATGACATACAAGTGCACTGAATATTGTTTCTGCAGACATGGATATAGAGAGTTAAGGTCAAGAATAATACTATATAAAATTTTTAGTAAAACACCTTGTATCTGAAAGAATGGATTGCACCATGTAATAAATATATGGGAGTAGAAGAAAAAATGAAAATACAAGAAGTACAGGAGGATGGAGTAATGGATGACAAGCAGATTTCAAGATTTGCTTGATATAGTATCTTGATGTCATGAATCACTTTAACCCTTTCCGGGTTGAGAGGCCCTCTCTTAAACATATTCTCGGGGTTGAAAATTTTTCGGGGAAAAAAAAAAATTTTTCTTACGAAATGATAAGAGAATCTTTCTCCGATCATAATGACACCAAAAGTATGAAATTGGATGGAAAACTTACAGAATTATGCTCTCGCGAGCTGTATAGCCCTTGTGGCTTAGCGCTTCCTTTTGATTATAATAATAATATGCTCTCGCGAAGTTAGCGGTCTCGACGATGTTTAAGCATCGGCGATTTCGCCCACTTTGAGCCCTATTTTTGGCCAATTCCAGTGTACTAATCAACAAAAATCATAACTATTTCGCTAGAACTGTTTTTTCTATCGAATGAATACAAGAAACCACCCATTTACCAATTTCAACTATCCAATAAAGTGGTCAGAAATTGGCAATTTTGCCAATTTCACACAAATTTCAAAAGATGCCAATTTCCAAACAGGGTCCAGAATAAACAAGACAGACATTCCTGGCACTAAAATAACATTTTCTCTGTTCATTAGTCACGTCTCCAGGCCCCTCTTACATTTCTTTTGCTTTCCACTTTGAATTTTTCTCACAAAAAATAGATTTATTGTTATGCAGACCACTGCATTAGTGTAGAAATGGTATAAATAATATCAGCACACTTATGAAGGAATACGTATTAGACTCGCCAGTTGACGTGTATTGGACGCGTGGCATGATTTTACTTTTGAACTTTGGCAAAAATCGAACATTTCTGCTACTTTGATCCCCTCATGGAAGGTTCCTTGATGTTGGTGAGGGGCTCTTGATTTAGGGAATTGGAACTGTGCTCCAGTTCCCCGAATTAAGCCTGAATGCCTTCCACATCCCCCCCCGGGCGCTGTATAATCCTACGGGTTTAGCGCTTCCCCTTTGATAATAATAATCTGCTACTTTGAGCTCAATTTCAAGGTACTTTTCATTGTGAAACCAATCAAAATCATCTTAATTTCTGTAATGTCTTCCATTCTACAAAATGAGACCAGGAAAACTAGAATACAACCATAAATACCATACAAAAATACACTGCAAAGTCACTGTTTTAAACCAAAAACACGGTCGGAGTTTTTTTTTTCTCAATATGCACTGTGCTGCAGGATTTTTTTTGTACTGTGCACACTGACCACATAGACCCATTATTTCATATGTAGGCCTACCAGCTTTCTCTCGCTAGATTTGAAGGCGCTAGAATTTACGCGTAGTAGCACGTCAATAACCCTGGCATGCTAGACATATTAGTACGTCAGAAACCCTGAAAGGGTTAAGGTAAGCAGGTGCATTTTAGCAGTAGCTTTAAAGCTGTTGTCAGGGATGGAACCTTAGGAATCTTCAGGCAGAGAGATCCAAATTTTGGGGCCTTTTTTTATTCATAGAGTTTTTACTCGGGTTGAATAGTACACAGGGGATATCAAAGAGGTATTTGAATCTTGTACCTATGAATTCTGCTACAGCTATACAGTGTATATAGTACACATAGTGGTAAGAGTGAATGATTTGTATGTTGAATAAGTTTAAACTTTTGAAAGTGAGGGCATATGTTGTATAGCACTTGTTTGAGAGATCATTCATACAGCAGCTCTTTGTTGGGTTATTGGCTTTATGTGATTTGCTGCAGTAGATCCCAAGGCACAAATTCCATAGGTGATGTAAAGATAGATTTGAGAGTAGTACAGAGTAAGTATATTGTTCTGAGGTATGTAGTAATGTATCCTAGAGAGGATACCCACTGTTTTGAAGACCTTGGTTATGTGCTGAGTGTAGGTGTTGAATTTTAAATTACCATCCTCGACAATTGCTGGTTCTTGAGAATTTTGTCCTGCAGTGGTTGGTGAGATATAGGTCCTTGAGAGTTGGCTATTTTATGGTGTTTGGTGAGATATTGCCTAATAGCAAGATAGACGTATCCCTGCCATTGATGAAGGCATTTCCAGGGACAGTACTTGCTAAATGGCCTCTTCAAGGGTGGATTCTTGATGATGGTGAAGGGCTCTCAGCCCAAAGAATTGGAGCTACCCTTCCCTTCCTTGGATCAAGCCTAACTGCCTCCTATTTACCAGGCATTGTATGATTCCAACAAGTTTAGTGTGTCCCCGTGAATACAATAATAATCACTCGGTGGGATTATTAAAGTGTAAATAAGTGAACATGTGACGAGGTCAGTGGGAGATGGCCGAATTGTTAAAAAAAAAAAAAAATTGATGTGGCTACTGATTTTATTTTGCAGAGTTCAACAAATTAAAAGAAATTCTAATATTATATTTTTAGTCATTTATTAGATCAGGGTTAATATTTTATTCAGTTATTCCAAAATATTAAATCTTTCGACAAACTGGCCGTATCCCACCGAGGCAGGGTGGCTCAAAAAGAAAAACGAAAGTTTCTCTTAAAGAATTTTGTAACATATGCAGGGGAAGGGGTTACTAGCCCCTTGCTCTCAGCATTTTAGTTGCCTTTTACGACATGCATGGCTTACGGAGGAAGAATTCTGTTCCACTTTCCCAGAGGAAATAAACAAAAACAAGAACTAGTAAGAAAACAGAAGAAAACCCAGAGAGGTGTGTGTATATATATGCTTGTACATACATGTGTAGTGTGACCAATTAATTCCACATACATAATATGAATTTAAAGTACATTTAGCAAACCAGTTCTCCACATAAATGTATATTGCGCATCATGTAATAGAGAACTTGCATAAAGTGAAGAAAATAATGTAGCTAATGAAGTAACTTATAGTGGAATGAGGTAATAAAAGGAGGGATATATAGTGCTTTATGTTCACAGTCATAGAAAATATAAAAATAATAACAGTAAGAGATAATTATTATTTTTTATCATCACACTGGCCGATTCCCACCAAGGCAGGGTGGCCTGAAAAAGAAAAACTTTCACCATTATTCACTCCATCACTGTCTTGCCAGAAGGGTGTTTTACACTACAGTTTTTAAACTGCAACATTAACACCCCTCCTTCAGAGTGCAGGCAATGTACTTCCCATCTCCAGGACTCAAGTCCGGCCTGCCGGTTTCCCTGAACCCCTTCATAAATGTTACTTTGCTCACACTCCAACAGCACGTCAAGTATTAAAAACCATTTGTCTCCATTCACTCCTATCAAACACGCTCACGCATGCCTGCTGGAAGTCCAAGCCCCTCGCACACAAAACCTCCTTTACCCCCTCCCTCCAACCTTTCCTAGGCCGACCCCTACCCTGCCTTCCTTCCACTACAGACTGATACACTCTTGAAGTCATTCTGTTTCGCTCCATTCTCTCTACATGTCCGAACCACCTCAACAACCCTTCCTCAGCCATCTGGACAACAGTTTTGGTAATCCCGCACCTCCTCATAACTTCCAAACTACGAATTCTCTGCATTATATTCACACCACACATTGCCCTCAGACATGACATCTCCACTGCCTCCAGCCTTCTCCTTGGTGCAACATTCATCACCCATGCTTCACACCCATATAAGAGCGTTGGTAAAACTATACTCTCATACATTCCCCTCTTTGCCTCCAAGGACAAAGTTCTTTGTCTCCACAGACTCCTAAGTGCACCACTCACCCTTTTCCCCCTCATCAATTCTATGATTCACCTCATCTTTCATAGACCCATCCGCTGACACGTCCACTCCCAAATATCTGAATACATTCACCTCCTCCATACTCTCTCCTTCCAATCTGATATCCAATCTTTCATCACCTAATCTTTTTGTTATCCTCATAACCTTACTCTTTCCTGTATTCACTTTTTTCTTCTTTTGCATACCCTACCAAATTCATCCACCAATCTCTGCAACTTCTCTTCAGAATCTCCCAAGAGCACAGTGTCATCAGCAAAGAGCAACTGTGACAACTCCCACTTTATGTGTGATTCTTTATCTTTTAACTCCACGCCTCTTGCCAAGACCCTCGCATTTACTTCTCTTACAACCCCATCTATAAATATATTAAACAACCACGGTGACATCACACATCCTTGTCTAAGGCCTACTTTTACTAGGAAATAATTTCCCTCTTTCCTACATACTCTAACTTGAGCCTCACTATCCTCGTAAAAACTCTTCACTGATTTCAGTAACCTACCTCCTATACCATACACCTGCAACATCTGCCACATTGCCCCCCTATCCACCCTGTCATACGCCTTTTCCAAATCCATAAATGCCACAAAGACCTCTTTAGCCTTATCTAAATACAGTTCACTTATATGTTTCACTGTAAACACCTGGTCCACACACCCCCTACCTTTCCGAAAGCCTCCTTGTTCATCTGCTATCCTATTCTCCGTCTTACTCTTAATTCTTTCAATAATAACTCTACCATACACTTTACCAGGTATACTCAACAGACTTATCCCCCTATAATTTTTGCACTCTCTTTTGTCCCCTTTGCCTCTATACAAAGGAACTATGCATGCTCTCTGCCAATCCCTAGGTACCTTACCCTCTTCCATACATTTATTAAATAATTGCACCAACCACTCCAAAACTATATCCCCACCTGCTTTTAACATTTCTATCTATATCCCATCAATCCCGGCTGCCTTACCCCCTTTCATTTTACCTACTGCCTCACGAACTTCCCCCACACTCACAACTGGCTCTTCCTCACTCCTACAAGATGTTATTCCTCCTTGCCCTATACATGAAATCACAGCTTCCCCATCTTCATCAACATTTAACAATTCCTCAAAATATTCCCTCCATCTTCCCAATACCTCTAACTCTCCATTTAATAACTCTCCTCTCCTATTTTTAACTGACAAATCCATTTGTTCTCTAGGCTTCCTTAACTTGTTAATCTCACTCCAAAACTTTTTCTTATTTTCAACAAAATTTGTTGATAACATCTCATCCACTCTCTCATTTGCTCTCTTTTTACATTGCTTCACCACTCTCTTAACCTCTCTCTTTTTCTCCATATACTCTTCCCTCCTTGCATCACTTCTACTTTGTAAAAACTTCTCATATGCTAACTTTTTCTCCCTTACTACTCTTTACATCATCATTCCACCAATCGCTCCTCTTCCCTCCCGCACCCACTTTCCTGTAACCACAAACTTCTGCTGAACACTCTAACATTACATTTTTAAAACTACCCCATACGCCTTCGACCCCACTGCCTATGGTCTCATTAGCCCATCTATCCTCCAATAGCTGTTTATATCTTACCCTAACTGCCTCCTCTTTTAGTTTATAAACCTTCACCTTTCTCTTCCCTGATGCTTCTATTCTACTTGTATCCACATCTACCTTTTACTCTCAGTGTAGCTACAACTAGAAAGTGATCTGATATATCTGTGGCCCCTCTATAAACATGTACATCCTGAAGTCTACTCAACAGTCTTTTATCTACCAATACATAATCCAACAAACTACTGTTATTTCACCCTACATCATATCTTGTATACTTATTTATCCTCTTTTTCTTAAAATATGTATTACCTATAACTAAACCCTTTCTATACAAAGTTCAATCAAAGGGCTCCCATTATCATTTACACCTGACACCCCAAACTTACCTACCACACCCTCTCTAAAAGTTTCTCCTACTTTAGCATTCAGGTCCCCTACCACAATTACTCTCTCACTTGGTTCAAAGGCTCCTATACATTCACTTAACATCTCCCAAAATCTCTCTCTCTCCTCTACATTCCTTTCTTCTCCAGGTGCATACACGCTTATTATGACCCACTTTTCGCATCCAACCTTTACTTTAATCCACATAATTCTTGAATTTACACATTCATATTCTCTTTTCTCCTTCCATAACTGATCCTTCAACATTACTGCTACCCCTTCCTTTGCTCTAACTCTCTCAGATACTCCAGATTTAATTCCATTTATTTCCCCCCACCGAAACTCCCCTACCCCTTTCAGCTTTGTTTCGCTTAGGGCCAGGACATCCAACTTCTTTTCATTCATAACATCAGCAATCATCTGTTTCTTGTCATCCGCACTACATCCACGCACATTCAAACATCCCAGTTTTATAAAATTTTTCTTCTTCTCTTTTTTAGTAAATGTCTACAGGAGAAGGGGTTACTAGCCCATTGCTCCCGGCATTTTAGTCGCCTCATATGACACGCATGGCTTACGGAGGAAAGATTGTTTTCCACTTCCCCATGGACAATAGAAGAAATAAAGAAGAACAAGAGCTATTTAGAAAAGGCGCTGTATAGTCCTTGTGGCTTAGCGCTTCTTTTTGATTATAATAATAATTAGAAAAAGGAGAAAAACCTAGATGTATGTATTTTTTTTTTTTTTTTTTTTTTTCAACAAGTCGGCCGTCTCCCACCGAGGCAGGGTGACCCAAAAAAGAAAGAAAATCCCCAAAAAGAAAATACTTTCATCATCATTCAACACTTTCACCACACTCGCACATTATCACTGTTTTTGCAGAGGTGCTCAGAATACAACAGTCTAGAAGCATACACATATAAAGATACACAACATATCCCTCCAAACTGCCAATATCCCAAACCCCTCCTTTAAAGTGCAGGCATTGTACTTCCCATTTCCAGGACTCAAGTCCGACTATATGAAAATAACCGGTTTCCCTGAATCCCTTCACTAAATATTACCCTGCTCACACTCCAACAGATCGTCAGGTCCCAAGTACCATTCGTCTCCATTCACTCCTATCTAACACGCTCACGCACGCTTGCTGGAAATCCAAGCCCCTTACCCACAAAACCTCCTTTACCCCCTCTCTCCAACCCTTTCGAGGACGACCCCTACCCCGCCTTCCTTCCCCTATAGATTTATATGCTTTCCATGTCATTCTACTGTGATCCATTCTCTCTAAATGACCAAACCACCTCAACAACCCCTCTTCTGCCCTCTGACTAATACTTTTATTAACTCCACACCTTCTCCTAATTTCCACACTCCGAATTTTTTGCATAATATTTACACCACACATTGCCCTTAGACAGGACATCTCCGCTGCCTCCAACCGTCTCCTTGCTGCTGCATTTACCACCCAAGCTTCACACCCATATAAGAGTGTTGGTACTACTATACTTTCATACATTCCCTTCTTTGCCTCCATAGATAACGTTTTTTGACTCCACATATACCTCAACGCACCACTCACCTTTTTTCCCTCATCAATTCTATGATTAACCTCATCCTTCATAAATCCATCCGCCGACACGTCAACTCCCAAGTATCTGAAAACATTCACTTCTTCCATACTCCTCCTCCCCAATTTGATATCCAATTTTTCTTTATCTAAATCATTTGACACCCTCATCACCTTACTCTTTTCTATGTTCACTTTCAACTTTCTACCTTTACACACATTCCCAAACTCATCCACTAACCTTTGCAATTTTTCTTTAGAATCTCCCATAAGCACAGTATCATCAGCAAAAAGTAACTGTGTCAATTCCCATTTTGAATTTGATTCCCCATAATTTAATCCCACCCCTCTCCCAAACACCCTAGCATTTACTTCCTTTACAACCCCATCTATAAATATATTAAACAACCATGGTGACATTACACATCCCTGTCTAAGACCTACTTTTACCGGGAAGTAGTCTCCCTCTCTTCTACACACCCTAACCTGAGCCTCACTATCCTCATAAAAACTCTTTACAGCATTTAATAACTTACCACCTATTCCATATACTTGCAACATCTGCCACATTGCTCCTCTATCCACTCTATCATATGCCTTTTCTAAATCCATAAATGCAATAAAAACCTCCCTATCTTTATCTAAATACTGTTCACATATATGCTTCAATGTAAACACCTGATCTACACATCCCCTACCCACTCTAAAACCTCCTTGCTCATCCGCAATCCTACATTCTGTCTTACCTCTAATTCTTTCAATTATAACCCTACCGTACACTTTTCCTGGTATACTCAGTAAGCTTATTCCTCTGTAATTTTTACAGTCTCTTTTGTCCCCTTTCCCTTTATATAAAGGGACTATACATGCTCTCTGCCAATCCCTAGGTACCTTCCCCTCTTTCATACATTTATTAAACAAAAGTACCAACCACTCCAACACTATATCCCCCCCTGCTTTTAACATTTCTGTCATGATCCCATCAGTTCCAGCTGCTTTACCCCCTTTCATTTTACGTAATGCCTCACGTACCTCCCCCACACTTACATTCTGCTCTTCTTCACTCCTAAAAGATGGTATACCTCCCTGACCAGTGCATGAAATTACTGCCTCTGTTTCTTCCTTAACATTTAAAAGTTCCTCAAAATATTCTCGCCATCTACCCAATACCTCCATCTCCCCATCTACTAACTCCCCTACTCTGTTTTTAACTGACAAATCCATATTTTCCCTAGGCTTTCTTAACTTGTTTAACTCGCTCCAAAATTTTTTCTTATTTTCATTAAAATTTCTTGACAGTGCCTCTCCCACTCTATCATCTGCTCTCCTTTTGCACTCTCTCACCACTCTCTTTACCTTTCTTTTACTCTCCATATACTCTGCTCTTCTTATAACACTTCTGCTTTGTAAAAACCTCTCATAAGCTACCTTTTTCTCTTTTATCACACCCTTTACTTCATCATTCCACCAATCACTCCTCTTTCCTCCTGCCCCCACCCTCCTATAACCACAAACTTCTGCCCCACATTCTAATACTGCATTTTTAAAACTATTCCAACCCTCTTCAACCCCCCCACTACTCATCTTTGCACTAGCCCACCTTTCTGCCAATAGTCGCTTATATCGCTTATATATATATATATGCATGTGCGTGTCTGTGAAGTGTGACCAAAGTGCAAGTAGGAGTAGCAAGATATCCCTGTTATCTAGCGTGTTTATGAGACAGAAAAAGAAACCAGCAATCCTACCATCATGCAAAACAGTTACAGGTTTCTGTTTCACAGTCATCTGGCAGGACGGTAGTACTTCCCTGGGTGGTTGCTGTCTACCAATTTACTACTAATTACTGTGTGCTGTATAACCCTTGTGGTTTAGTGCTTCTTTTTTATTATAATAATAATTTTAATTACTGTATTTTCCAGCATATGAGGCGCACGAGAATAAGAGACATAAGGTGATGTTTCCAAGCAGTCATAACGTAACATTAGTAAGCAACTGCTGAAGTGTAACACAAAGCCTATCCTTGACCCTGACATTGAGCATATAAGGCACAAGCTGATTTTTCCAAGACTTTTTCGGGGAGGAAAGGTGTGCCCTATATGCCGGAAAATATGGTAAATTTTCTCGTTTGGTCCCATCAAACTGCGGCGCTTTGATACTAGTGAAGGATTCCCAATATAAGAATTGGGGCTGCCTTCCTCTTCTTCCTTGAATCAAACCTGTTTATCTCCTAAACCCCAGGGGTATAAGCCCTATGGGTTCAGCACTTCCCCAAAACTACTATAGTAATTTGAATTTGGCTTCATTTTGTTTCAGAGGCTGTATCTTTTTATATATGGCTCCATTCTCTCTAATAATGACATTCATTTAAAAATGTGTAGCCAAAAAAAAAAAAAAAAAAAAGCTTTGGGTATGAGCAATCCAGTATGCACACTTTCAATGAGATTCTGCTGTATGACTTGTGGGTTTAGTTCTTAGTTTTGATTATACTAATAATATATGAAATCTTATGGTTGGCCCCTTCCAAGGGAGGGTATCTATGCTGGCTGGTTAATGATTCTTGATCAAAAGAATAAAAACTACCCTTATTATATGATCCCTATGGGTTTACTGCCAGATCAACCAGGTGGGGGTTTGTGAAGAGATGTTGGAGTAATTAATACACACATTGTATGTCTTGGAGGTGTATAATAAGAGTCTAGAGGAGTGGACCCACAAGCTTTGGTTTGTAAAATCTATGCCTAGCAGGAACTGACCGCAAGGCCTCTGGCCTACTGCTCACATGTGATGGGTCTTGTGATGTCACGGCTAGCATGGAAGCATATCTATAAAGTAGCTGGGATTATCTAAGTACGTATATACAACACAGTACAAGTAACACTACTGACAGTAGCAACAGCCTGGTTGATCAGGGTTGGGCTGCAGGAGTAGGAAAACTCAAGAAACCTGTCAAAGGTACACCATGTACAGTATATCTACAGCTGGTTTTATATTTAGAGGTGCACCAAGCTAAAATTAAAAGGACACCTAAAATAAACATGAATTTTATATATTAGACGGAGATCTGTTAGAAGAAATCCAAGATATTGTAGGGAGGTGCTTGATGCTGAAGGCCTTTTGGTACAAGAAATTGGGGCTACCCTCACCTCCCCTTCCTCAGATCAAACATGATTGCTTCCCATTCCCTAGCCATGTATGGCTCCTTTAGGTTTAATATTTCACCACATGTATGAGTGGCAAAATCCTTCAAGGGTTGCTATGATACCAGTCAATAGCTCTTGATCCAAGGAGCTTGAGCTTCCCCTCCTTAGATTAAACCTGATTACCAAGCACTGTACGACCTCAGTGGATTTAGAGCTTCCCCATGGGTATCCCATTACCAAGGCACAGTATTTTCCTTACTGGTTTTATGCTTTCTGTGATTATAATGTATGAATGAGGATGGGAAGGTTCAGTGTGTGGGAGAGGGTGGGTGCTGTATGTGGTTCTTGAGGCTTAATATTGCAAGATAACTAGGGTGCTAACTTTGCTCCTCCAACTTCACCTGGTAAAACCCTCAACATGTGTCAACTACTAATACTGCTTTGTACATGTGGAGAGGGACATGGGAACCCATGTCAAGTGGTACAGGTTATGTGGTGGATTTTCCTCTAGCAACAGGCACTTAGGTACTTAAAATCTATTGTGAGCCAGGCTAACCATTCTTTGAGACCAAAAATTATGGCACACCGTCAGTGGCCTCACCTGCCAGTAAAGGTGGTATCACCCCTCATGATGTGTCATCATCCAGCTGCTACTTGACATTCATCTCCAAGTGTGTAGGTATCAATTCACGTATGTAGCATGCATATAGTTTAATGCCAAGTGCCATATTGATGTGGTGGAGTTCTTCATCATTGGCAGATCAGATTAGATTTTACCACCGAAGTGGCTAGTTTATTGCGCACCCCATATCCATCCTGTGGACGGTAGCGCAAGTGCATATGGACACACAAAAGGCCTAGGAATATTTGAATCTATATCTACATATCTACAGTTCACTTATCTGTTCACTTATATATATATATATATATATATATATATATATATATATATATATATATATATATATATATATATATATATATATATATATATATATATATATATATATATATATATATATATATATATATATATATATATATATATATATATATATATATATATATATATATATATATATATATATATATACAGTGGACCCCCGCTTAACGATCACCTCCCAATGCGACCAATTATGTAAGTGTATTTATTTACGTAAGTGCATTTGTACGTGTATGTTTGGGGGTCTGAAATGGACTAATCTACTTCACAATATTCCTTATGGGAACAAATTCGGTCTGTACTGGCACCTGAACATACTTCTGGAATGAAAAAATATCGTTAACCAGGGGTCCACTGTATATATATATATATATATATATATATAAAGTTATTATACTGTATCTATTCCTCAATATGTGGACAATTAAGCACATTGTGTTCAAGACAGTGACCATATGTCTGACCACTTAATTTGCATTTAGTTTGATGTGTGTCTCCCAAACTGCCAGAAGTACTTGTAACTAAGCCTAAGCCTGGCCGCTACAACATCAGTCAGTCTGTTCACATTGCAAGTTGCTCCATAAACATACTTATCTACGTTCATGTTATCATAGTGGATTATAGATCTACTCAGACTTCTAACTGCATTCCTGTAACAATAATTTTCATTATTTACTTCTCTCCTAATATTATTCCTAATGCTAGACACAGAGATACCAAAGTTATATTCTACATCATTGGCAGTGTATCTCAGGTTGTAGATAAGTGAAACAAATACCCAGGTCGTTTTAAATATTGGATAAACAGCTATATGAATGGTTGTGACTTGGACCTGTCTAGCATAGACCAAGAAGCCTCCTGCAGTGATCCTACATTTTTATGTTCTTATGCTGAATGTTGAAGATAAGAAGTGCCACCCAAAGCATGCTTGCACTCTAGATACATTCTCGGTCAATTCAAATAGGGTTGTCTGGCCATGTTGGCAGAGGGAAAGGGGGTCACCTGTTCCACACTGCCCCTCTCTTCCAGGGAAGCAGATATAGATGGTGTATGGTAAGAGAATTTCTGGTTTATCAGATCCAGGCCTTTGTAGGCTTAAAGTAACGAAAAATGTCCCACATTTAGTGCAGACTTTCTGCTTGGGCTCACTAATTTTTGGCTGTTTGACCCATACAAGTTTAGCACCTTATTAATACATATAAGCCCTGTTAGGTAAGACACATATGCAACAGTTAGGTATCTTTATTTCGAAACGTTTCGCCTACATAGTAGGCTTCTTCAGTCGAGTACAGAAAAGCTGATAGAAGCTTCTATCAACTTTTCTGTACTCGACTGAAGAAGCCTACTGTGTAGGCGAAACGTTTCGAAAAAAAGATACTTAACTGTTGCATATCTGTCTTACCTAACAACCTGTCGGTATTTTATACCATTTGAGTGTTCACATATAAGCCCTGCTTATACAGCAGGTTAGGCCACCGTGGCCTGGTGGCTAAAGCTCCCGCTTCACACATGGAGGGCCCGGGTTCGATTCCCGGCGGGTGGAAACATTTCGACACGTTTCCTTACACCTGTTGTCCTGTTCACCTAGCAGCAAATAGGTACCTGGGTGTTAGTCGACTGGTGTGGGTCGCATCCTGGGGGACAAGATTAAGGACCCCAATGGAAATAAGTTAGACAGTCCTCGACGACGCACTGACTTTCTTGGGTTATCCTGGGTGGCTAACCCTCCGGGGTTAAAAATCCGAACGAAATCTTATCTTATCTTATCTTAGGTTCCAGGCTACTGCTGTAAAGTGAAAATCGCTAGAATAGGGCTCATGTTCCAAGGCACCTTGATGTGTAGGGCTCTTTATCCAAAGCACCTTGATGTGTAGGGCTCTTGATCCAAAGCACCTTTATGTTAATGTCGGGCTCTTGGTCCAAGTTTCCTTCAAGGAAATGCCTATAATGCTGGTATAAGGATCTTGATCCAAGGGATTGGTGCTCTCATCCCTTTCCCGTATCAAAATGATTACCTTTCACTCCATAGGCGCTGTATAACCCCTACAGGTTTAGCGCCATCCCATAAATAATAACAGCCTGGTTGATCAGCCCTGAAGCACTGCGAGGCCTGGTCATGGACCAGGACATGGGGGTGTTGACCCCCGAACATCCAGGTATAAAAATGAAAATTATTTCCTTTCAAAGCTTACGTGTAGTTTACATAAAAAATATAATAATAATAATAATTCGTATGATGATACTAGTCTGGGTTACAAGGTACAGTGGATACACTGTATTTAGGAGTTCTATCATAAATATATCTTATCATAGTAAAATATATAAAAAAAATAGATACATCAGCAGCATCACCGTGACAGTTGCTATGACTCCTCCCATCCTCTAATCTAATGAAATCGTAAATAAAATAAATTTTATGTCACAGATTGCCATGTCTAAGAAAACAGAACTGCAGAGGAATGCTATAAACACTAAAAGAAATTAATATCCTAAACAAAATAGTAGTATATTAAAAAAAGGTAAAAAAAATATATAAAATAAAATAAAGTGGACATAAACCGGCAGATGTGCAGCATCTGGCCTCTGGTGACTCCTCTTGCTGGGTGGAAGGTGCTACCAGGTACTCTCTCCTGTTTTAACCTAATTTTACCCCAATTTACTTAATTTTTACTCTTGATTATTGTCAGTGTGCGCGTGTAAGGTGCCGTAGCTTAAGGGAAAGTGGGTTATGTAGCTTGTCACGCTGCAGGTTAAGGTAATTTACAAGGAAATATGAAGAGGGTAGATGCCACGTCTGAGACACGCCCTTGTAAGCTGCTTCCTTGATGTCGCTTATTGGCTCGTGATCCAAGGAACTAAAACTCTTTCTTTCCTTGGATCGAATCTGGTTGCTTCCTATTTTCCAGACGCTGTATAATTCCTACGGGTTTAGCGTTTCAAAAATTATTATAATCAAGGGGGAAGTGCTAAACCCGTAGGATTATACACCGCCTGTGGGGGGGATGGAAGGTACTCGGTTAATTCAGGGAACTGGAGCACAGATCCAGTTCCCTAGATCAAGAGCCCCTCACCAGCATCAAGGAGCCTTCCTTGAGGGGCCTCAAAAATTATTGAAAGACGAACGAAAGACGTTTGACCCCGACGGATTTAACACCATCACGGATACATGCGTAAGGTTGCAGGTTAGTTCACAGAAATATAATAATAGTAATATAATATATTTATTTGCTACAAGTACATGTACGAGGTATACAGTCCCAGCTGACACCAATGACACTACTATATAGAAAGCCACTTGTTATGCAGAGCATTTCGGGCAAATTAGGTCAGTTTTGTCCCATGAAGCCCCTCAAGGAAGGTTCCTTGATGGTGAGGGGCTCTTGATTTAGGGAATTGGATCTGTGCTCCAGTTCCCCGAATTAAGCCTGAATGCCTTCCACATCCCCTCCCCCAGGCGCTGTATAATCCTCCGGGTTTAGCGCTTCCCCCTTGATTATAATAATAATAATAATGTCCCATGAAGCGACCCACACCAGTCGACTAACCCAGGCACCAATTTTAAACTGATGGGTGAACAGGGACAGCAGGTGTCTTATGGAAACACGTCTCTGATCTTTTCCAGCCATACCGGAGGAGATTCGAACTCCGGACCTCAGTGTGTGTGAGGTGTGTGCGCTAGTTAAAGGCTAACGATATCATAGCAACTTTTGGTATCATTTTACTCTAACACAGAAGTATTATGGGTCCCATATTTTTTGGAAAGACATAGAATTAAGGGAGCAATGACGGAAGTGGACCAATATAAAGGAGTAAATAAATGGGGTATAAATAAATTGTCGAAAATGCCTAACCAAGATGTGACTCACAGTAATGGATTAAGTTGTGGAAATTTAGAAAGCATGTAGGGGAGTATTGGTTTGACAATAGAATTGTAGATGAGTAGAATAAACACAGATTGAAATTTAAATTTAAATTATAATTTAATTTTGTTTTACAACAATAATGTTTGACAAGTCTGACCAACCAGCCTGCATCATAATAGGACTGATGTAATGTTGGACGTGACCGTGAGGTGATATCTCATCCTGATACACCCTTCTGCTGTTCCATTATTACAGGTTCTTGATAATGTGAGAAATCATGAAAGCACTTGGAATTTCACTATTTTTTCCAGTGGTTGGTTGCAGATTAATTGAGACAGGAGTAAATTTTGTGATTCTTTAATATGGCCTAGTCTCAAGCTTAACTAATGTAGTTTGAGTTCTTTTCTTTTCAGGAGAGTTTGCTACTGACTTCTGACAACCATCCAGTTGTGTTGTTACTCTGCATCTCTCTTCAGTGCTACAACAGCTGTTGTTCTGTAAGGTTATTCCTGCAATCATGCTCTGTAAGTGACTGTGGTCTTGCCAAATTCTTCCCTTCAGTTCGTGATTACTACTGAAATTCATGATGGATGTTACACCTAAGAAGTGTGCGAGTATTGTAGCTCTTAGAAAACACGCTGATCTGAGTATCCAACAGATTGCTGAAAATTTGAGCCTAGCAAAGTCAACTGTTGTTCGGATTCTGAAGAGAGCTGAAGACATTGGTGATTGTGGAGTGCTGTATCGAGAAAGATGTGGAAGAAAACGCAAGACAACACCTCACAGTGACGAGGTTTTCGTGAGAAATAGTGTGAAGGGTCCCAAGAAAACCAGAAAAGATCTACAGAGATTTGACTTCAGCTAGTGTAAATGTTGATTCTTCAACTGTTCGATGAAGGCTCCTTGAAGTTGGCAGATAGTAGATTAGATTTTGCAGAACTGCCAGAAAACCGGTAAAGAAGAAACAATTTACCTGGAGAGAGTTCCGGGGGTCAACGCCCCCAAGGCCCGGTCTGTGACCAGGCCTCATGGTGGATCAGGGCCTGATCAACCAGGCTGTTACTGCTGACTGCATGCAATCCAACGTACAAACAACAGCCCGGCTGGTCAGGTACCGACTTTAGGTGCTTGTCCAGTGCCTGCTTGAAGACAGCCAGGGGTCTATTGGTAATCCCCCTTATGTATGCTGGGAGGCAGTTGAACAGTCTTGGGCCCCTGACACTTATTGTGTTGTCTCTTAACGTGCTAGTGGCACCCCTGCTTTTCAATTATTGACTGCTTCTATGAAAAAACTGCTGTGGTGGGCACTTGATCATAAGGGATGGATGACAGATGAAGAAAAATTCTAATTTCAGATGAGCATATTGAAGTATATGTACTTGGGTACAGATCAGTGGTAGTGAGACTGAGCAAAGATGAACCTCTTTGAAATGGACACATTCAGTAAGTGCCAAAACACTCACCTAAGATGTTTTGGGGGAGTTTTACTACTTAAAAAGCCCTGTATGGCTTATTATTATTGAGGGAATGATAAACAGTGAAGAATACACGACAGTCCTGGCAACTCATTTGCTTCCCATTGTGGATAAAGACTTCCTGATTCAGAAGGCATTTTCCAGCAGGATCTTGCACCATGCCACACTTCCAGAAAAGTGCTGACATTCTTCAGAGAGAGTGGGTCAAGTGTTCTAATTGGCTTGGAAATTCTCCTGAGCTCATCTCATTTGAGAATCTATGGGCAATAACCAGAAGTAAATTTGCAAAACAAGACTGTTCAACTGTGATTTTCAAATGTGATTTCGTTCACCATGAGGCAGGCCAAAACATTATGGGTTCAAGTCCTTGGCTAGTCACGGTGTTATTATTGATCAGTACCACTCGTTTGTGGTGACAGTAATATGAAATACTGCTTGTTGGGCTAGTACACCAAACAGGGAGTAGAATGAAATTAGCTTAGAGGCACACCCACACCACCCTATGTCCTCGGACCAAGGGTAACACACCTAGCTTGGCTGGTTGCTTGGCTCTTGTAGGATTTGGTGGTCCTGTGGGTTAGAGCGTCATATAATTTTTGTTCACTATGAGGCAGGTCAAAATATCCTGGATTCGAGACCTTAGCTGATCACAGTGTTGTTATTGAAATATATATATATATATATATATATATATATATATATATATATATATATATATATATATATATATATATATATATATATATATATATATATATATATATATATTTAACAAGTCGGCCGTCTCCCACCGAGGCAGGGTGACCCAAAAAAGAAAGAAAATCCCTAAAAAGAAAATGCTTTCATCATCATTCAACACTTTCACCACACTCACACATAATCACTGTTTTTGCAGAGGTGCTCAGAATACAACAGTTTAGAAGCATATACCTATAAAGATACACAACATATCCCTCCAAACTGCCAATATCCCAAACTCCTCCTTTAAAGTGCAAGCATTGTACTTCCCATTACCAGGACTCAAGTCCGACTATATGAAAATAACCGGTTTCCCTGAATCCCTTCACTAAATATTACCCTGCTCACACTCCAACAGATCGTCAGGTCCCAAGTACCATTCGTCTCCATTCACTCCTATCTAACACGCTCACGTATATATATACGGGAGGGGTGTTAATGTTGCAGTTTAAAAACTAGTGTAAAGCACCCTTCTGGCAAGACAGTGATGGAGTGAATGATGGTGAAAGTTTTTCTTTTTCGGGCCACCCTGCCTTGGTGGGAATCGGCCAGTGTGATAATAAAAATAAAAAATAAAATATACATATATGTATAGGTTGGTAGACAGCAACCACCCAGGGAAGTACTACCGTCCTGCCAGATGACTGTGAAACAGAAACCTGTAACTGTTTTGCATGATGGTAGGATTGCTGGTTTCTTTTTCTGTCTCATAAACACGCTAGATAACAGGGATATCTTGCTACTCCTATTTACACTTTGGTCACACTTCACAGACACACACATGCATATATATATACATACATCTAGGTTTTTCTCCTTTTTCTAAATAGCTCTTGCTCTTCTTTATTTCTTCTATTGTCCATGGGGAAGTGGAAAAGAATCTTTCCTCCGTAAGCCATGAGTGTCGTATGAGGCGACTAAAATGCCGGGAGCAATGGGCTAGTAACCCCTTCTCCTGTAGACATTTACTAAAAAAGAGAAGAAGAAAAACTTTATAAAACTGGGATGCTTGAATGTGCGTGGATGTAGTGCGGATGACAAGAAACAGATGATTGCTGATGTTATGAATGAAAAGAAGTTGGATGTCCTGGCCCTAAGCGAAACAAAGCTGAAGGGGGTAGGGGTTTCGGTGGGGGGAAATAAATGGGATTAAATCTGGAGTATCTGAGAGAGTTAGAGCAAAGGAAGGGGTGCCAGTAATGTTGAAGGATCAGTTATGGAAGGAGAAAAGAGAATATGAATGTGTAAATTCAAGAATTATGTGGATTAAAGTAAAGGTTGGATGTGAAAAGTATGCACCTGGAGAAGAGAGGAATGCAGAGGAGAGAGAGAGATTTTGGGAGATGTTAAGTGAATGTATAGGAGCCTTTGAACCAAGTGAGAGAGTAATTGTGGTAGGGGATCTGAATGCTAAAGTAGGAGAAACTTTTAGAGAGGGTGTGGTAGGTAAGTTTGGGGTGCCAGGTGTAAATGATAATGGGAGCCCTTTGATTGAACTTTGTATAGAAAGGGGTTTAGTTATAGGTAATACATATTTTAAGAAAAAGAGGATAAATAAGTATACAAGATATGATGTAGGGCAAAATGACAGTAGTTTGTTGGATTATGTATTGGTAGATAAAAGACTGTTGAGTAGACTTCAGGATGTACATGTTTATAGAGGGGCCACAGATATATCAGATCACTTTCTAGTTGTAGCTACACTGAGAGTAAAAGGTAGATGGGATACAAGGAGAATAGAAGCATCAGGGAAAAAGAGAGGTGAAGGTTTATAAACTAAAAGAGGAGGCAGTTAGGGTAAGATATAAACAGCTATTGGAGGATAGATAGGCTAATGAGAGCATAGGCAATGGGGTTGAAGAGGTATGTTGTAGGTTTAAAAATGTAGTGTTAGAGTGTTCAGCAGAAGTTTGTGGTTACAGGAAAGTGGGTGCGGGAGGGAAGAGGAGCGATTGGTGGAATGATGATGTAAAGAGAGCAGTAAGGGAGAAAAAGTTAGCATATGAGAAGTTTTTACAAAGTAGAAGTGATGCAAGGAGGGAAGAGTATATGGAGAAAAAGAGAGAGGTTAAGAGAGTGGTGAAGCAATGTAAAAAGAGAGCAAATGAGAGAGTGGGTGAGATGTTATCAACAAATTTTGTTGAAAATAAGAAAAAGTTTTGGAGTGAGATTAACAAGTTAAGGAAGCCTAGAGAACAAATGGATTTGTCAGTTAAAAATAGGAGAGGAGAGTTATTAAATGGAGAGTTAGAGGTATTGGGAAGATGGAGGGAATATTTTGAGGAATTGTTAAATGTTGATGAAGATGGGGAAGCTGTGATTTCGTGTATAGGGCAAGGAGGAATAACATCTTGTAGGAATGAGGAAGAGCCAGTTGTGAGTGTGGGGGAAGTTCGTGAGGCAGTAGATAAAATGAAAGGGGGTAAGGCAGCCGGGATTGATGGGATAAAGATAGAAATGTTAAGAGCAGGTGGGGATATAGTTTTGGAGTGGTTGGTGCAATTAATAAATGTATGGAAGAGGGTAAGGTACCTAGGGATTGGCAGAGAGCATGCCTAGTTCCTTTGTATAAAGGCAAAGGGGACAAAAGAGAGTGCAAAAATTATAGGGGGATAAGTCTGTTGAGTATACCTGGTAAAGTGTATGGTAGAGTTATTATTGAAAGAATTAAGAGTAAGACGGAGAATAGGATAGCAGATGAACAAGGAGGCTTTAGGAAAGGTAGGGGGTGTGTGGACCCGGTGTTTACAGTGAAACATATAAGTGAACAGTACGTATTTAGATAAGGCTAAAGAGGTCTTAGTGGCATTTATGGATTTGGAAAAGGCGTATGACAGGGTGGATAGGGGGGCAGTGTGGCAGATGTTGCAGGTGTATGGTGTAGGAGGTAGGTTACTGAAAGCAGTGAAGAGTTTTTACGATGATAATGAGGCTCAAGTTAGAGTATGTAGGAAAGAGGGAAATTATTTCCCAGTAAAAGTAGGCCTTAGACAAGGATGTGTGATGTCACCATGGTTGTTTAATATATTTATAGATGGGGTTTTAAGAGAAGTAAATGCGAGGGTCTTTGCAAAAGGCGTGGAGTTAAAAGATAAAGAATCATACATAAAGTGGGAGTTGTCACAGTTGCTCTTTGCTGATGACACTGTGCTCTTGGGAGATTCTGAAGAGAAGTTGCAGAGATTGGTGGATGAATTTGGTAGGGTGTGCAAAAGAAGAAAATTAAAAGTGAATACAGGAAAGAGTAAGGTTATGAGGATAACAAAAAGATTAGGTGATGAAAGATTGGATATCAGATTGGAGGGAGAGAGTATGGAGGAGGTGAATGTATTCAGATATTTGGGAGTGGACGTGTCAGCGGATGGGTCTATGAAAGATGAGGTGAATCATAGAATTGATGAGGGGAAAAGGGTGAGTGGTGCACTTAGGAGTCTGTGGAGACAAAGAAGTTTGTCCTTGGAGGCAAAGAGGGGAATGTATGAGAGTATAGTTTTACCAACGCTCTTATATGGGTGTGAAGCATGGGTGATGAATGTTGCAGCGAGGAGAAGGCTGGAGGCAGTGGAGATGTCATGTCTGAGGGCAATGTGTTGTGTGAATATAATGCAGAGAATTCGTAGTTTGGAAGTTAGGAGGAGGTGCTGGATTACCAAAACTGTTGTCCAGAGGGCTGAGGAAGGGTTGTTGAGGTGGTTCGGACATGTAGAGAGAATGGAGCGAAACAGAGTGACTTCAAGAGTGTATCAGTCTGTAATGGAAGGAAGGCGGGGTAGGGGTCGGCCTAGGAAAGGTTGGAGGGAGGGGGTAAAGGAGGTTTTGTGTGCGAGGGGCTTGGACTTCCAGCAGGCATGCGTGAGCGTGTTTGATAGGAGTGAATGGAGACAAATGGTTTTTAATACTTGACGTGCTGTTGGAGTGTGAGCAAAGTAACATTTATGAAGGGGTTCAGGGAAACCGGCAGGCCGGACTTGAGTCCTGGAGATGGGAAGTACAGTGCCTGCACTCTGAAGGAGGGGTGTTAATGTTGCAGTTTAAAAACTGTAGTGTAAAGCATCCTTCTGGCAAGACAGTGATGGAGTGAATGATGGTGAAAGTTTTTCTTTTTCGGGCCACCCTGCCTTGGTGGGAATCGGCCAGTGTGAATATAATAAAATAATAATAATATATATATATATATATATATATATATATATATATATATATATATATATATATATATATATATATATATATATATATATATATATATATATATAAAAAGTCGGTCATCTCCCACCAAGGCAGGGTGATCTAAAAAGAAAGAAAATCCCCAGAAAGAAAATACTTTCATCATCATTCAACACTTTCACCTCACTCATACATAATCACTGTTTTTGAAAAGGTGCTCAGAATACAACAGTTAAAAGCATATACGTATGTATAAAGATGCACAACATATCCCTGCAAACTGCCAATATCCTAAAACCCTCCTTTAAAGTGCAGGCATTGTACTTCCCATTTCCTGGACTCAAGTCCAGCTATATGAAGAGAACCAGTTTCCTTGAATCCCTTCGCTAAATATTACCCTGCTTGCACTCCAACAGCTCGTCAGGTCCCAAATATTATTTGTCTACATTCACTCCTATCTAACACGTTCACGCACGCTTGCTGGAAGTCCAAGCCCCTCGCCCACAAAACCTCCTTTACCCCCTCCCTCCAACCTTTTCGAGGACGACCCCTACCCCACCTTCCTTCCCTTACAGATTTATACTCTCTCCATGTCATTCTACTTTGATCCATTCTCTCTAAATGACCAAACAACCTCAACAACCCCTCTTCTGCCCTCTGACTAATACTTTTATTAACTCCACACCTTCTAATTTCCACATTCCGAATTTTCTGCATAATATTTACACCAAACATTGCCCTTAGACAGGACATCTCCACTGCCTCCAACTGTCTCCTCGCTGCAGCATTTACAACCCAAGCTTCACACCCATATAAGAGTGTTAGTACCACTATACTTTCATACATTCCCTTCTTTGCCTCCATAGATAACGTTTTTTTTGTGTACATATACCTCAACGCACCACTCGCCTTTTTTCCTTCATCAATTCTGTGGTTAACCTAATCCATCTGCTGACACATCAACTCCCAAATATCTGAAAACATTCACTTCTTCCATACTCCTCTTCAATTTGATATCCAATTTTTCTTTATCTAAATCATTTGATACCCTCATCACCTTACTCTTTTTCTATGCTGACTTTCAACTTTCTATCTTTACACACTCTCCCAAACTCGTCCACTAACCTTTGCAATTTTTCTTTAGAATCTCCCGTAAGCACAGTATCATCAGCAAAAAGTAACTGTGTCAATTCCCATTTTGTATTTGATTACCCATAATTTAATCCCACCCCTCTCCTGAACACCCTAGCATTTACTTCTTTTACAACCCTATCTCTAAATACTATATTAAACAACCATGGTGACGTTACACATCCCTGTCTAAGACCTACTTTTACCAGGAAGTAGTCTCCCTCTCTTCTACACACCCTAACCTGAGCCTCCCTATCCTCATAAAAACTCTTTACAGCATTTAGTAACTTACTACCTATTCCATATACTTGCAACATCTGCCACATTGTTCCCCTATCCACTCTATCATATGCCTTTTCTAAATCCATAAATGCAATGAAAACTTCTCTGCCTTTATCAAAATACAGTTCACGTATATGCTTCAATGTAAACACTTGATCTACACATCCCCTACCCACTCTAAGACCTCCTTGCTCATTCACAATCCTGCATTCTGCCTTACCTCTAATTCTTTCAATAATAACCCTACCGTACACTTTTCCTGGTATACTCAGTAAACTAATTCCTCTATAATTTTTACAATCTCTTTTGTCCCTCTTCCCTTTATATAAAGGAACTATACATGCTCTCTGCCAATCCCTAGGTACCTTCCCCTCTTTCATATATTTATTAAACAAAAATACCAACCACTCTAACACTATATCCCCCTGCTTTTAACATTTCTGTCATGATCCCATCAGTTCCAGCTGCTTTACGCCTTTTCATTCTACGTAATGCCTTACGCACCTCCCCCACACTCACATCCTGCTCTTCTTCACTCCTACAAGATGGTATACCTCCCTGGCTAATGCATGAAATTACTGCCTCCTTTTCTTCGTTGACATTTAAAAGTTCCTCAAAATATTCCCGCCATCTACCCAATACTTCCATTTCCCCATCTACTAACTCCCCTACTCTGTTTTTAACTGACAAATCCATTTGTTCCCTAGGCTTTCTTAACTTGTTTAACTCACTCCAAATTTTTTTCTTATTTTCATCAAAATTTCTTGACAGTGCCTCTCCCACTATATCATCTGCTCTCCTTTGGCACTCTCTCACCACTCTCTTGATTTTTCTTTTACTCTCCATATACTCTGCTCTTATAACACTTCTGCTTTGTAAAAACCTCTCGTAAGCTACCTTTTTCTCTTTTATCACACCCTTTACTTCATCATTCTGCCAATCGCTCCTCTTTCCTCCTGCACCCACACTCCTATAGGCACAGACTTCTGCCCCACATTCTAATACTGCATTTTTAAAACTATTCCAACCCTCTTCAACCTCCCCCCCCCCACTTCTCATACTTGCACTAACCCACCTTTCTGCCAGTAGTTGCTTATATCTCACCTGAACTTCCTCCTCCCTTAGTTTATACACTTTCACCTCTCTCTCTTACTTCTTGTTGCCAGTTTCCTCTTGTCCCATCTACTTTTTTACTCTAAATGTAGCTACAACTAAATAATGATCCGATATATCAGTTGCCTCTATAAACATGTACATCCTGGAACCCACCCATCAACCTTTGATATATATACATATGTATGTGTATATATAGTATATATAAAGAGAAACTTTAGTTTTTCTTTTTAGGTCACCATGCCTTGGTGGGATGTGGCCTGGTCATTGAAAAAACAATGTGTATGTATGTATGTATATATATATATATATATATATATATATATATATATATATATATATATATATATATATATATATATATGTATATATATATATGTATATATATATATATATGTATATATATCTTTCTTTCAACACACCGGCCGTATCCCACCGAGGCGGGGTGGCCCAAAAGGAAAAACGAAAGTTTCTCCTTTTACATTTAGTAATATATTTTTTTTTTTAGTTTCTTTTTTTTTTCCAACAAGATAAGAGGAAATAAACAAGAATAAGAACTAGAAAGAAAATAGAAGAAAACCCAGAGGGGTGTGTATATATGTGCTTGTACATGTATGTGTAGTGTGACCTAAGTGTAAGTAGAAGTAGCAAGACGTACCTGAAATCTTGCATGTTCATGAGACAGAAAAAAGGACACCAGCAATCCTACCATCATGTAAAACAATTACAGGCTTTCGTTTTACACTCACTTGGCAGGACGGTAGTACCTCCCAGGGCGGTTGCTGTCTACCAACCTACTACCTATAATGTATATATATATATATATATATTTTTTTTTTTTTTTTTTTTTTTTTTTCAACAAGTTGGTCGTCTCCCACCGAGGCAGGGTGACCCAAAAAAGAAAGAAAATCCCCGAAAAGAAAATACTTTCATCATCATTCAACACTTTCACCACACTCACACATTATCACTGCTTTTGCAGAGGTGCTCAGAATACAACAGTTTAGAAGCATATACGTATAAAGATACACAACATATCCCTCCAAACTGCCAATATCCCAAACCCCTCCTTTAAAGTGCAGGCATTGTACTTCCCATTTCCAGGACTCAAGTCTGACTATAAGAAAATAACCGGTTTCCCTGAATCCCTTCACTAAATATTACCCTGCTCACACTCCAACAGATCGTCAGGTCCCAAGTATTATTCGTCTCCATTCACTCCTATCTAACACGCTCATGCACGCTTGCTGGAAGTCCAAGCCCCTCACCCACAAAACCTCCTTTACCCCCTCTTTCCAACCCTTTCGAGGACGACCCCTACCCCTCTTTCCTTCCCCTATAGATTTATATGCTTTCCATGTCATTCTACTTTGACATATATATATATATATATATATATATATATATATATATATATATATATATATATATATATATATATATATATATATATATATATATATATATATATATATATATATATATATATATATATATATATATATATATATATATATATATATATATATATATATATATATATATATATATATATATACACACACACACACACACACACACATACGTATATATGCATATATATGTATGTACACACATACATAAATTGTAGCTGTTTGACTAAGTTTTAAGGGTTTTCTTTCAGGTCTGCACTTCTGTGTACTAATTAAGTAAGTTATGTTGTGGATAAGAATGATAGACTGTCCTCTACAATTTGTAAATGAGATGCATAATATGTGTGACTGCAATGGCTAATTAATTTATTTTTATTTTTTTGTTCCAGAATTAACAGAATAACTGCAAGATGGCAACACGTTGGGGCATAGTAAGTGCAGGTCTGATCTCCAGTGATTTTGTCAATGCCCTGAAACTCTTACCACCTGGGGAGCACCGCCTGGTTGCTGTAGCGGCTCGCTCGCTTGAACGTGCCAAAAGCTTTGCTACCAAGAATGGAGTGGAGAAAGCATATGGTTCTTATGAGGATCTTGCTAAGGACCCAGATGTAGGTAAGCTGGTAAGGAGCTGCTTTCTGCATTCCAAGGACTTACTGTACACAAATAACCCGCACATAAAAGAGAGAAGCTTACAACGACGTTTCAGTCCGACTTGGACCATTTACAAAGTCACACTAACCAGAAGTGGAGCAGGATGGCTATATATAGGCAGGAAGAGGTGGTGGTAGTAGTAGTATAAGAATGGTATATAATACCGATAAGAAGAAATTAAGACACATGCGCAACACCCGGGCATCTCTATTGCAGACGTTTCGCCATCCAGCCAGCCACTGGATGGCGAAACGTCCACAACAAAGACACCCAGACGCCGCACATGTGTCTTAATTTCATCAGTAGTAGTAGTAGTAGAAAAGGTAGTAGTAATGGTAGTGGTAGAAGTGGGGAATAAGGAGGACGAGCCAGTCAAATACAAAGGAAGGGGAGCACTTAGGGAGCACAAAAATAGTGTTAGGCTTGCCGACACTAACAATGCTCTTTTCTGTCACGTCAGAGATCATAGCCATCCTATTGACTGGTCTTCTGCTAAAACTGTCTTCCCTACTTCCAACTCGAACAGTCGCCGTCTAGTTGAATCCTCTCTAATACGTACACAACTTTCCTTGTATGAATCTTAGCCCTGAATTCGTCTCTGTAGATGCCTTCCTCTCCCACTACATTGTAAAATGCTCCAAACTTCAGAACACCTGTGACTTAACCTGACTCCTCATTTTTTCTTTTTCTTTTTCTTCTTCTCCCTCTTCCCCTTTCCTCTTTCCTTTTTCTCCTCTGGGTTGTCTTTCTCTCTTCTGTCTCGTGTTTCTGTTCCTTCTTCATTTATTTCACCACTTCCCCTTTCACGCACCTCTGTGCGCTTGCTCTCCCTCGGTGGGCACCTAGCTCCCTTGCAGTGCTCCCCTTCCTTTGTATTTGACTGGCTCGTCCTCCTTATTTACTACTACTACTACTACTACTACTACTACTACTACTACTACTACTACTACTACTACTACTACTACTACTACTACTACTACCACCACTACTACCACCACTACTACCACCACTACCACTACCACCACTACCACTACCACCACTACCACCACCACTACCACCACTACCACCACTACCACCACTACCACCACTACCACCACTACCACCACTACCACCACTACCACCACTACCACCACTACTACCACCACTACCACCACTACCACCACCACCACCACCACCACCACCACCACCACCACCACCACCACCACCACCACCACCACCACCACCACCACCACCACCACCACCTCCTCCTCCTCCTCTTCCTGCCTATATATAGCCGTCCTGCTCCACTTCTGGTTAGTGTGACTTCGTAAATGGTCCAAGTCGGACCGAAACGTCGTCGTAAGCTTCTCTCTTTTATGTGCGGGTTATTTGTGTATCGTTCCAGTCACGGTATTGTGCCTTTTTTTGTTATTTAAGGATTTATTGTGTCTGTTGACTTATGTAATAGTATCTATGCAGTACAGTATTTCAAATTAGCAACAGGAGAAAGATGAAGATTATTCTCATTATTAACCCTGAAGGTTGTAACCCAGGATAAGCCAAGAGAGCTACTCAGTATGGGTTACTTCCTCTGTGGCCTTTTGGCACTTTTCCCAGTGATGGGACTGACAACAACTGACTAACAACCAGGTACCAACTCATTACTAGATGAACAGGCAATACATATGAGGAAAGAAATGCTTATGCATTCTAGAAGCTTTCTTTGTGCTTGACAGTATTTTATTACATGTAAACAGAACATTGTACTGTATGAAGAAATAAATTATTTAATTTGATTTGAGATACCCATCATTGCCACCTGCTTTGGGACTGAACCTGGGTCCCTTGGTTGTGAGTCAGAGGTAAAGTAAATCCTTGATATAACAGACTAATAATGGAAAGCAGGTAGCTGGTAAAGACAATCATGGTGGATAGACAAGAGATTGTTTTGTCATGATAGTAACATTAACCAATTATTATATAACCAATGGACTGTTGTTTTTTAGCACATTGGCCATTTCCCACCAAGGTATGTTGGCCCAAAAATGAAAAACTTTTGTTATCATTCACTCCATCACTGTCTTGCCAGAGGCACGCTTACACTACCGTTATAAAACCTCAGCATTAACACCCCTCCTTCAGAATACAGGCACTGTACTTCCCATCTCCAGGACTCAAGCCTGGCCTGAAGGTTTCCCTGAATCCCTTCGTAAATGTTACTTTGCTCACACTCCAACAGCACTTCAAGTCCTAAAAACCAGTTGTCTGCATTCACTCCTGTCTAACACACTCACGCATGCTTGCTGGAAGTCCAAACTTCTCACACACAAAATCTTCTTTACCCCTTCCCTCCAGCCTTTTCTAGGTTGGAGGGAGGGGGTAAAGGAGGTTTTGTGTACAAGGGGCTTGGACTTTTGTTGTTATTTCCAAATCAACTAAACCAAACAGATTTTATTCTCTATTTCCAAAGCCTATTATATGAAGGGTTTATTGTACTACTGAGCCACAAGTACAGCAAACTAAGTATGGCTACATTATGCAGCTTTTATTTTGCAAATTGCTAACAGGATTGAGCCTCCACACATCATGCTGACAGACCCACTGGTTTTGGTGCTTCAGATTACCTAAGTGATTACCACAGGAGTGGTCAGTTTAGACCAACTGGGTAATTGAGACACAAGGTACAATTGCTTTCAAAATGGGTTTAAAAAATTATGAATTTAACTCAGTCGCTAGCTCACTCAGCTCACACTTAGATCCGGGGTTCAATTCTATTTTTTGTTAATATTTTTGGGTGTCCTGAATGGAACCAATTAATCCATTTCAGACACCCAAAAATATTAACAAAAAATACATTTTATAGATAATTTTCTCCAACTAGAGCATACGAAAACTGAGGTTCCACTGTACTGTACTTCCCGCTCCAGGACTTGGGTTCTGTTAACCGGTTTCTCTGAATCCCTTCATAAATGTTACCTTGCTCACACTCCAACAGCACATCTGGTTATAAAACCCACTTGCCTCTAGTTTTACCTATCTGACATGCTCACACATGCCTGCTTCATGTACAAGCACCTTGCATACAAAACTTCCTTTATCCTTTCCTCCCTCCAGCCTTTCTTAGGGCCACATCTCTAATTATTGTCCTTGTTAATAGGTCCTCTTTATTTCTTACAGTTACATCTCAACCCTCTGAGTGGCTACATTAAATAATAATACAGTGGTACCCCAAGTTTCGAACTTTCTTCGTTCCAGAAGGCTGTTCGAGTGCCATTACCGAACGAATTTGTTACCATAAGGAATGATGTAAATTTGATTAATCCATTTCAGTCCCCCAAAAATATACTTACAAAAGCACTTACAATAATACACTTACATAATTGGTTGAGTTAGGAGCAGCTCGAAGCTCAGGGTACTACTGTAATAATAATAATAATATTTATTAATACAATTACATAATGCAACTTTTAGACTTAGCTGACATCATTGACATAGGAAACCCATGGTTATGCAGATCATTTTGGGAAACTTTAATGGTTAATCTTGTCTCATAGGTTGTGACTCACAAGTCAACTAACACCCAAATATTTATTTACTGCTAGGTGAACAGGGACAGCAGGTGTAAGGAAACATGCCCAGTATATCACCCATGCTGGGGATCGATCACGGATCCCTCAGTGTGTAAGCTGAGGAGGCTATCAACCAAGCTACAAGCATGACCAAAATGCTATAGCTATATACTTGTCCAAACTTCCCACCACTACAGATACCAGTACTAAAACTCAACACACAACTCAGGATATAAATAACCATAATTTAAACCTAGAAGATGATTGATCACGTTGACCCTGATCTAAACCTCCATAATCTGACACACAACCAAAACCTATTGGAAAGTAACTGCCTTTACTACACAGCATCACAAGCCAGTACTATCCTAAACAATGCTAAAAGTCTATCAGTACTTAACTACAACATCAGGTCCTTAAGCAAACACTATGATGACCTCCTGGCACTCCTTGAATCACTTAAGGCACCCTTCTCCTGCATTATTCTTACTGAGACCTGGCTTAAGCAGGACACAATAGATATCTACCCTCTACCAGGATACACAGCAATCCACAACTGCAGACCATACCAAGTTGGGGGTGGTATTGCAATCTATTACTCTAACCAATTATCTTGTATTAGCACCACTTGCTTTAGTGATGAATATGGAGAATACATTTTTGCTAATTTTACTGTAAAAAACCTTAAGACGCCTATAACAATCGGTGCCATTTACCGGATACCCCACACAAACATCCCAAATTTCAGTGAGAAATTAAAGGAATTAATAACTAACAGACAAATGAATAAGCACCACCTTCTCTTAGCTGGAGACTTCAACATCAACCTTGGCCTACTAGATGATCAGCCTGTAACTGATTTCATCAACAATATGAACAACACACTTCTCATACCAACAATAACTAAACCAACCAGGCTCACTGAAACAAGTGCAACCATAATAGACCACATATGGACCAATATACTAGCCCCCCTTAAATCAGGGATAATCACAGATAGCACTACAGACCACTACCCTACCTTCCTCTTGACAAACATTAGTAAACCACCACTTGAATACAACTAAGTTTCATTTAGACTCCATGATGAGGCCTCAATAAGGAAGTTCACAGCTGACCTAGAGACTGTTGACTGGGCTACAGAATTCTCCAAGGCCAATGGTATTGATGACTGGACAGACATTTTTCTTAACAAATTACTTAGACTATACCCTTTAAAAACCCAAAAAATGGTATAAATCGGGGAACCCCGGTGGCTGCCCTTGGTTAAAAAAAAATACAAATGGCTGAGTTTCTTTTTAAAGGGGGTTTTATTAATAAGTTTTCAAGAGGTTTGCTGGTAAATTACGTAAATCAACCTAAAATCATTATGAAGTTTTCTGTGTGGTCTCCAGCCCAATCAAAAACGGGTTTCCCACATGGATAAATTGTCTTTTTTGGGGAAATTTGGGTGTCCTTCCTTGTGTGCAGTTTCCCAAGAATAACTAAAGAAAGTATTAAAACGGGGAAGTTTTTTTGGGTATCCCCAAATGAAAAAAATCTGTGGATTTTAAAATCACAAGGGTATTAAAAGAGGATAACATCAAAGCTGTTTTTTCATAGACAACCTGGGCTTTCTAACAGATGGGAACAAAAGTCGGCGGGAATGGGTCTCCCCATGATACTGGCCATGTGGTCAAAAAACTGTGGGCTGGGGTGATGTCCTGGTAGTCCCAGAAAAATTGGGGCTGAAAAGTGCTGCCCGGGGGAACTTAATGGGTGGCTGGAGGTGTTTCCCTGGGAGACAGAAATTGGTAAACGGGGGTGTTTGCCCTAGGAGAAAATTGGGGGTGAAGCTGGAGATTTTGCCCCGGGTAGTGGAATTTCGGGGGAAGGGAAATTGCCTGGCCCCCGGGGGGACGGGGACCCGTGGGGGGAAAAAAGGGTGTAGTCAAAGATAAAGATAAAACCAATATTGCAAACTAAAATCCCACGGGAAAAATAAAAAAAGAGGACTCCCCCGCTATGGTGAAGGATATTTAAAAACAACTGGTGGGGCTCCATTGTTGGGTGGGGGAATGGAATAAGACAGGGGGCTTACCCATAAACGGGAATTTTGACAAAAACCCCAGGAAAGCGGAGAAGCCTGTGCACATACTACCTTGGTTCTGCAGACGTATCTGGAAAAACGGGGGGGGGACGTAAAACTATGACCACCTAAAAAAAATTTTAAGCCCATATAAAAGGGAAAATGCAAACCCCTTCCTTAAGTTTTTTCCCCCTAAAAGTGTGCCCTCTTCGGGTAACCGGGAAAAGAAGTTTTTAATTTTAAAACCCCAAATTCCCAGGCACACCCATCTAAATTTAAAAAATCAAAAAACTCCAGGCCATGGGAAAACCTGGGTAGCCACAGCCACTCAAGGGGGAGGGTTTTTAGTCCCGGGAAAGGGAAAAAAAAACCGGGAAATGGCAGAAATCAACATAAACCCAGTCATTCCTGGGGGGAAACCCCTGGGGGTTTTTTCCAAAACCCAAAAGATACAGATACTAATCCCGGGGAAAAAAATCCCCGGGTACCAACAATACCCCCAAACCCACATTCTTCTTTGCAAATAAAAGGGGCCCAAAAACCCAGCAACAAAAAACCCAAAATACCTTTCATCCATGGACTGTTTCAAAGGCAAAGGAAATTTGCGTTTTCCTGAGCCCCCAAAAAAGGATCATTGGAAAACAAATGGGGGCCCCAAATTTTTCCTATACAGATGTTGACAGAGTAACAGGCAAAAGGGGGGGGGTTTGGGTTTTTACTCATTGCAGAGTCCTTTTTGAAAACTGCAAAATGCCTCAAATTTTATGATGGGGAATTTTTTAGCAGAAAAGGTTGAGAACCAAAACCTAGTCTTTTGTGGTAGAATCTACAAGCCCCCCGGATGCAACATCCCAGCAATTCCAGGAAAGCTTTAAAAAATTGACCATTTTTTCGGGGAAAATTTTCCAGCTCCTGCCCCCATCTTTTGGGGATTTCCCCCGGGCCCTAAAATGGAGGTTAAAATAATATTGTTGCAAATAACCCCCCGGGAGGCAGCTCTGGGGCCCTTTACACCCCCGATTTTTAAAATCTCCACAAAATTAAATTTTTAAAAGAAAAATAATAGGGGCCTACTAGACGGAGAATACACTGGGGGTCATCTTTACTTTTAAAAATTTATGATCTGATAAGAAATGTCACCATATCCCAAAAAAAATATACTCAGATCACAACATAATTGGGGTTCAGACAAAATTTTCATTGGGGCCCCCGTTAAAATAATGAGACTACTCACAAGGGGGGCATTCAAAATTCAACTTCAATAACAAAAAAAAATAAAGTGGGACCAATTTAACCAAAATCCCCAACCAATATAAACAGGAAGATAACCCAAGCAACACAGGCCCCAACGTTGCCTAGAACAGATTAACTTGGTGGCACTTTTGAGTAAAAGCCCGGCATTCCTCTAAAAAAAAGGAGTAGATGTAAAAAAAAGAGAAAAGGGGGCTCCTTTGAGGCGAAAAGGGAAAAAAAGGCTTAAAAAAGGTCCCAAAATAAAATCTTTGGGGGAAGGTCAGAGAAATAACCTTTTCAACTCAAGCTAAAGGGGAAACTTTATGAGTCAGGAATCGCGGGAAAAACTAAAAAAAATAAATGAAATGAAAAAACCCAAAATATTTCTTCCCCCTATGCCAAAAACAAAGTCGAGAACAAACGTCAGTATTGGGCCCCCCAAAAAACAAGATGGGTCCTCACAGATGACAACAAAATAGGGGAGCTACTCAAGTCCCCCTATGACCAGTTTTTACTTTAACCGCTCAACCAGACTGAGGTCAAAAAATCAAAATGAATTTTTTTTTGAGAAGCCACAAAAATTTAGTTCCAAAAAACCTATCCGATGTTTTTCCCCAAGCAAATGGCCGAACAGCGATAAATGGCTGCCCATAAATCTGCCCCAGGGCCAGACTCATGGGAAATCTGTGTTCACCAAAACTGCCAAAAACCCCATCCAAAACCTTTTCCCTTGGAGGGGGCATGAACCAGGGGGTCCCCCAGTTACAAAAAAAACAGGCATAGCCCCCCCTCCAAAGGGGGCAGTAAAGCAACAACAAAAACCCACGGGCCCCATCACTAACATCCCCCCCTTTATAAAAAAACTTTGAGAAAGGGTCCCAAAACCAAAATCCTCCCCTCTAAAAACCCATCAATTACACAACCCAGGGCAACATGGGGAACAAGTTGGGTCCCGTCTGTCTCCAAATTTGGGTCACTACGACAAGGTCCCCAAATGCACTAGAAGATAAAAAAATGAATTAATATAGAACTTTTCAAAAAGCCTTAAACCAAAAATGTGACCAAAAAGGGGTTAGCGCCCAAAAAACTTAAAAGGGTAACCCGGGGAAAAATCGGTTGATGGATCTATAATTTCCTCACTTTAGAACACGGTGATGGTCCCCGGTAAAGTCCGAGGCAACTACGGGGGCCCCCTGTTCCCCAAGGCACGTTTCCCCTCAATTTTTCATCCCCATATCCGACATGGGGCAAAGGGTGTCAGCCACATCGTGTCTTCCTTTGCGGGGCCGAAAACCCGCATAACGGGGTTTCCCTTGCAGACACTCAGGCTGGGACATCAGCCCCAATCTTTCAGTGGGCGAAAAAATTGGAATTAGGGGAAATTTCAAAATTTCTCAGATATTTTGGAAAAATTTAAAAACCCTTTATCAGAAAAACCCAAAAAAAATTCTGGCCTAAAAAAGGGAAACACCCGCTCCAAAAAACCTGGAAGGGGGTCAAATTGGAGGATCCTTTACCTTCAAAAGGGCCATAACATTTTATCAATGCATTCTATAGAAAAAAAACAGGATGGATGCCAAGGCCTTTTAAAGCTAGGAAAGCCCATGATGACACTCTTCAGGATTCCCTTTTTCTATCTAGGCTGGAATATTGCTGCCCCACCGATCTTTCAGGGGAGGGGAAATTTTGACCTAGAAAATGTCGAAAAAACCCCCAGGGGTGCATAAAGAGATAAAAAAACCCCAGTTTCTGGGGTTTAGGTTCCTGAACCTGTATTCCCCGGAACACAGGCGGAGAATACATGATTTAACCCCGGAAAAACCTGGGGACCCGTGCCCCAACTTGCACCGAAAAACACTCACCAAAACAAAAACTTGGCAGGCGATGCCCCATCCCCCAATAAAACAGACAAAACCTACTACATTATGTTTGGTAGCAGAGCAGGAGATGTGCAAATTAACATTAAGATCAACAACACTCTAATTGCCAGGCATAATGAGGGCAAATTCGTAGGCCTATACCTCGACAACAACCTGAACTTCAGCACCCATATCCAACACATAACCAAAAAAGTATCCAAAATGGTTGGGATCCTCTCCAAGATACGATACTACGTGCCGCAAACTGCCCTTCTCACACTATACCATTCACTTATATATCCATACCTCACCTATGCTATCTGTGCTTGGGGTTCAACTGCAGCAACACACCTAAAGCCAATAATAACCCAACAAAAAGCCGCAGTAAGAATAATCACTAAATCCCATCCCTGGCAACACACCCCCCCACTCTTCATAGATCTAAACTTACTCCCTGTTCAGTACATCCACACTTACTACTGTGCAATCTACATCTACAGGGCCTTAAATTCCAATATTAACCTTGACCTAAAACGCTTTCTTGATAGTTGTGACAGAACCCAAAGGCACAACACCAGACACAAACATCTCTATGACATTCCCCGTGTCTGACTAAACCTTTACAAAAATTCAATGTATGTCAAAGGCCCTAAAATCTGGAACACCCTACCTGAAAATTCTAAAACTGCAGACACATTCATCACCTTCAAAACTACCATCAGAAAACATCTTATCTCCCTGATACACCCTGTCAACTAATTACACGAATACCGAATACCACCTGGTGGTCAACACTTACACTCACTCATCCATTTGACCATAAGCAGAAATATCAATCTCAATCTCAAAATAATGAATCTTAACTAGTCATAAGTTGGCCTGTGATACTCCAATACTGAAACTATGTATAGTGCCAAAACAAAAGCATTCACATTGCTAAACTCACAAACTAGTATTTAGTCACTTAGCCATAATACCAACTTACCTCATAATTTTGTAATATTTTAAACTTAAGATTTAATTTAAGTCTGCCCGAAATGCCTAGCCATGCTAGTTCTAGTGGTACACTGTAATTATTATTTTACTACATGTAAACCACACAATAACCAAATGCTGTAAACTCAGCATTGTAATCCTTATAGAGAATAAACTTTGAATTTGAATTTGAATTTGAATCTAAGATGGCAGTATTTATTATAATCTCTCCTCTGCTATGAAGATGTCACTGACCACCCATTGCTATACAAATGCTCACATGAGCAGAATTTTACTCGCCAAACAACTCTTAATGATAATATTTGTACATGGTAAATTGCAGTTATGTAATATTTAAAAATTGTCCACAGCCTTTGCACATGCAGTCCGTCCTACTTCCATTCTTATAATTTTTGGATTTTTGTCCAAAAATTTTTAGTATGTATATAATGGATGGATAAATATGCAATATGTGAGCAAAAGTTTTTGATAAGGAAGAATACTGTATATTGGATTGCTCAGGGATAGGAATGTCTAGAGGAATGTGCACTATTCTGATAGTGAAAACATTTATATTGGATATAGTTAGAGAATACAGTATAAATATTATATAATAGATTAAATTGTAGGGGTCGGTGATTATTAGCTTACCAATCTGTCCAGTATGTAGATATATGTGTTATATTGCAGCTAATTAAAATATGTTTGGCAGAGGTGGTGTATATTGGCACAATTCATCCATATCATCTACCTGTGGGTTCCCTCATGATCCAGGCTGGGAAGCATGTCCTGTGTGAGAAGCCTATGTGTATGAGTGTCAAGGAAACTAAGCAGCTTATTAAGCTTGCTAAAGAGAAGAAGGTCTTCCTGATGGAGGTTAGTTGTGTTACTGTAATTGTTCAGTAATTGTGATACATATTGCTACTTTCCATACCTTAACATTGAAGGTTTCGCAAGGTGGCAGGCTACTCTTTATTATAATAATAATAATAATTTATTTCCATGATGTACTTAGTTATTGCAAAAACTTTACGACATCTAATAGCACAACCTCTCCTCGCTTAGCAACGTACTTGTTTACCGATGACTCGGACTTACGACTGGCTCTCTGACCAGTATGCATACCTAAATAATGTATATTAGAGCTGATTTCCTCTTATTCTGTTTATTACATTATACAGTACACTACTCTATAAACATTTACAAATACATATACCAGAAATGTTATAAATGTTGCAAAATTGACATTAATACAGTATCAAAGATGATTGACACAAACCCACTACCATTATAGTATGCTCCTCGCTTAGTGATGAATTCATTTACCGACTTGGTCTGAGGAATAGAACTCTGTCGTTAAGTGAGGAGAGGCTGTATACAGGAAGGCCCCACTTATACGGCTGGTTAGGTTCCAGGCTACCGCCGTAAAGTGGAACACCCTTTTTTTTCCACTTACAAATGCATACAAACACTAGATAACAAGTTTACACTAACATATATTAAGTTAGCAATAGAACCAGGCATCAAAAAACAATAAAAAGTACAATACACACATAGTGCACTCATTACTTACCTTAAAATATTTATAGTCTTAATCTAGGGTGAGACAAGTAGTATTTATTGTAAGAAATCAAGTGTGGTATGTATGGTAGTCAGCCAGGCTACCATACCAGCCCACCCCACCCACATACAATTCTATGATATTTAAGCATCCCAGAGTGATAAAATGTATATACAGTTCACTCATTACTTACCTTAAAATATAGGGTGAGATGAGTAGTATTTATTGTAAAAAATCAAGTGTGGTATGTATGGTAGTCAGCCGGGCTACCATACCAGGCCAACCCACCCACACATATATTCCATGATATTTAAGCATCCCAGAGCGATAAAATGTATATACAGTTCACTCATTACTTACCTTAAAATATTTGTAGTCTTAATGTAGGGTCAGGAGTAAGTAAATGAGATAAAATGAATAAATGAGAGAGAGAAAGAATGAATGCATGAGAGAGGACAGGCACAGAGTTATGTAAACAAACCAGGCGAAGGTAACTTTTGTAAACGAAGTGTACACGTCTGGTTTGTGTACAAGTTACATTGTGTACAGGTTGTCTCTACATTGATACGGTAGAATAAATAAAGAAGAACACTCCCATTTTCATGTAACATCATTTTCATTTTGAGAAGAAATGATGCTCTGAGTGAAGGCAATGGAAATAAGTCACTCTGACTTTTTTGGGTTATCCTAGGTTCTCTACACATATGTTGTTATGTATGATAATCTATGTAACTGTATTTGTGTATACCTGAATGAACTTACATACATACGAAAGGAATAATTTTCTACAGTTACCCCCAGTAACACATTTTCTCTTATGTTAGATTAGAGAAAATGTTATTCTTGGCATCACTTGTACAAGTTATCTGGCTACGACATCTCATATTTATGTTTATTTATTCTATTGTAGGGTGTATTTATCATCTTTTTATGTTATGTATCGTGTTTATTATATAATTTTGAAAAAAATATCATGGATGGATTAATGAAAATGTGTATATTAACGTAATATACAACATTTAATAAGACTCGGTGATTATTATTATTATTATTAGCATTTCTAATATGGCATCACTTGTGCAAGTCGTCTGCTACCACATCTCATATTTATGTTTATTTATTCTATTGTGGGGTGTATTTAACATCTTTTTATGTTATGTATCGTGTTTATTATATAATTTTGAAAAAATATCATAGATGGATTAATGAAAATGTGTATTTAATGTAATATACGACATTTAAATGAGACGATGATTATTATCATTACTAATATGACGTCTGGAGACATAAGACACTCTTACTGATTTTAATGTGTACCTGCATGCCAGCACAGTATGTAAGTTTATTTAAGTACAGGTATACATAAGTATAATTATCAGAGTATATATAAAATATGAAATAACTTTTAAAAACATTTGAAATTTTGGAGTTTCCAGACAAAATGGAGTGACTTAGTGCTTACCGAGCTCACGAAGAATGTAAACAAACAAGGTGGGGCGCGGTGACCGTATTAGAAAGTCAAGTGGGGGGAGCCGTATAGCGAGTTTTGGTCATAATTTGAAATGACCGTATTAGCGGAACGCCGTAAAGTGAAACGCCGTAAAGCGGGGCCTTCCTGTATAGGGAAAGCCTCTAGTTATGAAGAGCATTTCAGGCAAACAACTACATTTTGCTCTGGGTAGAACTTATTTGCTGGCTTCAGTTATCCAGTGTGTTTACTGATGAACAATTTGTGAATAGTGTCAATTATCTGTGATTTTTGTGTCCCTTTAGGCAGTGTGGTCAAGATTCTTCCCTGTGTATCACGAAATGACAAAGAGGATCAAGGCTGGAGAGATTGGAGACGTTGTGCAGGTCCTGTCCTCCTTTGGTAAATCACTGGAGCATGTGGATAGGGAGACGTAAGTCTATAGTATGGTTTGTTTTTATACATTTGTATAATGTGGATAGAAAGACGTAAGTCTTTAGTATGGTTAGTCTTTACACATTTGTGTATATATTTATATATAAGCATCATTTATCCCCTTCAGATTACCATAACTTTCTTGTATTGTCTCCGTTTTAAATAATGATCCTCACAATATTAATTGATTATGTGACCATAACTCTCAGTCCCTTCATTATGAGTTTGTTAACACTATCATCCCCCTCACTAAACAAATTATGCTCAGAATTAATTAAAATATAAATAAATATCCTAGGTAGTAGGTTGGTAGGCAGCAACCACCCAGGGAGGTACTACCATCCTGCCAAGTGAATGTGAAACAGATACCTGTAATTGTTTTACATGATGGCAGGATTGCTGGTGTCTTTTTTTCTGTCTCATAAACATCCGGGATAATAGGTATATCTTGCTGCTTCTACTTACACTTAGGTCACACTACATATACATATACAGTGGTCCCTCGTTTTTCGTAATTAATCCGTTCCTGGAGCCGTTACTATAAACGAAATTTACGATTTGCGAATCAATTTTCCCCATAAGAAATAATGTAAATACGATTACATGTAATCCGTTCCTGACACCCAGAGGTATTAAAACAAAAAAATTTTTTACATGAAATATACATGTAGTACATAAACAATACAATGGGAAATGATGAATGAAACATTAATAGCTTAACACTTACCTTTATTGGAGATTCTTCTTAGTGTATGGGAGACTGGAGGAGGAGAGAGATTGGATTGTTTACAGTTTGGAAGGGGAATCCCCTTCCAGCAACACCTCAGGTACCAATTGCTTCTCTGGGGTTGCTTCTCTTTGTTTCTTAATGCCACTTGGACCACCTTGAGAGTCACTCTAGTCTTGTCTCACAAAGTAACTGTGGAGAGAGCTCTGTTTCTGACATCTCTTTAACACTTCCCTAAAATGGCCCAAGACTTTGTCACTGTACATATTTCTCACCTTCTTTACCACAGGCTTGGCATTAGGAGCTTTCTTTGGAGCCATGGTAGCTGATTTAGTACTTGCAAGCACTAAAATGAGTGGAATATTATGAAATATTTCGTAGGAGCACTTGAGGGGACCTTCACTCACTGATAAACAATACCAGACTGGCTGGGTAGGGAGGCCGCCCCGGCTCACACCATGCATACGCGTCCCGGACGAACTACTATTCGCGAGTCAACCTATGAAAAGCGAGTCCATGTTTGTACGAAAATACCCCTATGATTGGCGAAATTTACGATTGCCGAGAACTACGAAAAGCGAGGGACCACTGTATATACATGCATCCATCTGGGTTTTCTTCTATTTTCTTAATAGTTCTTGTTCTTCTTTATTTCCTCTTATCTCCATGGGAAGTGGAAAAGAATTCTTCCTCCGTAGGTCGTGTGTGTAATAAGAGGTGACTAAAATGCCGGGAGCAAAGGGCTAGTAATCCCTTCTCCTGTACAAATTACTAAATTTAAAAAGAAAGACTTGTTTTTCTTTTAAGGTCACCCTGCCTTGGTGGGATATGGCCGGTTTGTTGAAAAAAAAAATGTGTCTGTGTGTGTGTATGACCACAAATTATATATTTTTCTTACAGAAAAAGGGAATTAGGTGCAGGTACCACCTTGGATTTAGGAATTTATACAGTGCAGTTTGCTACATTGGTAATGGGAGGCGAAAAGCCTGAGAAAGTGCTTGCTGGTGGACACCTGAGTGCTCATGTGAGTGTTTCATAATAATTTGGCTTATTCACAGTTTATAGTATATATTTGTATATTTGCAGAGCCATTAAAGCTGATTTGAATTATAATTGAGTGAACATGCATAGCAGTAATACAGTATTCACATTATTTTTTTTATATTATTTTTTTGGTTAATTTTATCTTCAGTAAAAGTGTTTGATAAACTACTGTATTTGCATATTGCACTGTTTTGGCTATACCAATTATTACATACTAGTATTTGAAATTTTACTGCAAGACTCATAAATTCAAATTTTGTCTTGCCTACTATTAGCAATGTGATCACATAATATGTACTAGACTGTCATTACATAATAATTGACTTACAAATATCCAGAGAATATAGGGCGGTACATGTTCAACTCATGGGTTAGTCAAGACATATGGGCAATCCTCCTTACCTCCTGGTCAAAAAGGGTGGATGACTCTTGAGGGACAGTTGTTGATCCTCAAGAGTGATTCAACTAGCAGGAATAAGTGCCTGCCTGATGAGTCCTGGGATGACCATTTGGTATCATTAACTGGAATTTAACAACTTAACTCGACTCATGAAATCGTAATGACAGGATTGCAAACAAACCATACCATGGGTGGGGTTTGAACCTGCGGTCAGAGTCTCAAAACTCCAGACTGTCGCGTTAGCCACTGGGCCAGCGAGCTTCAATAAAATTCGTCCAACTAGGTACGTATATTTCTACACCATAGGAAGATTAGCATAGGCACCGCTGTGTCCACAAATGCAAGTTTTTACAGACGAATCTCCCGCTAGCATGGCTGTGATGAACTCTAGCTCAAGTCCCCTCAAAGCCGTCAACATGACTCACGAAATCGTAATGACACGATTGCAAACAAACCATACCTCGGGTGGGGTATGAATCCACTGGGGCAGTTAGCTGGCCTTGTGGCTAACATGATGGTCTGGAGTTTTGCAACTCTCTGACCGCGGGTTTAAACCCCACCCGTGGTATGGTTTGTTTGCAATCGTGTCATTAGGATTTCGTGAGTCATGTTGACAGCTTTGAGGGGACTTGAGCTAGAGTTCGTCGCAGCCATACTAGTGGGAGATTCGTCTGTGAAAACTTGCATTTGTGGACACAGTGGTGCCTATGCTAACCTTCCTATGGTGTAGAAATATACCTAGTTGGACAAATCTTATTGAAGCTAGCTGGCCCAGTGACTAACCTGACGGTCTGGAGTTTTGAGACTCTCTGACCCGGGTTCAAACCCCACCCGTGGTATGGTTTATTTAACAACTTATTTCTCACCTATTCCCCAACCATCTGATCCCAGCAAGTGAATGTGCTAAAGCACAATATACTCAGTGATAATGGAAAGGCATGCATGCAGTCAATCACCAGAAGGCTGAAAGTAGCCCAGGAGTGAAGGGTACATACCCTCTGGTGCATGTTTAACCCGCAATCTGCAAAAGGACTGCAAGTTTAGACAGAAAATACACTAGTAGATTAGCATTTAACCTACCAGCAGACTGCAATGGAGTGATCCATGACAAAGTCAGATTAGTTGGGTGAGGCCAACACCAGCCTCCCCTCGCCCCACCATTTTATCTCTATCCACCTACCAAAGAAGTGTGTTTATCACTAAACGTCTGCAACACTAGGGGCAGGCTCAACTTACAGGCAGATAGAGACAAGGAGTATACAGATTTCCCTGGTGAGGAAAGCCTCAACCAGTGTTCCCAACACAGAAGAGAATTTGCCCTTGGACAAAAGTTCAGTCAAGATGTTGTGGCTGTTTGTCATCATTGGATCATGATGTCTGTGCCCATCTCGAAATAAGAGCCCTCTAATTCTCATACTTTTTCTGTTTTCCTGCAAGGCTTCCATGCATTCTTCCTGGGTTTCACTTTTGTCCTCAACTGGGCTTGCCAGCACTTGCTGCTTGTTGATCACCACTTGTTCTCTTCTTTGTGGTGCAAATGTATGCTGTACATACATACTGCACTTTCAAGCTGTGGCTATTTCAGAATCTTTAAGAAGACATTTCAGATTTATTTGCTAGAGATTTTTGGGAAGATTGTTCTGAATATTTGCTGAAGAATTAAATTTATTATTTCTAATTACTGTATGTTAACCCTTAAATTGTCCAAATGTAGATCTACGTTCGCTCTCGTAGGGCTCTGAACATAGATCTATGTTTTTTTACGTGCTTTCTTATGGAGAAAATCAAGGTCGGAACGCTACGATTGAAAACGTAAATCTACGTTTGGACAGTTGAAGGATTAAAGAAGCAGTTACCTATAATATTATATTATTGAAGAGATAGAAAACATGAGAATAATTCAGTATGCACGTTGAAATGGGAATGCAGAAGGAAAGAACCTAGAAAAAGACAGAGCCTAGTAGAGAACGGAGCAAGATGTCTCATCTCTTGCCAGGACCCATCTTGGATAGATCTGTTATTTCAGCAGAGCCTTCAACACAGGAAGGATGTGGGTGGCCTTACTGTTATGTACAAGGCCAATATTGTCAAAGTACTACACTTGGATCCACTTCGAGGACAGCATGAAGCAAGCTTCTATACCACAAGACAGGTAGAAAGTAGCAACTTCACTCTGGCTGTGCCCTTCTTCAGAACATCACTTCATCTGAGATCATTTATCCCCAGGATGACTCAAGTATGGAACACATTCGTACAGCATTATGATGTCAACGAGATAAAGTCAGTTGATCAAATGAAAATGCTGGCCCACAGATGGCTCCAACTTTATCCTGTTCCATACTTGTATGTCTCATAACAATAAAAATGCTTTCAAATGAGCTGATGTAGGTAACAGCTCTTAGCTTGTCAATAAAGTTAGGAATCCTTAACCTGTAAATAGCTTGTCAATAAACCTAGGGATCCTTAACCTTGTCAAACCCTGTGTAAAAAAAAAAAAATAATAAAAAATAAAAAGGTATAGATACAAGTAAATTGAATAAAAAAATGGCAAGGCATTTGACAAGCACCTGGTTGCCCAAATGTTAATAAATATTGACTCACATTGCCAGACATGTCACATTCATTTATTGTCTTTTTTTTTTTTCATTAAATTATACATTTTTGGGGTTTATGTAATCTAACCTAACATATACACTAGCTGCTACCCAACTACTTTTTTTTTTCAAATATGCTGGCTGTCTCCCACTGAGGCAGGGGGACCCAAAAAAGAAACATTTTCACCATCATTCACACTACCACTGTCTTGCTGGAGGTGTGCAGAGACAACAGTAAGATGCCCTTTCAAACAGTAGGTATCCCAAACCCCTCCTTTAGAGTGCAGGCATTGTACTTCCCGCCTCCAGGGCTCCAGTCTCACTAACTGGTTTCCCTGAATTCCTTCACAAAATATTACCCTGCTCACACTCCAACATCTCATCAGGGCCAAAACCATTTGTTTCCACTCCACTATTTATTAACCTTTAATAAATTGTTAACCCTTTCTTATGGCAGGGTATAGATGAGTCAACAAGCACCACTCTCGTATATTCAGGAAGACGCTTGGCCTCACTGGCTAGCACCATCAGGGCAGACCTGCCTTCAGAAGCTTTTGTCATTGGCACCAAGGGCACCATCAAGGTTAGTGCTATCAGTTTGATTGTCACTAATAAAGGTGTCGAAGGAGACCAAAAAACTAGTTGATGAAACAGATATAGTATTGGATGTGTCCATGAGGCAACTGGCAGTGGGTGGTTGTTTACACTAACACTAGGCCTTTCCATAAAAACTGATTTTACAATAGGATAAGACTTGATATATCTGCCAGGAGTGCAGAGGTAAGTGCATCATAATCATGAGTTGGCAGAGAGGCATCACAGTGAATCTTCGATACTATATGTTTTTAACTACCTTAACTGGATATTATTAACCCTTTCAGGGTTTCGGCCATACTAATACGGCTTACTCCCCAGGGTTTTTGACGTACTAGTACGCCTAAATTCTAGTGCCCTCAAATCTAGTGAAAGAAAGCTGGTAGGCCTACATATGAAATAATGGGTCTGTGTGATCAGTGTGCGCAGTATAAAAAAAAATTCTGCAGCACACAGTGCGTAATGAGAAAAAAAAACTGACCATGTTTTTGGATTAAAACAGCGACTTTGCACTGTATTTTCGTATGGTATTTATTGTTGCATTCTAGTTTTCCTGGTCTCATTTTATAGATTGGAAGACATATTACAGAAATTGAGATGATTTTGACTGGTTTTACAATGAAAAGTACCTTGAAATTGAGCTCAAAGTAGCAGAAATGATCAATTTTTACCGAAGTTCAAGAGTAAACAAATCATGCCAAGCGTCCAATACACGTCAACTGGTGAGTCTAATATTCTTTCACAAGTGTGCTGATATTATTTATACCATTTCTACACTAATGCAGTAGTCTGCATAACAGTAAATCTTCTATTTTTTGTAAGAATAAAAATTCAAAGTGGAAAGCCAAAGAAATATAAGAGGGGCCTGGGGATGTGACTAACGAACAGAGAACTTGTTATTTTAGTACCAGGAATGTCTTTGTTTATTCTGGACCCTATTCGGAAATTGGCATCTCTAGAAATTTGTGTGAAATTGGCAAAATTGCTAAATTCTGACCACTGTATTGGATAGTTGAAATTGGCAAAGAAGTGGTTTCTTGTACTCATTCAATAGAAAAAATGGAGTTCTAGCAAAATAGTTATGATTTTTGTAGACTAGTACACTGGAATTGGCCAAAAATAGGGTTCAGTGTGGGCAAAATCACCGATGCATAAACATCTCGCTAACTTCGCGAGGGCATAATTCCGTAAGTTTTCCATCAAATTTCATACTTTTGGTATCATTATGATCAGGAAAAGATTCTCTATCTTTTCATAAGAAAAAAAATAATTTTTTTTTTAAATTTGGGGACCCTGAGAACAAGTCTCGGAGAGGGCCTGGGGACCCTGAAAGGGTTAACTATCTTAACTGTATGTTATTAACAACCTTAAATGTATATTATTAATTACCTTAACTGTATATTATTAACTATTTTGAATGTATGTTATTAACTACCTTAACTGTATGTTATTAACTACCTTAACTGTGTTATTAACTATCTTAACTGTATGTTATTAACTCCCTTAACAGTGTTATGAACTACCTTAACTATGTTATGAACTAACTGAACTATGTTATGAACTGCCTTAACTATGTTATTAACTACCTTTGTCAGTAATACTGTATACATACTTGCTTCGGCAGTACATATACAACACAAGTATATACTGTTTTCTTGGATTTTTCTAAAAACACCTTGAACTAAGCTGGTACGAGTTGTTATGAAATCATCAGGATTATTATTTAGTTTTGGAACAGAATATAACAACTCATAAATCAACAGCAGAATTTGCAAAAGTCACTAATACTCGAGCAAAGCCAACTCAAATTAAAGTAGGTTTGAGAGTTATGCTGACTAACTTTAATAAAACATCTGCAATGCCTAAGCGCGATCAAAAGTTTGTTGGTCCAAGTCAAGTAGTCGAACATGCCAGTACTGGTCAGTATAAAGAATAGCATTTAGATGATATGAAGTTAGTATGCAATAAGGATGATGTTTCTAATATCCAGACAAATGTGACAGACTCTGACAATCCTCCTGACTCTGTACCCTCTACCTCTTACAACCAGCCAGACGAACAGCCTGATTGTTGTTATTCTCTATGTACACAACAAGTAATGAGAAATCCCCAAGTTTTTTTGTTTTATTTTTTCAACAAGTCGGCCGTCTCCCACCGAGGCAGGGTGACCCAAAAAGAAAGAAAATCCCCAAAAAGAAAATACTTTCATCATCATTCAACATTTTCACCTCACTTATGCATAATCACTGTTTTTGCAGATGCACCCAGATACAACAATTTAGAAGCATGTATAAAGATATATAACATATCCCTCCAAACTGCCAATATCCCAAACCCCTCCTTTAAAGTGCAGGCATTGCATTTCCCATTTCTGGTACTCAAGTTTGGCTATATAAAAATAACTGATTTCCCAGAATCCCTTCACAAAATATTACCCTGCTCACACTCCAACAGCTCATCAGGTCCCAAAAACCACTCGTCTCCATTCACTCCTATCTAACACGCTCACCCACGCTTGCTGGAAGTCCAAGCCCCTCGCCCACAAAACCTCCTTTACCCCCTCCCTCCAACCTTTTCAAGGACGACCCCCTACCCTGCCTTCCTTTCCCTACAGATTTATACGCTCTCCATGTCATTCTACTTTGATCCATTCTCTAAATGACCAAACCACCTCAACAACCCCTCTTCAGCCCTCTGACTAATACTTTTATTAACTCTACACCTCCTAATTTCCACACTCTGAATTTTCTGCAAAATATTTACACCACACATTGCCATTAGACAGGACATCTCCACTGCCTCCAACCACCTCCTCACTGCAGCATTTGCAACCCAAGCTTCACACCCATATAAGAGAGTTGGTACCACTATACTCTCGTGCAATCCCTTCTTTGCCTCCATAGATAACGTTTTTTGTCTCCACATATACCTCAACGCACCACTCATCTTTTTTCCTTCATCAATTCTATGGTTAACCTCATCCTTCATAAACCCATCCGCTGACATCTCCCAAATATCTGAAAACATTCACTTCTTCCATACTCTCTCCAATGTGATATCCAATTTTTCTTTATCTAAATCATTTGATACCCTCATCACCTTACTCTTATCTATGTTCACTTTCAACTTTCCATCTTTACACACCCTCTCAAACTTGTCCACTAACCTTTGCAACTTTTCTTTAGACTCTCCCATAAGCACAGTATCATTAGCAAAAAGTAACTGTGTCAACTCCCTTTTGTATTTGATTCCCCATAATTTAATCCCACCCCTCTCCCCAACACCCTAGCATTTACTTCTTTTTCAGCCCCATCTATAAATATATTAAATAACAATGGTGACATTACACATCCCTGTCTAAGATCTACTTTTACTGGGAAGTAATCTCCCTCTCTTCTACACACCTTAACCTGAGCCTCACTATCCTCATAAAAACTCTTTACAGCATCTAGTAACTTCCTATTCCATATACTTACAATATCTGCTACATTGCTCCCCTATCCACTCTATCATATGGATTTTCTAAATCCATAAATGCAATGAAAACTTCTTTACCTTTATCTAAATACTGTTCACATATATGTTTCAATATAAATACTTGATCTACTCATCCCCTACCCACTCTAAAGCCTCCTTGCTCATCCGAAATCTTACCCTCTCTCTTACCTCTTAATTCTTTCAATAATAACCGTACTGTACACTTTACCTGGTATAATCAGTAAACTCAGTATCATTTGTAAATGCCAATTCAGATCCTCCTCAACCACGGCATGTGTTAACCATTGCAATAGAATTTGATCCCCCCAGAGATGATAACCATTCTACATATGTAAATCTCACCCTAGCAGAGTTGGGGTTAAATGTAAATAATCTCTGTAGATGAGACAACCCAGGCTGGAGAGTATTGTGATTGTGTGTTTACTTTATCAGCTTATTGATGTTCAAAATTTTTTTTGTGTTCACGTTCCCTCTGAATTCTGAGATTTAACGGTAAAAAACTTGAGTGCACCAAGTCTGCTTTCTCAGTTAAACACTTCTTTGTACATATCCTTCCTCAGAATCCGTAGATCACATGACTACAAATCAATCGATCGATCTTCTCTTTTCTTTTTTTCTTTGTTAATCTCTTTTGTTGTACTATGCAATCATTGATTCTGTCAAATAATATAATATGTGATATATCTTAATTTGTAATGCATTGTAATCATTTATCATCCTTAAGTATAGTTCTTATGTTCAACTGTTGTGTACATTGATATTGTATAGAATAAGCCCAGAGCCGTATGCCTTAAGTTTATAATTTGTATGAGTTAGCTGTTTGTCGGGACACCATATGTTAGTGTCACTGAGCTGTCAGTAATACTGTGTATGTACTTGTGTAGTATACTTAATTAAAACTGTTACTTTATAGACGCTCCCTAGACAGCATGGAACTTCGTTCCATGATGCCCAGGTTCCCTTCTTTACCCGAGGACTCACAACAGGAGGACTACTACAATTCCTCTTTTCCTCCATCAAGTGCTGTATCTCCATCGTCACTACTCTTAATTCCTCCTTAAGCTGCTGGTAAAGTTGCTTAATGGAGGGCATCTTGGTTTAGTCCACGGAGAGTACACTAGACACGTCCTCACTGAGCTAAGTACAGGTCACTACTGAGCTAAGCAGGTCCTTTACAAATCCAACCTACTAACAGAGTAAATGCTACCCAAACAATAAGCGTTGATAATTCTATTTACTCATCTGCAAGTCCCACTCAAATCCAACCCCTCTCACTCATGTATTTATCCAATCTAAATTTGAAACTATCCAAGGTTTTAGCTTCAATAGGACCTTGGGTAGCTTTAAAAAAAGGTTGGACAAATATATGAGTGGGAGGAGTATGTATGTATGTACAATACATGTATGTATTTTACAATGTTTTCATGTGTTTTATGACAGTTCATGATTCAATAGGTTATGGAAGCAGAATGATATTATATTTCGCTACAATATATTGGGGCAACTAACATTAGCGATTTTTCAACATTCGCGAGGCTTTTGATCCCCTAACCCTCGCGAATGTTGAGGGAGACCTGTAATACATTTCCTGTGTTTCAGGTTAACTATCCCATGTGGTGTCCTGAGAGCTTCGAGTCACCTTCAGGAAAATACGAGTCACTACTTCCCAAATCAAATCATAGTTTCAACTTTGGCAATAGTCAGGGTTTAATGTATGAAGCAGTTGAAGTCAGGCGCTGCATTAAGGAAGGTTAGTTATGGATACTTGTTGACAATTTTAACACATCTTTTTACTTTTAAGACTTGATAATTCTCTTCTGATATATTTTAAGAGATAAACATGAGTATTCAGTTAGATAATTTTACATGAAAACATATGAAAGAAAAACTTCTATTGATGAAAAGCCAGTGTAATGACTAGCTGAAAAGGCTACTTGATATGTGGTAATGATAATGTTTCTTTGTTAATAGTGGTTTTTCTTTTTAAAAAGACAGACAGATCCAGTGACCAGGTAATAAGCCATTTCTTATATTTGTAAAATATATGTGTGGGTGTGTAAAATAATTACCTACTTGGTAGTTTTAGCATCAGGAGCAGAGCTATGCTCATGGTAGCTTGTTATCAATATTGTATTTAATCTATCATAATATCATTGGTTGTAACACTTTCTACCTATTACAACCCACTACATTATTTTACCATTCTGTATGTGGAAGAACTTCCTTCTATCCTTTTGGCACCTCTTCCTCACTTTGCCACTATGGCCTCATGTTCTCCCTCTTGATGGTGTTAAAAAATCTTCTTCATCTTTTCTTTAGCATTTTATGTGCTTACAAGTGGGGTGACAAAAAGTCTAGGCAATGATAGAGTGTCAAATTGGAGTGAGGGAGTATGGAGGATTGTGGCTGTATTTGATACTTGGGAGTGGACATGTCAGGAGATAGGTCTGTAAAAGACGAGGTGAACCATAGAATAAGTGGAGATAGGTCTGTAAAAGACGAGGTGAACCATAGAATAAGTGGAGATAGGTCTGTAAAAGACGAGGTGAACCATAGAATAAGTGAGGAGGTAAAAAAAGTGAGTGGTGTGTTGAGGTATCTGTGGAAAGACAGAAAGGAACATATCAGAGTATAGGGGTACCAACACTTTTATATCGATTTGTGAGACATGGATTTTGAAGAGTGCAGCAAGGAGGCGGCTAGAGGCAGTAGAAATGTCATCTTTGAGAGCAATATTTGTTGTGAATAACATACAGAGAATTCAAAGCATAGAAATTAATAAGTGATCTGGGGTGACCAAGGGTATAATTTAAAGAGCTCAGAAGGGGTTGAAGTAGTTTGGACATACGGAGAGGGATAGGAAGGAAGTGTAAGGAAGAAGAGTTGGGTTGTCCCAGGAGCAGTTGGAGGAAGTGGATAAGGAAGTTTTGCATGTCAGGAGCATGTGGACTTTTGTGAGCATGTTAGATAGGAGTGGGTGGAGACAAATAGATGCTTGACATCTTGTTGGAATGTGAAAAAGGTAATATTTAGTTAGCCAGACTTGAGTCATGTAAATGGAAAGGATAGTGCCTGCACTCAGGAGGATGGGTGGGGATGTTGCAGTTGCTATGTCAGTGCACTTGTGGCAAGACAGCAATTGGATGAATGATGGTGAATTTTTTTTTTTTTTTTTTTTTCAACAAGTCGGCCGTCTCCCACCGAGGCAGGGTGACCCAAAAAAGAAAGAAAATCCCCAAAAAGAAAATACTTTCATCATCATTCAACACTTTCACCACACTCGCACATTATCACTGTTTTTGCAGAGGTGCTCAGAATACAACAGTCTAGAAGCATAAACATATAAAGATACACAACATATCCCTCCAAACTGCCAATATCCCAAACCCCTCCTTTAAAGTGCAGGCATTGTACTTCCCATTTCCAGGACTCAAGTCCGACTATATGAAAATAACCGGTTTCCCTGAATCCCTTCACTAAATATTACCCTGCTCACACTCCAACAGATCGTCAGGTCCCAAGTACCATTCGTCTCCATTCACTCCTATCTAACACGCTCACGCACGCTTGCTGGAAGTCCAAGCCCCTTACCCACAAAACCTCCTTTACCCCCTCTCTCCAACCCTTTCGAGGACGACCCCTACCCCGCCTTCCTTCCCCTATAGATTTATATGCTTTCCATGTCATTCTACTGTGATCCATTCTCTCTAAATGACCAAACCACCTCAACAACCCCTCTTCTGCCCTCTGACTAATACTTTTATTAACTCCACACCTTCTCCTAATTTCCACACTCTGAATTTTCTGCATAATATTTACACCACACATTGCCCTTAAACAGGACATCTCCGCTGCCTCCAACCGTCTCCTCGCTGCTGCATTTACCACCCAAGCTTCACACCCATATAAGAGTGTTGGTACTACTATACTTTCATACATTCCCTTCTTTGCCTCCATAGATAACGTTTTTTGACTCCACATATACCTCAACGCACCACTCACCTTTTTTCCCTCATCAATTCTATGATTAACCTCATCCTTCATAAATCCATCCGCCGACACGTCAACTCCCAAGTATCTGAAAACATTCACTTCTTCCATACTCCTCCTCCCCAATTTGATATCCAATTTTTCTTTATCTAAATCATTTGACACCCTCATCACCTTACTCTTTTCTATGTTCACTTTCAACTTTCTACCTTTACACACATTCCCAAACTCATCCACTAACCTTTGCAATTTTTCTTTAGAATCTCCCATAAGCACAGTATCATCAGCAAAAAGTAACTGTGTCAATTCCCATTTTGAATTTGATTCCCCATAATTTAATCCCACCCCTCTCCCAAACACCCTAGCATTTACTTCCTTTACAACCCCATCTATAAATATATTAAACAACCATGGTGACATTACACATCCCTGTCTAAGACCTACTTTTACCGGGAAGTAGTCTCCCTCTCTTCTACACACCCTAACCTGAGCCTCACTATCCTCATAAAAACTCTTTACAGCATTTAATAACTTACCACCTATTCCATATACTTGCAACATCTGCCACATTGCTCCTCTATCCACTCTATCATATGCCTTTTCTAAATCCATAAATGCAATAAAAACTTCCCTATCTTTATCTAAATACTGTTCACATATATGCTTCAATGTAAACACCTGATCTACACATCCCCTACCCACTCTAAAACCTCCTTGCTCATCCGCAATCCTACATTCTGTCTTACCTCTAATTCTTTCAATTATAACCCTACCGTACACTTTTCCTGGTATACTCAGTAAGCTTATTCCTCTATAATTTTTACAGTCTCTTTTGTCCCCTTTCCCTTTATATAAAGGGACTATACATGCTCTCTGCCAATCCCTAGGTACCTTCCCCTCTTTCATACATTTATTAAACAAAAGTACCAACCACTCCAACACTATATCCCCCCCTGCTTTTAACATTTCTGTCATGATCCCATCAGTTCCAGCTGCTTTACCCCCTTTCATTTTACGTAATGCCTCACGTACCTCCCCCACACTTACATTCTGCTCTTCTTCACTCCTAAAAGATGGTATACCTCCCTGACCAGTGCATGAAATTACTGCCTCTGTTTCTTCCTTAACATTTAAAAGTTCCTCAAAATATTCTCGCCATCTACCCAATACCTCCATCTCCCCATCTACTAACTCCCCTACTCTGTTTTTAACTGACAAATCCATATTTTCCCTAGGCTTTCTTAACTTGTTTAACTCACTCCAAAATTTTTTCTTATTTTCATTAAAATTTCTTGACAGTGCCTCTCCCACTCTATCATCTGCTCTCCTTTTGCACTCTCTCACCACTCTCTTTACCTTTCTTTTACTCTCCATATACTCTGCTCTTCTTATAACACTTCTGCTTTGTAAAAACCTCTCATAAGCTACCTTTTTCTCTTTTATCACACCCTTTACTTCATCATTCCACCAATATGTTTTCATATTTTAGACCACCCTACCTTGGTGGGAGATGACCGATGATGTAAAAAAAAGTAAAATGAGAAAGTACTGAACCCATAGTCATCATACAACACCTGGGGGAATGGGAGGTAATTAGTTTTGATCCAAGGACTGGGAGGATATCCAGGTTAAGAAATGCAGGAAAATAGAGATAATTATATGAATATTAATGAAAGTTTGGAAGATTTATCTGCCATCTTGCATGTTTATGAAACTAAAAGAAAGTGCCCAGTAATCCTGCCAGGGTGCAAGACACTTAACAGGCTTCTATTTCAGACTTGTATGGCAAGATGGCGTGTGTTTGTCAAAACAATTTAATGCTTATTAAGGGCAGGCTAGTAACATAGCCAGGTAAATGAACTCATGTCTCACTGTTCAGAGGTCATTGGTTTGAGCCTCTAGAGGCTGTATGAAAAAACTTGGAGATAACTCTGAGGCTGACAGTGGTCACAAATAATAGCTGTTTACCAGTTTGCCAGACTTAGAGTCCTGGACCTGGGAAGTGCAGTGCCTACACTGTAAAGGGGTAGGTTTTGGATATTTGCTATTTGTATGAACATCTGTACTGTCATATCTGCACACTTCTGGTAAGACAGTGATGGTGTGAACGATAGTGAGTGATTCTTTTTCGGGTCACCCTGCCTTGGTGGGAGACAGCCAGCATGTTAAAATAAAAGGGTAGGTGGCAGGCATTTGCTGTGGTAAGTTTTAGGTCATTGGTCCTATGTAGGTCATTTAGGTCCCATATATAACTACTGTATATGAGAGAGACAGATAATTAATGTACAGTATAATATAGGGTAGGGAGTGTAAATTAATGCACACAGAGAATCTTAGAATATTTATATGCTTTTTTAATACTTTGTGCATTGGATGTGTACTACTGAATTTGAATTTGTTGTTTAAATTTAGCTTGTTTTTATTTCATTTACACTGTTCACTGTATTGGGGGGTCTGTTTGCAGTGACAGAAAGTGGTATCAGTAAAGGTTTAAGTTATTGGGCAGCTTTTTGATAAATCACTTATATAAAGTAAGAAGTAGGTAGTAGGTTGGTAGACAGCAACCATCCAGGGAGGTACTACCGTCCTGCCAAGTGAGTGTAAAACGAAAGCCTGTGATTGTTTTACATGATGGTAGGATTGCTGATGTCTTTTGTCTGTCTCATAAATTTATTTATTTATTTATTTATAATTTGAGCACACTTACAGAGGTACAAAAAAAAATACAGATAAGAGCAGCATGCCAAAGCCACTTATACTATGCATAGCATTACGGGCTGGCTTAAAATTAACTTAAGATTAACTAAGCAATGATGAAATCAGTGAAAAACATTAATGTAAACTGATTACTATAAAGCACAAGTGAGTATTACAAAGACAGGTCATATGGTTGCATGCATTGTTGTAAATTCAGTAGAATGGAGTATTCTGTTAGGTAGTGTATTTAAAAAATAATAAAGTTAGATTGGGTTTTAGGTTTAACATTTATGTGATATAATTGTGAGAAACATTTAAGATATACAATTTATAAGGTTCAGTTATTCAGTATTTATTTGGTTTTGGGTGAGTAAGTGATCTTTGAGAAGAGACTTGAATTTATAAACAGGTAGTGTTTCTTTTATATTTACAGGTAATGAATTCCAGATTTTAGGGCCTTTTATGTGCATTGAGTTTTTGCATAGCGTGAGATGGACACGAGGAATATCAAAGAGTGATCTGTGCCTTGTGTTATGGTCATGTGTTCTGTTGAGGTTGGCAAGGAGATGTTTGAGGGGAGGGTTAATATCAGAGTTGAGTGTTCTATGTATGTAATAGGTGCAGTAATAAGTATGGATGTTTTGTATGGTGAGTAGGTTGAGTGTATTGAATATTGGTGGAGTGTGCTGCCTGTAGTGAGAATTTGTTATCATTCTAACTGCAGCCTTTTGTTGGGTAATTAGTGGTCTGAGATGGTTACTTGTTGTTGAGCCCCATGCACAAATTCCATAGGTGAGATAGGGGTAAATAAGAGAGTGATATAGGGCCAGGAGGGCTGACTGTGGAGCATAGTACCGTATCTTCGATAGTATGCCTACACTTAGGTCACACTACACATACATGTACACATTTATTTATACACACTCATCTGAGTTTTCTTTGATTTTATCTTAATAGTTCTTGGTCTTATTACTTTTCCTTTTATATCCATGGGGAAGTGGAATAAGAATCTTTCCTCCGTAAGCCATGCGTGTTGTAAAAGTCAACTAAAATGCCGGGAACAATGGGCTAGTAACCCCTTTTCCTGTAAAGATTACTAAAAAGAATAAGAAGAAAATTGTTTTCTTTCTTTTTTGGGTCACCCTGCCTCGGTGGGAGACGGTCGACTTGTTGAAAAAAAAAAAAAAAAAATAAAGTAAGAATTGGAGTGGGCCCAGGATGTTACTTCCAGGAGCACAAATGTTTATTGGTAGAGTAGAAGAAATATTATTTATGGTTACAGGTGTCTGTCACTTAGTTAAGATTCGATATTTTAGTATGAATGATGGCTTAAGTCCACATCTGTTAATATATATGTTACAGTGCTTTAGTTAGGGTTATTGAGACTTACAATGTCAAATACTTCTCACAGATCAGTAGGTTAAGAGCAGCAGGTGGCCAGTAATGATGGTAGTAGATGAGATTATCTGGTCGTAATCTTGACAGTAACAAAGTTCTGTAACCAGTGTACTTTGTTGTTTCCGAATCAATTGACCCTG
>NC_091345.1:11923842-12026342 GCF_038502225.1 Cherax quadricarinatus | reverse complement strand
TCAACAGACTTATCCCCCTATAATTTTTGCACTCTCTTTTATCCCCTTTGCCTTTATACAAAGGAACTATGCATGCTCTCTGCCAATCCCTAGGTACCTTACCCTCTTCCATACATTTATTAAATAATTGCACCAACCACTCCAAAACTATATCCCCACCTGCTTTTAACATTTCTATCTTTATCCCATCAATCCCGGCTGCCTTACCCCCTTTCATTTTACCTACTGCCTCACGAACTTCCCCCACACTCACAACTGGCTCTTCCTCACTCCTACAAGATGTTATTCCTCCTTGCCCTATACACGAAATCACAGCTTCCCTATCTTCATCAACATTTAACAATTCCTCAAAATATTCCCTCCATCTTCCCAATACCTCTAACTCTCCATTTAATAACTCTCCTCTCCTATTTTTAACTGACAAATCCATTTGTTCTCTAGGCTTTCTTAACTTGTTAATCTCACTCCAAAACTTTTTCTTATTTTCAACAAAATTTGTTGATAACATCTCACCCACTCTCTCATTTGCTCTCTTTTTACATTGCTTCACCACTCTCTTAACCTCTCTCTTTTTCTCCATATACTCTTCCCTCCTTGCATCACTTCTACTTTGTAAAAACTTCTCATATGCTAACTTTTTCTCCCTTACTACTCTCTTTACATCATCATTCCACCAATCGCTCCTCTTCCCTCCTGCACCCACTTTCCTGTAACCACAAACTTCTGCTGAACACTCTAACACTACATTTTTAATCCTACCCCATACCTCTTCGACCCCATTGCCTATGCTCTCATTAGCCCATCTATCCTCCAATAGCTGTTTATATCTTACCCTAACTGCCTCCTCTTTTAGTTTATAAACCTTCACCTCTCTCTTCCCTGATGCTTCTATTCTCCTTGTATCCCATCTACCTTTTACTCTCAGTGTAGCTACAACTAGAAAGTGATCTGATATATCTGTGGCCCCTCTATAAACATGTACATCCTGAAGTCTACTCAACAGTCTTTTATCTACCAATACATAATCCAACAAACTACTGTCATTTCGCCCTACATCATATCTTGTATACTTATTTATCCTCTTTTTCTTAAAATATGTATTACCTATAACTAAACCCCTTTCTATACAAAGTTCAATCAAAGGGCTCCCATTATCATTTACACCTGGCACCCCAAACTTACCTACCACACCCTCTCTAAAAGTTTCTCCTACTTTAGCATTCAGGTCCCCTACCACAATTACTCTCTCACTTGGTTCAAAGGCTCCTACACATTCACTTAACATCTCCCAAAATCTCTCTCTCTCCTCTGCATTCCTCTCTTCTCCAGGTGCATACACGCTTATTATGACCCACTTCTCGCATCCAACCTTTACTTTAATCCACATAATTCTTGAATTTACACATTCATATTCTCTTTTCTCCTTCCATAACTGATCATTTAACATTACTGCTACCCCTTCCTTTGCTCTAACTCTCTCAGATACTCCAGATTTAATCCCATTTATTTCCCCCCACTGAAACTCTCCTACCCCCTTCAGCTTTGTTTCGCTTAGAGCCAGGACATCCAACTTCTTTTCATTCATAACATCAGCAATCATCTGTTTCTTGTCATCCGCACTACATCCACGCACATTTAAGCATCCCAGTTTTATAAAGTTTTTCTTCTTCTCTTTTTTAGTAAATGTATACAGGAGAAGGGGTTACTAGCCCATTGCTCCCGGCATTTTAGTCGCCTCATACGACACGCATGGCTTACGGAGGAAAGATTCTTTTCCACTTCCCCATGGACAATAGAAGAAATAAAAAAGAACAAGAGCTATTTAGAAAAAGGAGAAAAACCTAGATGTATGTATATATATATATGCATGTGCGTGTCTGTGAAGTGTGACCAAAGTGTAAGTAGGAGTAGCAAGATATACCCAAAAACAAAGAAAAAACTTGAATCATTCAACAACTTTCACCATCATTCATACATAATCACTGTCTTTGCAGAGGTGCTCAGATACGACAGTTTACATGTCACTCCAAACAGCCAGTATCCCAAACTCCTCTTTTAAAGTGCAGGCATTGTACTTCCCACCTCCAGGACTTAAGTCTGGCTAACTGGTTTCCCTGAATCCCTTCACAAAATATTACCCTGCTCACACTCCAACAGCTCGTCATGTCTCAAAAACCATTTGTTTCCACTCGCTTCTAACACGCTCACACACACCTGCTTTAAGTCCAAGCCCCTTGCCCACAAAACCTCCTTTACCCCTTCCCTCCAACCTTTCCCAGGATGACCCATACCCCTTCACCCCTCCACTACAAATCTATACACCCTCCAAGCTAACCTATTTTGCTCCATCCTCTTTAAATGACCAAACCAACTCAATAATCCCTCCCATATAAGAGTGTTGGTACCACTATGCTCTCATACATTCCCCTCTTTGCCTCCATTATTATTATTGAAACTCGAAATTTTCCCACAAGAGAGGTGCCTTAATGTGAGTGAGAGGCTCATGACTCAAGGAATTTGACTTTTCCTCTCCTTGGATTGAACCTCATTGCCTTCCATTAACCAAAGTACTATATGTATTCTATGCATTTAGTGCTTACCCCACTAATGTACCTGGAGAGGGTTTCGGGGGTCAACGCCTCTGCGGCTCGGTCTGAGACCAGGCCTTATGGTGGATCAGGGTCTGATCAACCAAGCTGTTATTGCTAGCCGCACACAAACTGATGTACGAACCACAGCCCAGTTGGTCAGGTACTGACTTTAGCTGCCTGTCCAGTGCCTTCTTGAAGACAGCCAGGGGTCTATTGGTAATCCCCCTTATGTATGCTAGAAGGCAGTTGAACAGTTGAGAGACAACACTTATTGTGTTGTCTCTCAGTGTACTCATGGCACCCCTGCTTTTCATTGGAGAACGTAACATAATATAATAAACTGGAAACTAAGTCCTCTCAAATATCCCATGTATAAGGCAGATTCTCTCTGATTTCTTAATTACCTTTGATTTGCTGTATCAAAGGGCTATATCAAAGGGCCCCAAAATCTGGAATTCATTACCAGAACATACTAAAGTAACCAGGCCTGAAAATCAATTTAAGACTCTTCTAAAAAACCACTTACTTGCCCAGGACTAAATAATCAACACTCAATATTTAACATTTCCAATAATTCTCCCAATTACTTAAATCTTAAAACTTTCAAGACAACATACAGTAAATTGATCATCTTGTTTGTTATACACTGTAATGCGACAAATTTGTACAATATAATACTTCAATATCGAAATGTTCAAATTTCATTGTTTCAAATACTCAATTGTACTCATTGTAAATTGCTTATGGTAATTTTTACCACTGAACCTTCATTGCTTGTTAATTTTAAGTTAATTTTAAGCCTGCTCATAATGCTCTGTATACAAGAGGTTTATGGCATGTACACTCAACTATACTATAATTCTTTGTACAACTATGTATCATGTCCAAATGAACTATATGAATATGAACTGTGATCCCTTCCATCCCCCTTTCTTGCTGCCAATGTTATTCCCTCGGTACTGTCTCCAACTGCTATCTCTTTCATCTATGTCTTATGAACCTGTGGCTGTATGACCCTAGTAGGTTTAGTGCTTTGTTTTGATTATAATACATAATTATGAACCTGTGATACTGTATAACTGTTTCCATAAATATAATAATGTAATAGAACTGGACAAGGACCAGATGCCACATTTCTACATTTTTAACACATCAGCTGTTTCCCACTGAGAGATGGTGACAAAAAAAAAAGGGAAGAAAACAATTGCTGTCACTCAACTGTGCTGTCACTCAACTCAAGTGTGTTGATGTCACAGATCAGATGGCCCTCCGAATTCCAACATCACCGCCCCTTCCCCAGGGCACAGGCACTGTACTTCCTACCTCCAGGACTCTAGTCCAGCTAACTGGTTTCCATGAATTCCTTCTTATGTGAAGGATATTGGCCATGTGGTTCACTGGAATCAAATTAGGGAACTAGGTTGTATATTGCAATTCTTACAATGAGTACAACTTACTGTTATTTTTACTAATCTGTTAACCATGATGTTCAACATGCAGTGAATGTTGGTCCTGGATTATTTTAAAATTTGCACCCTTCTCTTATAAACTGTTATCCACGATTTAAAAGATGACTACCACCACAAAAAGGATATCTATAATTTTTTAACACATTGGCCATCTCCTACCAAGGTAGCGTGACCCAAGAAAGGTGGAACCGCATTCACCATTGCTCATTTAGTCACTAGTCTCGTCACAAGTGTGCTAACATCACAGTTCAAGTGGCCCTTCAGACAACCACATCCCCACCCCTCCTTCAGAGTGCAGGCACTGTACTTCTCACTTCGAGGACTCAAATCTGGCTAACCAATCTCCCTGAATCCTTTTGTAAATGTTATCTTGCTCACACTCCAACAGCACATCAAATCATAAAAAACCTTCACTCATTCCTATCTAACATGCTCACACATGTCTGTTGGATGTCCAAGCCCTTCTCATACAAAACCTCCTTTACTCCCTCTCTCCATCCTCTCCTAGAACCACCCGCTACTCCACCTTCCATCCATTGCAGATTTATACACCCTGCAAGTCATCCTTTTTTGCTCCATAATCTCTTAAGTGTCCAAACCACTTCAACAACCCCTCCTCAGTCCTATGGATAATACTTTTAGTAACCCCGCACCTTCTGATATCCAAAGGTTGGTAGACAGCAACCAATCAGGGAGGTACTACTACTGTCCTGCCAAATGAGTGCAAAAGGTAGGATTGCTAGTGTCTTCTTTCTGTCTCATAAACATGCAGAATGATTTCCATTTCCCATTTGCTCAAACCTCCACCTAGACTAACCCCAACCATTACACACCCCTACCCATCACTCACCCCTAACTTTTGTACATTCCTATTTCTGCACATCCCTCCCCACAGTACTGTGTGACCCTTATGGGTTTAGCATTTACCTTCATTACAATAATAGTAATTTCTCCATACTCACATTTGGCTTTTCCTCCTACAAGATCTTATACGTCCCTGCCCAATGTATGAAATCACAGCCTCTCTTTCGTCATCAGCACATAACTACTCAAAATATTCCCTTCATCTTCCCAAGTATGTGCACCTCCTCACCTAATGATGCCCCTCTTTTGATTTTAGCTGATAAATCCATTTGTTCCCTAAGCTTTCTCATCTTATTAATATCACTAAGAAAATTTTCTTAAGTCTCAGTAAAATTTGTTGTTAATGCCTCACCCACTTTCTCATTCGTTCCTTTTTGTGCACTTCCTCATCACTTTACCTCTCCTTTACTCTCTGTATATCACATTGTAGAAACCTCTCTCATGATAACTTTTTTCCCTTTCCACCCTCTTTATGATTACCACCAACCTCTTCTCTTCCCACTCACATTCACCCTCCTATACCCACAAACTTCTGTTGCATACACTAACAATGCATTCTTAAAACCTACCCCATACCTCTTTGACCTCTTTTTCATTACCTGTAGGACTGTTTCTAGCCCACCTTGCTCCCAGGAGTTGCTTATATCTTACCCATCTCCTTTAATTTATTAACTTCACATTCATTCTTACTCACTATTGCCTTTCTCCTTGTATCCCATCATTTTACTCTTCCCTACTATTGATTTCCTCCTTATACCCCATCACTCTTACCATACCCATCTACCTTTTACTCTCACTGTAGATACCACTAAATAATAAACTGATATATTTCTCGCTCCTCTAAAAAACATGCACATCTTCAAATCGTCCCATCAACCTTTTATCTACAAATATACAAAGTCTAACACACTCCTGTCACTTTGTCCAATACAGGTGGGCCCCACTTTACAGTGCTTCACTAATGCAGCAGTTGTCAATTATGTCCATTCTTCATTTATTCAGACTTCCTACAATAAATATGTTCACCACTCCCTATAATCTAAGAAAAAAAAAATATTTTAAGGTAAGTAATGTGTGTACTGTATATGGATTTTTTAGGCCTAGCTCTATTGATCACTTAATTTATGGTAGTGTAAACATGTTGCCAGGCTTTTAATTGCTTTTGAAAGTGAGAAAAGGCTGTACAGCAAAAATCACTGTATGATTTTTGTTGTGCAGCAGTAGCCCGGAACCTGCTATATAAGCAAGGCCCATCTGTATAGTGCCTCATGCACTTATTTATCACACACTTATTCTAATACATAAAATTCTTGAATTTAAACACTCTTCTTTTATAAGTCATCATTTAGTATTACTTCTATTCCTTCTTTAGCTCTGGTTCCTTGAGATTCACCTATTTACTCCTTCCCACTGAAATTCTCCTACTGTGTAATATTCATCAAATTCATTTTACATGCTGATAGGCTCTGCAGGAATTACTCACTAACTGGTGTTTCATCTGAGGCATTCATCAAACAAGGCTGATATTTGTTTGCTTTTTTATTATATAATAGACTAAATTTGTCTTCAATTTTTTGTTAAATTCTAGGAGATAAAAAAAAATTATTTTCAGGTTTTCTTCATTGTTCTGTCAACAGTCTCTCTGTTGTATTGAGAAAAAAACCATACCCCCGGCCGTCATGTTGACGGCAGTGAAGGGACTTGAGCTAGAGTTCGTCACGGCCACGCTAGCTGGAGATTCGTCTGTAAAAAACTTGCATTTGTGGTCACAGAGGTGCCTGTGCTAACTTTCCTATGGTGTAGAAATATACCTAGTTGGATGAATCTTATTGTGGCTAGCTGGTCTAGTGGCTAACGCGACGGGCTGGAGTTTTGAGACTCTATGACCGCGGGTTCAATCCCGGCCGGGGGTATGGTTTATTTGCAATCGTGTCATTACGATTTCTTGAGTCTTGTATTGAGAAACTAGTTTATGGGGTTCCAGTGTGAGTATTTTCTGCTGCTTTGTACTCAAAATACTCTTGGATGATCCAATATGATATGAGTACTCAAATCAGTTTACCTGGAGTTAACTCTCTCAAGGTAAACTGATTCGAGTACTCATATCATATTGGATCATCCAAGAGTATTTTGAGTACAAAGCAGCAGAAAGTCATGCACAGTAGGTATTTGTATTTCTGAAGATATTTTAGCTGGCTAAGTATCTAGAACTTCATCCAGCTTTAGTATCAGAGTCAATTTAACCTATACTCATCCCCAAATACCACTGGCTAACCAATTCGTTCTTTTATTTTTGCGAATAATTTTAATACTAAAAATTATATTATGTATCGTGTACTGAAATGACAGATATCTGGAATTATCTTATCTTGATTAGTTGACAGCAAGAAGCGCACGTTTTATGATTATATAGATAAACAACTGATAGCTAATGCATGATAAGTGCAGTGTTATTAAAAGCAAAGTATTTGACATTGCACAGTATCCTTGGTGAGACTGAATTTAATGAGTGGTGTGGCATAATGTACATGTAAGATTTACGGTTTTGTGATTATAAACAGTTCTGAGGAAAATACTGTATCACATTTGTTACACATTCTTAATGTTCATTTGCAGATATTGCTGCACCATCTCCATAGATCAAGTGCTGAGAGGGAAGGCAATGGATGTGCTCGCAAGGTAAGACACAACATTATGGCTAATTCTCCAGTATGTTCATGGTTACTGTATATATAGTGTAATGTCTTAATAGTTTTTATATTGCCAAATGGGTTTAGCTGTTATATCAAGCAGGTTTAGCTGTTATATCAAATAATAATAATAATAATAATCTATTTCTACAAGTACATGATCCAACTTATACAGACCATAGCTGATGTCAGTGACATACTATATAGAAAGGCCCTAGTTATGCAGAGCATTTCAGGCAACTTAGGTTAATTTTGTCCCCAGGATGTGATCCACACTGGTCAGCTATCACCCAGGTACATACTGCTAGTGAACAGGGACAGCAGGTGTCATAAGGCAGCATGCCCCAATGTTTCCACCTGTACCGGGGATCGAACCATGGACCTGTGCATGAGCTGAGTTCAGTACCAACTGAGCTTTCTGTGAACACAAAAAAGGATGTTGCCATGGTAAAATGCTTTTTTCACCAATTAAGTTGCTAATATAAATCCAAATGCACATACCTAATTTAACATTGTCATGTTGCTTGAGTAGCTTGCAAAACAATAACACCTTACTGCGCTGACCAACATAAATTAACCTAGGGTTCCCTGATGCTTGTGAAGGCTCTTGATCCAAGGGATTGGAGCTGTCCTCTTCCATGGATCAAACCTGATTCCTTCCCATTTTCTAGACATTGTCTAAGGGATCTCAGGAATGGTTAGAGTCAGTCTTTCAAAATTAATAATTTAATTGGAGTTTTTAATTGGTGGTGGTTATTTTAACTTGGTATGACAGCATTTATTTGTGTTGAGCATTTTTAATCATGTTTGTAGCTTTTATTGCTTGTTAACTTTATCTTTGTTTTTATTGTGTGATGCATATAATGTTTTTTTTTATTGGAATGAGTGCATAGTTACCTTTACTATCCAAAATCTTCGAGGAACTCATATACAAGAGATTATACTCCTTTATGACATCGCAGAGTATTATCAACCCCTGCCAGTTTGGGTTTGGGAAAAACAAAAACACAGATGATACAATTATAAAAATGCTAGACGTACTTTACACAGCACTTGAAAAAAATTAATATCCACTAGGACTTTATCAACCCAAGGAAAGCTTTTGATACAGTAGATCACAGCATCCTACTTTACAAACTAGATCATTATGGTATCAGAGGTCATGCACTTGCATATATAGTCTTACCTTACCAACAGACAGCAGTACGTTTCTGTTAACCCTTTCAGGGTCGCCAGGCCCTCTCCGAGACTTGTTCTCAGGGTCGCCAAATTTTCAAAAAAAAAAAATGATTTTTTTCTTATGAAAAGACAGAGAATCTTTTTCCCGATCATAATGACACCAAAAGTATGAAATTTGATGGAAAACTTATGGAATTATGCTCTCGCGAAGTTAGTGGTCTTGACGATGTTTACGCATCGGCGATTTTGCCCACTTTGAGCCCTATTTTCGGCCAATTCCAGTGCACTAGTCGACAGAAATTATAACTATTTCGCTAGAACTCCATTTTTTCTATCGATTGAGTACAAGAAACCACCCATTTACCGATTTCAACTATCCAATAAAGTGGTCAGAATTTAGCAATTTTGCCAATTTCACACAAATTTCAAAAGATGCCAATTTCCGAATAGGGTCCAGAATAAACAAGAAAGACATTCTTGGCACTAAAATAATATTTCCTCTGTTCATTAGTCATGTCCCCATGCCTCTCTTACATTCTTTTGCTTTCCACTTTGAATTTTTATTCTCACAAAAAACAGAAGATTTACTGTTATGCAGACTACTGCATTAGTGTAGAAATGGTATAAATAATATCAGCGCACCTGTGAAAGAATATTAGACTCACCAGTTGACGTGTATTGGACACGTAGCATGATTTGTTTACTTTTGAACTTTGGTAAAAATCGAACATTTCTGCTATTTGTAGCTCAATTTCAAGGTACTACTTTTCATTTTAAAACTAGTCAAAAATCATCTCAATTTCTGTAATATGTCTTCCATTTTATAAAATGAGACCAGGAAAACTAGAATACAACAATAAATACCATACGAAAATACAGTGCAAAATAGCTGTTTTAATCCAGAAACACGGTCAAAGTTTTTTTTTTTTTTTAATACGCACTGTGTGCTGCAGGATTTTTTTTATACTGCGCACACTGACCACATAGACCCATTCTTTCATATGTAGGCCTACCAGCTTTCTGTCACTAGATTTGAGGGCGCTAGGCTAGGCATACTAGTACGTCAAAAACCCTGGTGCGTAAGCTGCACTTGTACGTCCGAAACCCTGAAAGGGTTAATGACATAACCTCCTCATCAAGACCTGTGAACATTGGCATTCCACAGGGAAGCGTCCTTGGACCTCTACTTTTCCTTTAATACATCAGCAACCTTCCAAATGTATTGCAACAACTTACTTATTCTCTTTGCTGATGACACAACTTTTGTCATCTCCCACTCAAATCCAGTATCACTCAACAACATTTCTAATGTAGGACAGTACCTCGTGGCCTGGTGGCTCAAGCTCTCACTTCACACGACGAGGGTCTGAGTTCAATTCCCTCACCCACTTCTCACATCCAGCTGACTTCTCTTCCACAACTATGGCAAACACTCAAGACCTCTTCATCCCGAATGGCATCGTTGACTACAACTCATCAACACCCAAAGGTATATCCCAGATGTGCAGTTGTCAACAATGACTCAACACCATTTATAAAATTCTACAGGAAAATAGTATACTGAGGCAGAAAAATAAAACCTACAAAAACTGATTGCGGTCCTAGAGCATTCTCTATTTATCCAAAACACGAGGATTAGCAACCTAGACTGCCATCTAACAATATAAAACTCAAGGATTAGTGAACTAGAAGACAAACTGACAACCTAAACAAATATGACCAAGCAACACAAACCTGGAACTGTAGCCACACATACTGAGCAAATAGATTCCCTCACCACCAAGTTGTCAGAAGCTACACAAGATTGGAGGTTAAACATGGAATCCCAATGGAGTGCATGCTTCCAGTATCAAAGGGACTTGATTGAACAAGACAAGATCCTAGACTCTGTATTTTAACCAGCTCTAACCTACCATCAGATACAAACCAAGACAACTGCACCTACAAAACACTTCAGGTAATAAAAGATGAGATACATATTAACATTGAAACCAGCAATATCAAAAAGGCCCTGACTGCTAGGCAGGCCTGGTCAAAAGCAGTGTTATACCTGGAGAGGGTTTCAGGGGTCAACGCCTCCGCGGCCCGGCCTGTGGCCAGGCCTCATGATGGATCAGGGCCTGATCAACCAGGCTGTTACTGTTGGCCGCATGCAACCCAACATACGAACCACAGCCTGGCTGGTCAGGTACTGACTTTAGGTGCCTGTCCAGTGCCTTCTTGAAGACAGCCATGGGTCTGTTGATAATCCCCCTTATGTATGCTGGAAGGCAGTTGAACAGTCTTGGGCCCCTGACACTTATTGTGCTGTCTCTTAACGTGCTAGTGGCACCCCTGGAACTGATGGACTGAACACATTGACTCCAGGCTAAGGGACTGATTACCTCAAACTCCTCCTCATCTTTCTCTGTTCTTCTTTGTATTGTTTACCTGGAGTTTACCTGGAGAGAGTTCTGGGGGTCAGCGCCCCCGCAGCTCGGTCTGTGACCAGGCATCCTGGTGGATCAGGGTCTGATCAACCAGGCTGTTACTGCTGGCTGCACGCAATCCAACGTACGAGCCACAGCCCAGCTGATCAGGAACCGTAGTGAGTGATTTTCGTGTGCAAGTTTGGTACTAGTCCCTCTAGGATTTTCCAAGTGTATATAATCATGTATCTCTCCCGCCTGCGTTCCAGGGAATACAGGTTCAGGAACCTCAAGTGCTCCCAGTAATTGAGGTGTTTTATCTCCGTAATGCGTGCCGTGAAGGTTCTCTGTACATTTTCTAGGTCAGCAATTTCACCTGCCTTGAAAGGTGCTGTTAGTGTGCAGCAATATTCCAGCCTAGATAGAACAAGTGACCTGAAGAGTGTCATCATGGGATTGGCATCCCTCGTTTTGAAGGTTCTCATTATCCATCCTGTCATTTTTCTAGCAGATGCGACTGATACAATGTTATGGTCCTTGAAGGTGAGATCCTCCGACATGATCACTCCCAGGTCTTTGACGTTGGTGTTTCGCTCTATTTGTGGCCAGAATTTGTTTTGTACTCTGATGAAGATTTAATTTCCTCGTGTTTACCACATCTGAGTAATTGAAATTTCTCATAGTTGAACTTCATATTGTTTTCTACAGCCCACTGAAAGATTTGGTTGATGTCCGCCTGGAGCCTTGCAGTGTCTGCAATGGAAGACCCTGTCATGCAGATTCGGGTGTCATCTGCAAAGGAAGACACGGTGCTGTGGCTGACATCCTTGTCTATGTCAGATATGAGGATGAGGAACAAGATGGGAGCGAGTACTGTGCCTTGTGGAACAGAGCGTTTCACCGTGGCTGCCTCGGACTTTACTCTGTTGACTACTACTCTCTGTGTTCTGTTAGTGAGGAAATTATAGATCCATCGACCGACTTTTCCTGTTATTCCTTTAGCACGCATTTTGTGCGCTATTACGCCATGGTCACACTTGTCGAAGGCTTTTGCAAAGTCTGTATATATTACATCTGCATTCTTTTTGTCTTCTAGTGCATCTAGGACCTTGTCGTAGTGATCCAATAGCTGAGACAGACAGGAGCGACCTGTTCTAAACCCATGTTGCCCTGGGTTGTGTAACTGATGAGTTTCTAGATGGGTGGTGATCTTGCTTCTTAGGACCCTTTCAAAGATTTTTATGATATGGGATGTTAGTGCTATTGGTCTGTAGTTCTTTGCTGTTGCTTTACTGCCCCCTTTGTGGAGTGGGGCTGTGTCTGTTGTTTTTAGTAACTGTTGGACGACCCCCGTGTCCATGCTCCCTCTCCATAGGATGGTAAAGGCTCGTGATAGGGGCTTCTTGCAGTTCTTGATGAACATGGAGTTCCATGAGTCTGGCCCTGGGGCAGAGTGCATGGGCATGTCATTTATCGCCTGTTAGAAGTCATTTGGCGTCAGGATAACATCAGATAGGCTTGTGTTAACCAAATTCTGTGGCTCTCTCATAAAAAATTCATTTTGATCTTCGACTCTCAGTCTGGTTAGTGGCTTGCTAAAAACTGAGTCATATTGGGACTTGAGTAGCTCACTCATTTCCTTGCTGTCATTTGTGTAGGACCCATCTTGTTTAAGTAAGGGCCCAATACTGGACGTTGTTCTCGACTTTGATTTGGCATAGGGGAAGAAATACTTTGGGTTTCTTTCGATTTCATTTATGGCTTTTAGTTCTTCCCGCGATTCCTGACTCCTATAAGATTCCTTTAGCTTAAGTTCGATGTTTGCTATTTCTCTGACCAGTGTCTCCCTACGCATTTCAGATAGATTGACCTCTTTTAGCCGCTCTGTTATTCTTTTCCGTCGCCTGTAAAGGGAGCGCCTGTCTCTTTCTATTTTACATCTACTCCTCCTTTTTTTTAGAGGAATAAGCCTTGTGCATACATCGAGTGCCACCAAGTTAATCTGTTCTAGGCATAAGTTGGGGTCTGTGTTGCTTAGTATATCTTCCCAGCTTATATCGGTTAGGACTTGGTTTACTTGGTCCCACTTTATGTTTTTGTTAATGAAGTTGAATTTGGTGAATGCTCCCTCGTGACTAATCTCATTTTGTCGGTCTGGGGCTCCGCGCATACATGTCTGAACCTCAATTATGTTGTGATCTGAGTATATTGTTTTTGATATGGTGACATTTCTTATCAGATCATCATTGTTAGTGAAGATGAGGTCTAGTGTATTCTCCATTCTAGTAGGCTCTATTATTTGCTGGTTTAAATTGAATTTTGTGCCGAGATTTAAAAGCTCGTGTGAGTGTGAGTTTTCATCAGAGCTGCCTCCTGGTGTTATTACTGCAACAATATTATTTGCTATATTCCTCCATTTTAGGTGCCTTAAGTTGAAATCCCCCAGGAGCAAGATGTTGGGTGCAGGAGCTGGAAGATTTTCCAGACAGTGGTCAATTTTTAACAGCTGTTCCTGGAATTGCTGGGATGTTGCATCCGGAGGCTTGTAGACTACCACAATGACTAGGTTTTGGTTCTCGATCTTTACTGCTAAAACTTCCACTGCATCATTTGAGGCATTAAGCAGTTCTGTGCAAACAAGTGACTCTGCAATGTACAGGCCAACCCCCCCCTTTTGCCTGTTCACTCTGTCACATCTGTATAGGTTGTAACCTGGGATCCATATTTCGTTGTCCAAGTGATCCTTTATGTGGGTCTCAGTGAAAGCCGCGAACATTGCCTTTGCCTCTGCAAGCAGTCCACGGATGAAAGGTATTTTGTTGTTTGTTGCTGGCTTTAGACCCTGTATATTTGCAAAGAAGAATGTCATCGGACTGGTGGTATTGTTGGTACTGGGGGGGGATTTTTTTTCCGGCATTAGTATCTGTTGGTTTGGAGTGGAGGCCATCGACTGTGGTTCCACTCCAGGAATGACTGGATTTGGTGTACAATTTCTGCCATTTCCTGCCAGTTTTTTTTCCTTCCTGGCACTAAAAAACCTCTCCCTCTTGAGTGGCTGTGGCTACCCAGGTTTTCCCATGGCCTGGATGTTTTGTATCTTTTTGTCCCCTTTAGATGGTGTGCCTGGCAATTTAAGTTATAGCACAGTCTTTCCTGTACTGAAGAGGTACACATTTCAGGGTGAAAAAGCTTACAGGAAGGGAGTTTGCATTTTCCTGTTGTCATATGGGCACGGCATTTTCTAGGGTGGTCATAGTTGCACGTCCCATCTGTTTTTCCAGATTTCCCATGTCTGCAGATACCAAGTGCATAGTATGTGCACAGGCTTGGTTTCCATTTGCCTTGGGTTTCTGTGACTGTATTCCCTGTTGGTGCATGTTTACCTGTCTTATTCCTGAACTGAAGAAGCCACTGGCTGGTGAAACATTTCCTCAATAAAGATTCCCAAATGTTGCAGAAGCCTCTCATTCTTCAACTTGTCAGTTTTCTAAACTATTTACATCACATTACCTAATGTTAAATCTCACCCTGTGTAAAGAGAGTGATGAAATATGACAGGAAGCCATCTTGCATGATGAGCATGCTTTATTTTTTGTACATACAGTGGACCCCCAGTTATCGGCCGTAATCCGTTCCAGAAGGCCGGCCGATAACCAAAATGGCCGAAAACTGAATTAATATTTCCCATAAGAATTATTGGAAATACAATTAATCTGTTCCAGACAAAAATATTCACAAAAAAAATAATTTTTTTTTTTACAATTATTTAAGTTTTACATACCTTTATTGAAGGCTAATGCTGACTTCTGGAAGATAGGGAAGAGGAGTTAGTGTTTGGAAGGGAAATCCCCCTCCATAAAGACTTCAGGTAACAAAGCCTTCTCTGGGGTTACTTCCCTTCTTTGTCTTTTAATGCTACTAGGACCAGCTTGAGTCACTGGACCCCTGTCTCACAACAAATCTGTTCATAGAGGTCTGTTTCTGGCATCTCTCTAAGATTTTCCTGAAGTGGGACAGGGTTTTGTCACTGAACATGTTGCAGATATGGCTTGTTTCAGCTTGGTCAGGGTGGTGTTTCTCTACAAAAGCTTGCACCCTAGTCCACATTACACACACCTCTTTAATCTGTCATTTACTGCTACAGTACATTAATTACTAACCTTAAAATATTTGTAGTCTTAATGTAGGGCAAGAGGTGAGTAGTATTTATTTGTAGGAAGTCAGTGTAGGTAGCAGTAGATGTAGGTACAGTACACGTACACACACTGCTAACCCTTTTCCCCTCATTAATTCTATGATTCACCTCATCTTTCATAGACCCATCCGCTGACACGTCCACTTCCAAATATCTGAATACATTCACCTCCTTCATACTCTCTTTCTCCAATCTGATATCCAATCTTTCATCACCTAATCTTTTTGTTATCCTCATAACCTTACTCTTTCCTGTATTCACTTTTAATTTTCTTCTTTTGCATACCCTACCAAATTCATCCACCAACCTCTGCAACTTCTCTTCAGAATCTCCCAAGAGCACAGTGTCATCAGCAAAGAGCAACTGTGACAACTCCCACTTTACGTGTGATTCTTTATCTTTTAACTCCATGCCTCTTGCCAAGACCTTCGCATTTACTTCTCTTACAACCCCATCTATAAATATATTAAACAACCACGTTGACATCACACATCCTTGTCTAAGGCCTACTTTTACTGGGAAATAATCTCCCTCTTTCCTACATACTCTAACTTGAGCCTCACTATCATAATTCATCTAATATGACATAATAAACAATATAAATAACAGAAACCTGATATATACTCTAGAATGAATAAAATATGTCATTATGTGACAAGTGGTGGCAGCCATTTCCTACCTCAAGTGGCCGCCTTGTTGTGGGTCAACGGGGGAGACCTCCTGCCATCCCCTGCCAACCCCCGACACTCCCAACACCACCATTCTACCTCTCTCCTACAAGCCTGGAGTTTACCTGGAGAGAGTTCCGGGGCTCAACGCCCCCGCGGCCCGGTCTGTGACCAGGCCTCCTGGTGGATCAGAGCCTGATCAACCAGGCTGTTGCTGCTGGCTGCACGCAAACCAACGTACGAGCCACAGCCCGGCTGATCAGGAACTGACTTTAGGTGCTTGTCCAGTGCCAGCTTGAAGACTGCCAGGGGTCTGTTGGTAATCCCCCTTATGTGTGCTGGGAGGCAGTTGAACATTCTCGGGCCCCTGACACTTATTGTATGGTCTCTTAACGTGCTAGTGACACCCCTGCTTTTCATTGGGGGGATGGTGCATCGTCTGCCAAGTCTTTTGCTTTCGTAGTGAGTGATTTTCGTGTGCAAGTTCGGTACTAGTCCCTCTAGGATTTTCCAGGTGTATATAATCATGTATCTCTCCCTCCTGCGTTCCAGGGAATACAGGTTTAGGAACCTCAAGCGCTCCCAGTAATTGAGGTGTTTTATCTCCGTTATGCGCGCCGTGAAAGTTCTCTGTACATTTTCTAGGTCGGCAATTTCACCTGCCTTGAAAGGTGCTGTTAGTGTGCAGCAATATTCCAGCCTAGATAGAACAAGTGACCTGAAGAGTGTCATCATGGGCTTGGCCTCCCTAGTTTTGAAGGTTCTCATTATTCATCCTGTCATTTTTCTAGCAGATGCGATTGATACAATGTTATGGTCCTTGAAGGTGAGATCTAGCTGTGTTTGTGAATTGTGTTTTGATCTTTTAATTACCATATCTTGTATCTGCCAGTCATGACACCCAGTAGGCATACCAGTGTTGCTGAATGACTTACTGACTTGACTGAATCACTTACTGACTTGACTGACTTACTGACTTAACTTACTGACTTGACTGACTGATTTGACTGACTGACTGAGTGACTGACTTATTGACTTGACTGAATGACTTACTGACTTGACTGACTGACTTACAGACATGACTGACTTCCTGACTTGACTGACTTACTGAATGACCCTAAAGTTAGACTTTTTCACTGAAGAGGACCCTGAAATGGTGTCTAGAGCAGCTGATGACTTACCATCAGTTGTATAATGTACTGCAAGGTAAAATAAACAGAAATCCATTACAGAATTTATGCACACTTCAGTACAACCATCGATTTCAGTACCAGAACCATCCACCTCAGCCCAGTAGGACACAACATAACTCTACACTCTCTTCACAATCATCCACAAACACCAGCACCCACAATTTAAGGTAAGAAATACTATTATTTCTGTTGCAGTTATAGTCTTAAGCAGTAAAAACAACATAATACATCATGACAGTGAACTGCAATTATATATTCACTTTTACTTTTGTAAGATCTGGAGGTTTAAAAAAAAAGTTGTTTGAGGGGGAAGCTTGCATCTTGAATTTTTGCTCGTGTCCAGAAACAAAAAATCAACCAAGTGACTGCTCGTATCCTGAAAAACTCAAATGGTGGGGCACTTGTAAGCTGAGGTTCCACTGTCTATGAATCCTGGTGTGTTCTATGTGGATCAGGGTTTCACTTCATCCAATCTGGGTTATGGATTCTCTTCTCGACTCGATATGTTTCTTGGTTGCATGCTGTCCTAACATGTGGTTCAAGTTTCACTTTGTCTTAACTTGCTTCATCTTTCTCATGTAGCATAAACACAGATTAGATTGCTGCTAGGTTAGGTTAAAAAACTTACATGGGTCTTTATCGTAAGATGACTTATTCAGTGGCATTGGCCTTATGGTGGGTACTTGCAAGATAAAGTGTGTGTAAGGACGTGAAAGTGGCTTTGCTAGTAGCCCTATGGTGGGCCACGGCAGCTGCAGCCTCTAGATTACTAGTACCATATTCAAGGAATTTTACCTGCAGTGCCCTTTCCTGAATCAAACCAGATTACCTCCCATCCCTTAGGTACTATATAATACTTATGGGTATTATTCAATTCAATTCAATTCAAAGTTTATTCTATATAAGGATTACAATGCTGAGTTTACAGAATTTGGTTATTGTGTGGTTTACATGTAGTAAAATAATGATTACAAAGTGTACCACTAGAACACCTAGCATGGCTAGGCATTTCGGGCAGACTTAGTTTAATTCTTAATTTTAAAATATTACAAATTATGAGGTAAGTTGGTATTATGGCTAAGTGACTAAATACTAGTTTCTGAGTTTAGCAATGTGAATGCTTTTGTTTTGGCACAGTACATAGTTTCAGTATTCGAGTATCACAGGATTCATTATTTTAAGATTGAGATTAATATTTCTGTTTATGGTCAAATGGGTGAGTGATTGTAAGTGTGAACCACCAGGTGGTATTCGTGTAGTTAGTTGACGGGGTGTATCAGGGAGATAAGATGTTTTCTAATGGTGGTTTTGAAGGTGATGAATGTGTCTGCAGTTCTAGAGTTCTCAGATAGGGTGTTCCAGATTTTAGGGCCTTTGACACACATTGAATTTTTGTAAAGGTTTAGTCGGACACGGGGAATGTCGTAGAGATGTTTGTGTCTGGTGTTATGCCTGTGGGTTCTGTCACAACTATCAAGAAAGCATTTTAGGTCAAGGTTGATATTGGAGTTTAAGGTCCTGTAGATGTAGATTGCACAGTAGTAAGTGTGGATGTACTGAACAGGGAGTAAGTTTAGATCTATGAAGAGTGGGAGGGGGGGTGTTGCCAGGGATGGGATTTAGTGATTATTCTTACTGCAGCTTTTTGTTGGGTTATTATTGGCTTTAGGTGTGTTGCTGCAGTTGATCCCCAAGCACAAATAGCATAGGTGAGGTATAGATAAATAAGTGAGTGGTATAGTGTGAGAAGGGCATTTTGCGGCACGTAGTATCGTATCTTGGCAGTCTTCAAGCTGGCACTGGACAAGCACCTAAAGTCGGTTCCTGACCAGCCGGGCTGTGGCTCGTACGTTGGTTTGCGTGCAGTCAGCAGCAACAGCCTGGTTGATCAGGCTCTGATCCACCAGGAGGCCTGGTCACAGACCGGGCCGCAGGGGCGTTGACCCCCGGAACTCTCTCCAGGTAAACTCCAGGATCCCAACCGTTTTGGATACTTTTTTGGTTATGTTTTGGATATGGGTGCTGAAATTCAGGTTGTTGTCAAGGTATAGGCCTAGGAATTTGCCCTCATTATGTCTGGTAATTAGAGTGTTGTTGATCTTAATGTTAATTTGTGCATCTGCTCTGCTACCAAACATAATATAGTAGGTTTTGTCAGTGTTAAGCATAAGTTTATTGGCTGTCATCCAAGTCGATATTTTGATCAGCTCCTCGTTAACAATGGTGTTGAGGGTGGCAAGATTAGGGTGAGAGATTGCATAAGTCGTGTCGTCAGCAAAGAGAATGGGTTTCAGGTGTTGGGATACGTTTGGAAGATCATTGATGTATATGAGGAAGAGCAGGGGTCCAAGGACACTTCCCTGCGGAACTCCAGTATCAAGTGGCCGTGTTGTTGATGCTGTGTCTTTAATGGTGACATACTGATACCTATTAGTAAGGTAAGATTTGAAATAAGCAAGCGCATGGCCGCTTATACCGTAATGGTCAAGTTTGTGGAGTAGGATGTCGTGGTCTACTGTGTCAAAAGCTTTTCTTAGGTCAATAAAAATTCCTAGTGGATATTCCTTATTTTCCAATGCTGTGTAAAGCAGATCTAGCATTTTTATGATTGCATCATTAGTGCTTTTATTTTTCCTGAATCCAAATTGGCAGGGGTTAAGTATGTTTTGTGCCGTTATAAATGAATATAGTCTCCTGTGCACGAGTTTCTCAAAGATTTTGGATAGCAGTGGTAAGTTTGATATTGGCCTATAGTTGTTTAAGTCTGTAGGGTCACCACCTTTATGTATTGGTGTAACCCTTGCCATCTTGAGTAGTTTCGGGAAGGTGCTAGTTTCTAGTGACTTGTTAAAAAGTAATGAAATAGCATGCAAAAGAACATGGGCCGCTCGCTTGTACAGTAATCGTGGGACATGAGACAGATTCCCTGAGTTATTTTTAAGTGACTTTATAATCTCGGTGACTTCCGTGGGCTCAGTTGGTGCAAGATAGAAGGAATTTGGGAAATTTTCATCTAGGTAGTCCCCGGCATGGGCATTGGTATGTGGGATTTTATTGGCGAGATTAGATCCTATGGTTGAGAAGAAGTCATTTATCTTGTTAGCTGTGTCAGTGGGATGTAGTGGTGTTTCATAAGGTTTAGTTAGGACAATATTCTTGGTTTTTTAAGTTTGTGGGTCCCTAGAATCTGAGAAAGTGTTTTCCAGGTCTTTTTTATATCTCCTCTAGTGTCTGTGAATCTACTGGAGTAGTATAGTTGTTTGGCTCTCTTTATTACTTTGGTGAGAACTGATGAATAGTGTTTAAGAATATATTTGTGTATTAAGCCCTGTTTATATTGCTTTTCATATTGGTGTTTCTTGTCAATGGATTTCAGAATGGTGCTGGTTAGCCATGGGCAACCAAGCCATTTGTTTGTGATTTGTTTCGTTTTTATAGGACAATGTTGTATAGTCTAAGTAATTTGTTAAGAAAAATGTCTGTCCAGTCATCAATACCATTGGCCTTGGAGAATTCTGTAGGCCAGTCAACAGTCTCTAGGTCAGCTGTGAACTTCCTTATTGAGGCCTCGTCATGGAGTCTAAATGAGACTTTGTTGTATTCAAGTGGTGGTTTACTAATGTTTGTCAGGAGGAAGGTAGGGTAGTGGTCTGTAGTGCTATCTGTGATTATCCCTGATTTAAGGGGGGCTAGTATATTGGTCTATATGTGGTCTATTATGGTTGCACTTGGCTCAGTGAGCCTGGTTGGTTTAGTTATTGTTGGTATGAGAAGTGTGTTGTTCATATTGTTGATGAAATCAGTTACAGGCTGATCATCTAGTATGCCAAGGTTGATGTTGAAGTCTCCAGCTAAGAGAAGGTGGTGCTTATTCATTTGTCTGTTTGTTATTAGTGACTTTAATTTCTCACTGAAATTTGGGATGTTTGTGTGAGGTATCTGGTAAATGGCACTGATTGTTATAGGAATCTTAAGGTTTTTTACAGTAAAATTAGCAAAAATGTATTCCCCATATTCATCACTAAAGCAAGTGGTGCTAATACAAGATAACTGGTTAGAGTAATAGATTGCAATACCACCCCCAACTTGGTTTGGTCTGCAGTAGTGAATTGCTGTGTATCCTGGTAGAGGGTAGATATCTATTGTGTCCTGCTTAAGCCAGGTCTCAGTAAGAATAATGCAGAAGGGTGTCTTTAGTGATTCAAGGAGTGCAATACAGTACAATGATTTATTCTATAAGCATCTACAGTGGTACCTCAATATACGTCCTTTATCTGTTCGAGGACCTTGGACTTATACCAAACAGGATGTATACCAAACGAATTTTCCCATAAGAAATATAGGGAAAATGATTAATCCGTTCCCACAAAAAAAATCCTATCGTTATTGGCATATTATACATTGATTGGGTTGTATAAAATAATTTAAACACTGCTTAATACTAAAATATGTAATTTAAACACTGTTTAATACTAAAATACATACATAAATACAAAAGAATTAGATGAAATAAATGCAAATTTAACCTCACTTTACTCTGCTAAAAAGAGTCGAGTGCCTACTAGGATAGTGCTGAGAAGGGAGGAGGAGGAAATGTTATTGTTTGATAGGAGAGTCTCCTTCCCTTTTCTGTCTCTTTTGCCTATCTGGACCTAGTTGAAGCTCACCAGGTTTGAGTTTTACTAAAAATCTGTCCAAAGAACTTTGCTTCTGCCCTTTGACTCATACAAGTTCCAGCACGTGAATCATATTCCAAACAAAGGTCGTATACCAAGCAAAAATTTTCGCGTCCAAACAGGACACATATCAAATTGGACTTATTCCAAAGCAGATGTATACCAAGGTACCACTGTATTTCCAAAGAATTTTTCCACCACTGTCATGCCTGGCTCATCCTCTGTTCACAAAACACTACTATCTCATTATAGAGAATCCCTATATGAATGTTACCTTGCTCACACTCCAACAAAATGCCAAGTCATAAAAGCCATTTGCCTCCATTCACACCTACCACACTCACACATGCTTTTTGGATGCCCGAGCTCCTCACATACAAAACCTCCTTTATTCCCCCTCCCTCCATCCTTTCCTTGGACCACCCTCACCCTTCTGTCTTTCCACTATAGATTTATGCACACTCCAAGTTGTATTCTTCTCCATTCTCTCCAAATGTCCAAACCACCTCAATAACCAGTAGTGTAACACTGTATTAATATCAGAGACATAAAATGCTAAATGACTGGAGTTTATCCGGAGAGAGTTCCGGGGGTCAACGCCCCCGTGGCCCGGTCTGTGAGCAGGCCTCCTGGTGGATCAGAGCCTGATCAACCAGGCTATTACTGCTGGCTGCACGCAATACAACGTATGAGCCACAGCCCGGCTGGTCAGGTACCGACTTTAGGTGCTTGTCCAGTGCCTGCTTGAAGACAGCCAGGGGTCTATTGGTAATCCCCCTTATGTATGCTGGGAGGCAGTTGAACAGTCTCGGGCCCCTGACACTTATTGTATTGTCTCTTAATGTGCTAGTGACACCCCTGCTTTTCATTGGGGGGATGTTGCATCGTCTGCCGAGTCTTTTGCTTTCATTGTGAGTGATTTTCATGTGCAAGTTTGGTACTAGTCCCTCTAGGATTTTCTAGGTGTATATAATCATGTATCTCTCCCGCCTGCGTTCCAGGGAGTACAGCTTCAGGAATTTCAAGTGCTCTCAGTAACTGAGGTGTTTTAGCTCCGTTATGCGGGCCGTGAAGGTTCTCTGTACATTTTCTAGGTCAGTAATTTCGCCTGCCTTGAAAGGTGCTGTTAGTGTGCAGCAATATTCTAAAACGTTTCGCCTACACAGTAGGCTTCTTCAGTCGAATACAGAAAGTAGGCAGGAACAGTAGAGATGTGAAGACGATGTAATCAGTCCATCACCCTTGTAGTCGTAGAATTTGAGGTTGTCAGTCCCTCGGCCTGGACAAGTTCAGTTCCATAGTCAGGAACTATCTGAAGATCAAGCAACAGTGCAGAGACTTAAATACTACTACTACTACTCTCTACCTCTCCTTCCGACAGTATTTAAGTCTCCGCACTGTCGCTTGATCTTCAGATAGTTCCTGACTATGGAACTGAACTTCTCCAGGCCGAGGGACTGACAACCTCAAATTCTATGACTACAAGGGTGATGGACTGATTACATCGTCTTCACATCTCTACTGTTCCTGCCTACTTTCTGTATTCGACTGAAGAAGCCTACTGTGTAGGCGAAACGTTTCAGAATAAAGTTGTCTAACTGTTGCATATGTGTCTTACCTAACAACCTGTCGGTATTGTATACCATTTTGATGTTCATCCTGTCAGACACTGCAACACATGGCATCTTGGTACAGAAAACACCTTGGACAAGCTTTTCAAGTGAGAAGTGTTGGATCTGAGAGGGACATGACCTCTCAGTGGCTACATTCTCACTACTACTACTACTACTACTACTACTCTGCACCTCTCCTTCCAACAGTATTTAAGTCTCCGCACTGTCACTTAATCTTCAGATAGTTCCTGACTATGGAACTGAACTTCTCCAGGCCGAGGGACTGACAACCTCAAATTCTACGACTACAAGGATGATGGACTGATTACATCGTCTTCACATCTCTACTGTTCCTGCCTACTTTCTGTATTCGACTGAAGAAGCCTACTGTGTAGGCGAAACGTTTCGGAATAAAGTTGTCTAACTGTTGCATATGTGTCTTACCTAACAACCTGTCGGTATTGTATACCATTTTGATGTTCATCTTGTCAGACACTGCAACACATGGCATCTTGGTACAGAAAACACCTTGGACAAGCTTTTCAAGTGAGAAGTGTTGGATCTGAGAGGGACATGACCTCTCAGTGGTTACATTCTCACTACTACTACTACTATGCACCTCTCCTTCCGACAGTATTTAAGTCTCCGCACTGTCGCTTGATCTTCAGATAGTTCCTGACTACGGAACTGAACTTCTCCAGGCCGAGGGACTGGCAACCTCAAATTCTACGACTACAAGGGTGATGGACTGATTACATCGTCTTCACATCTCTACTGTTCCTGCCTACTTTCTGTTTTCGACTGAAGAAGCCTACTGTCTAGGCAAAACGTTTCGGAATAAAGTTGTCTAACTGTTGCATATGTGTCTTACCTAACAACCTGTCGGTATTGTATACCATTTTGATGTTCATCTTGTCAGACACTGCAACACATGGCATCTTGGTACAGAAAACACCTTGGACAAGCTTTTCAAGTGAGAAGTGTTGGATCTGAGAGGGACATGAAATCTCAGTGGCTACATTCTCACTACTACTACTACTACTACTCTGCACCTCTCCTTCCGACAGTATTTAAGTCTCCGCACTGTCGCTTGATCTTCAGATAGTTCCTGACTATGGAACTGAACTTCTCCAGGCCGAGGGACTGGCAACCTCAAATTCTACGACTACAAGGGTGATGGACTGATTACATCGTCTTCACATCTCTACTGTTCCTGCCTACTTTCTGTATTCAACTGAAGAAGCCTACTGTGTAGGCGAAACGTTTCGGAATAAAGTTGTCTAACTGTTGCATATGTGTCTTACCTAACAACCTGTCGGTATTGTATACTATTTTGATGTTCATCTTGTCAGACACTGCAACACATGGCATCTTGGTACAGAAAACACCTTGGACAAGCTTTTCAAGTGAGAAGTGTTGGATCTGAGAGGGACATGACCTCTCAGTGGCTACATTCTCACTACTACTACTACTACTACTACTACTACTACTACTACTACTACTACTACTACTACTACTACTACTACTACTACTACTACTACTACTACTACTCTGCACCTCTCCTTCCGACAGTATTTAAGTCTCCGCACTGTCGCTTGATCTTCAGATAGTTCCTGACTATGGAACTGAACTTCTCCAGGCCGAGGGACTGACAACCTCAAATTCTACGACTACAAGGGTGATGGACTGATTACATCATCTTCACATCTCTACTGTTCCTGCCTACTTTCTGTATTCGACTGAAGAAGCCTACTGTGTAGGCGAAACGTTTTGGAATAAAGTTGTCTAACTGTTGCATATGTGTCTTACCTAACAACCTGTCGGTATTGTATACCATTTTGATGTTCATCTTGTCAGACACTGCAACACATGGCATCTTGGTACAGAAAACACCTTGGACAAGCTTTTCAAGTGAGAAGTGTTGGATCTGAGAGGGACATGACCTCTCAGTGGCTACATTCTCACTACTACTACTACTACTACTACTCTGCACCTCTCCTTCCGACAGTATTTAAGTCTCTGCACTGTCGCTTGATCTTCAGATAGTTCCTGACTATGGAACTGAACTTCTCCAGGCCGAGGGACTGACAACCTCAAATTCTACGACTACAAGGGTGATGGACTGATTACATCGTCTTCACATCTCTACTGTTCCTGCCTACTTTCTGTATTCGACTGAAGAAGCCTACTGTGTAGGCGAAACGTTTCGGAATAAAGTTGTCTAACTGTTGCATATGTGTCTTACCTAACAACCTGTCGGTATTGTATACCATTTTGATGTTCATCTTGTCAGACACTGCAACACATGGCATCTTGGTACAGAAAACACCTTGGACAAGCTTTTCAAGTGAGAAGTGTTGGATCTGAGAGGGACATGACCTCTCAGTGGCTACATTCTCACTACTACTACTACTACTACTACTCTGCACCTCTCCTTCCGACAGTATTTAAGTCTCCGCACTGTCGCTTGATCTTCAGATAGTTCCTGACTGTGGAACTGAACTTCTCCAGGCCGAGGGACTGACAACCTCAAATTCTACGACTACAAGGGTGATGGACTGATTACATCATCTTCACATCTCTACTGTTTCTGCCTACTTTTTGTATTCGACTGAAGAAGCCTACTGTGTAGGCGAAACGTTTCGGAATAAAGTTGTCTAACTGTTGCATATGTGTCTTACCTAACAACCTGTCGGTATTGTATACCATTTTGATGTTCATCTTGTCAGACACTGCAACACATGGCATCTTGGTACAGAAAACACCTTGGACAAGCTTTACAAGTGAGAAGTGTTGGATCTGAGAGGGACATGACCTCTCAGTGGCTACATTCTCACTACTACTACTACTCTGCACCTCTCCTTCCGAAAGTATTTAAGTCTCCGCACTGTCGCTTGATCTTCAGATAGTTCCTGACTACGGAACTGAACTTCTCCAGGCCGAGGGACTGACAACCTCAAATTCTACGACTACAAGGGTGATGGACTGATTACATCGTCTTCACATCTCTACTGTTCCTGCCTACTTTCTGTATTCGACTGAAGAAGCCTACTGTGTAGGCGAAACGTTTCGGAATAAAGTTGTCTAACTGTTGCATATGTGTCTTACCTAACAACCTGTCGGTATTGTATACTATTTTGATGTTCATCTTGTCAGACACTGCAACACATGGCATCTTGGTACAGAAAACACCTTGGAGAAGCTTTTCAAGTGAGAAGTGTTGGATCTGAGAGGGACATGACCTCTCAGTGGCTACATTCTCACTACTACTACTACTACTACTACAACTACTCTGCACCTCGCCTTCCGACAGTATTTAAGTCTCCGCACTATCGCTTGATCTTCAGATAGTTCCTGACTATGGAACTGAACTTCTCCAGGCCGAGGGACTGACAACCTCAAATTCTACGACTACAAGGGTGATGGACTGATTACATCATCTTCACATCTCTACTGTTTCTGCCTACTTTCTGTATTCGACTGAAGAAGCCTACTGTGTAGGCGAAACGTTTCGGAATAAAGTTGTCTAACTGTTGCATATGTGTCTTACCTAACAACCTGTCGGTATTGTATACCATTTTGATGTTCATCTTGTCAGACACTGCAACACATGGCATCTTGGTACAGAAAACACCTTGGACAAGCTTTACAAGTGAGAAGTGTTGGATCTGAGAGGGACATGACCTCTCAGTGGCTACATTCTCACTACTACTACTACTCTGCACCTCTCCTTCCGACAGTATTTAAGTCTCCACACTGTCGCTTGATCTTCAGATAGTTCCTGACTACGGAACTGAACTTCTCCAGGCCGAGGGACTGACAACCTCAAATTCTACGACTACAAGGGTGATGGACTGATTACATCGTCTTCACATCTCTACTGTTCCTGCCTACTTTCTGTATTCGACTGAAGAAGCCTACTGTGTAGGCGAAACGTTTCGGAATAAAGTTGTCTAACTGTTGCATATGTGTCTTACCTAACAACCTGTCGGTATTGTATACCATTTTGATGTTCATCTTGTCAGACACTGCAACACATGACATCTTGGTACAGAAAACACCTTGGACAAGCTTTTCAAGTGAGATGTGTTGGATCTGAGAGGGACATGACCTCTCAGTGGCTACATTCTCACTACTACTACTACTACTCTGCACCTCTCCTTCCGACAGTATTTAAGTCTCCGCACTGTCGCTTGATCTTCAGATAGTTCCTGACTATGGAACTGAACTTCTCCAGGCCGAGGGACTGGCAACCTCAAATTCTACGACTACAAGGGTGATGGACTGATTACATCGTCTTCACATCTCTACTGTTCCTGCCTACTTTCTGTATTCGACTGAAGAAGCCTACTGTGTAGGCGAAACGTTTCGGAATAAAGTTGTCTAACTGTTGCATATGTGTCTTACCTAACAACCTGTCGGTATTGTATACTATTTTGATGTTCATCTTGTCAGACACTGCAACACATGGCATCTTGGTACAGAAAACACCTTGGACAAGCTTTTCAAGTGAGAAGTGTTGGATCTGAGAGGGACATGACCTCTCAGTGGCTACATTCTCACTACTACTACTACTACTACTACTACTACTACTCTGCACCTCTCCTTCCGACAGTATTTAAGTCTCCGCACTGTCGCTTGATCTTCAGATAGTTCCTGACTATGGAACTGAACTTCTCCAGGCCGAGGGACTGACAACCTCAAATTCTAGGACTACAAGGGTGATGGACTGATTACATCGTCTTCACATCTCTACTGTTCCTGCCTACTTTCTGTATTCGACTGAAGAAGCCTACTGTGTAGGCAAAACGTTTCAGAATAAAGTTGTCTAACTGTTGCATATGTGTCTTACCTAACAACCTGTCGGTATTGTATACCATTTTGATGTTCATCTTGTCAGACACTGCAACACATGGCATCTTGGTACAGAAAACACCTTGGAGAAGCTTTTCAAGTGAGAAGTGTTGGATCTGAGAGGGACATGACCTCTCAGTGGCTACATTCTCACTACTACTACTACTACTACTACTCTGCACCTCTCCTTCCGACAGTATTTAAGTCTCCGCACTGTCGCTTGATCTTCAGATAGTTCCTTACTATGGAACTGAACTTCTCCAGGCCGAGGGACTGACAACCTCAAATTCTACGACTACAAGGGTGATGGACTGATTACATCATCATCACATCTCTACTGTTTCTGCCTACTTTCTGTATTCGACTGAAGAAGCCTACTGTGTAGGCGAAACGTTTCGGAATAAAGTTGTCTAACTGTTGCATATGTGTCTTACCTAACAACCTGTCGGTATTGTATACCATTTTGATGTTCATCTTGTCAGACACTGCAACACATGGCATCTTGGTACAGAAAACACCTTGGACAAGCTTTTCAAGTGAGAAGTGTTGGATCTGAGAGGGACATGACCTCTCAGTGGCTACGTTCTCACTACTACTACTACTACTACTCTGCACCTTTCCTTCCGACAGTATTTAAGTCTCCGCACTGTCGCTTGATCTTCAGATAGTTCCTGACTATGGAACTGAACTTCTCCAGGCCGAGGGACTGACAACCTCAAATTCTATGACTACAAGGGTGATGGACTGATTACATCGTCTTCACATCTCTACTGTTCCTGCCTAGTTTCTGTATTCGACTGATGAAGCCTACTGTGTAGGCGAAACGTTTCGGAATAAAGTTGTCTAACTGTTGCATATGTGTCTTACCTAACAACCTGTCGGTATTGTATACCATTTTGATGTTCAGCAATATTCCAGCCTAGATAGAACAAGCAAGCTGAAGAGTGTCATCATGGGCTTGGCATCCCTAGTTTTGAAGGTTTTCATTATCCATGCTGTCATTTTTCTCGCAGAAAATGACTCAAATGTAGTAATTTTTTTAATCCTGTATAATAATGATGATTATCTCTATCACTTTATATCTGTCTCATGCTCAATATGTATACAATGCAGAATACTGCACTCTGGATGTATACAGAAATAATGTCTTCTAATTTCTTTCAGGTTTTATTGAGCCACAGAGTTAAGAGAAGTAATTACCAAGAATTTTTCTGAGATTTCCAAGGAACAATACACAAAACTCTCACTGCTTGAAAAGTGTATGTGTGCGATAGTGTTTTCAATACAAGTGTGGAGACCAGGTCTCCAAAATCTTTCCAAGGCTTCCAGAGTGCAGCTGAGCAGACACTCTAAATGCATTAAGTGATTCACATGAAGTGTTAGTTAAATAATTCATAATAAAACTTTAGTTATGCTGATAAACTATCTTCAGTGGTAATTAGTGGCTTATCACAATGCTACCCATCAAGTGGAAGTGCCTACCTTGGTGCTTGAGATTGGGTCTTCATCCAGTAGTAGAGTGAATGTCTAAAAGTGGCATTCTGTGGAAGGGTTTAGTGGTAAATTGATTATATATTGATTATAACTCTGTGGAAGGTGCTATAAAGTACCCCAGTGGAAGTAAGCCATACTGCTTATTGTCTTGAATTATTTCATGTTATTAACCCTACATAACGAACCTCAGGAGTTACTAATCTGAAGGTTTTCTTTTTCCTCCACCTCCTCCTTCCTTGGATCAAATTGCATTACAGCCAATTCCCCAGGTGTTGTATAACCTTTACAGGTTAAGTGCTTGCCCCTGAATCTAATAAAAATATGGACCATTATGAGTGAGATGCTGCATTCATGACATTAAGAGTGAAATGCTGCATTCTCTGTATTAGAATCACAACCGAGATCAGTCACATCTTGAGCAACAGATGAAAAGACATCTTTGCATGTGATTACATACTTTAGAAGAAACTTTTTAAAGGTAAAGTGTAGATTTTTTTCTGAAAATAGCAATATGTCACTGCTTGATACTCATAGTATACGAGATGAGTTGTAACATTTTTGCAGTCATGGGAAATGATCACTTCATTTCCAGTGGTTCAAACTTTTACAAGAGGAATCATATAGGTGACTAATCCTTGACCATGATAGTATAGTGTGAAAATGACTGTATGTCATGATAATGCTTCCACTATGTAAAGAATAACACATGAAATACTATGGGGAATATTCAGAGCCATTTAAGGTGTTCAGTCAAATCTGTTGACCTATATGAACCTACAGTAGACTCAACTGTTGCTACTTATGTTCCCCACCTACCCTGTACAGTAGAAAAATCTGTAGAACTGCTGATAACAAAGCCTTCTGGGAGTTATACACCACCACTGACTTCTCAGATAGAAAACATGGCACTTAATTTTACAACTGAAGCTGACAAGAACCAGAAAATCACAAACAGTTCACCATGTGGGCCAATAGAAGCTTCTGGAAGCCATCAAACTCCAAGCAGTTCACTGCCTGTATCAACAAAAGCTTCTGGAAGCCATCAAACTCCAAGCAGTTCACTGCCTGCATCAACAAAAGCTTCTGGTAGCCACCAATTTCCAAACAGTTCACTACCTGCATCAACAAAAGCTTCTGGAAGCTGTCAAACTCCAAGCAGTTCACTGCCTGCATCAACAAAAGCTTCTGGAAGCCATCAGACTCCAAGCAGTTCATTTCTTGCATCAACAAAAGCTTCTGAAGGGCATCAAACTACAAGCAGTTCACTGCCTGCATCAACAAAAGCTTCTGGAAGCTGTCAAACTCCAAGCAGTTCACTGCCTGCATCAACAAAAGCTTCTGGAAGCCATCAGACTCCAAGCAGTTCACTGCCTCCAGCAACAAAAGCTGATGAAAGCCACGAAACCCCATTAAGTCTTTTATTTACTTCGGTCACAGCTGGTGAGAGCAACTGTATACCGTCTGTACCAGCCCAAGATGGGTTGACTTGCCCTTCTCAAACAAATTGTGGTCCATTAACAACAGAAGATGAAAATGTGCTCAAATATTTTGCCATGTTAAGGAGAACAGGACCTGCAGCTTCTGTAATGGCAAAGGTAAGTTGCAATGTATTTATTTTACTTTTTTCTTTTTTACTTACTGTCAGTTACTCATGTTTGTATGGTATGTAAGCCTGCACGCGTGCGCATGCACACGTGCACACACACGCACACGTAGTGGAATCAGGAACCTTACATAGTTTTAAGACGAGGTATGATAAAGTTCATGGAGCAGGGAGAGAGAGGACCTAGTAACGATCAGTGAAGAGGCGGGGTCAGGAGCTATGAACCGACCCCTGCAGTCGCAAATAAGTGAGCACACATGGGACAGAAAGACATCAGTGAGTCATGGTACGTGACGAGGTGTCAGAGTGGGCACCTGTGACAAGCGAGGTTCCACAGGGGTCAGTCTTAGGACTGATGCTCTGTTTCTGGTATATGTGAATGACATGATAGAAGGAATAGACTCAGAAGTGTCCCTGTTTGCAAACGATGTGAAGTTAATGAGGAGAATTCAATTGGAGGATGACCAGGCATGACTACAAAGGGATTTTGACAGTGTGGAAAATTGCATTTATCTGAATGTAACTAATTATGTACATAACAGTAAATGATAACAAAGATAATTATTATTTATCAATGTTACATAGACAAGTAGGAATTTGGGACACCTAGGTCGCAAAAAATGTCCCCCTTCGATAACTACCACTGTCATAACCACAAGTTGCTCTGGACCCATTAATTAAATGAAATATACATACACCAGGAATACTGGTAAATATATAAATTTGTGGACTGTATATTAAAAATAATAAATGGTTATATATATACACAATTACATAACAGAAGGAAAATATATCTTAATATCACTCACCAATTTGGCTGGAGATTAATGTGTATCATACTCAGAAAACCTCACTCTAACTAAATCTATGAAAATAATGCTGGCCAGAATTACACACAAATCTAGAGAGCTTATCTGAGGTTCCTGGAGCTGTCTTGTCCAGTCGTCTGATATCTCAAGTTATGCAGGAATGCACATCCACCAATTTCGCCTCCTATTTGAGAGGTGTCAACACAATTTTAACCTCTAGAGCACAAAAAATTCTTCCCATTACACCAACGTTTGTACAAAATTCAAAACCAAGATGGCGAGACTCGTCTGCGCAGATGCAGGCTTTCCGTTTTCTATGACATAAATATTAAATACAGTATGGCCATCTATTTACATATAAATACTGAATTTCTGGAAAATATATACAGTATTTTCCACAGACAGACTATAGGCCTGGTCAAGAAACTGGCTCCTGGAGTTCAACCCCACCAAGTGCAAAGCCATGAAGATTCAGGAAGGGCAAATAAGAATGCAGAGTACAGAGTACCAAAAGGATCTTTGGGTGAGTATAATACCGAGCACATCTCCTGAGGTGCACATCAACCAAATAACTGCTGCGGCATATGGGCGCCTAGCAAACCTAAGAATAGCATTCTCACATCTCAGTAAGGAATTGTTCAGGACCCTGTACACCGTGTACGTCAAGCCCACATTGGAGTATGCAACACAAGTTTGGAGCCCACACCTGGCCAAGCACGTCAGGAAATTAGAGAAAGTGCAAAGGTTTGCAGCAAGACTAATCCAGGAGCTAAGGGGCATGTCCTACGAGGAGAGGTTCAGAGAAATCGACCTGACTGCACTGGAGGACAGGAGAAAGAGGGGGAATATGATAATGGCACATAAAATACTGAGAGGAGTCGACATGGTGGACAGAAACAGGATGTTCCAGAGATGGGACAGTCACAGGGATATTAGGGAGTATTTTTTTAGCCATAGAGTTGTCAGGAAGTGGAATAGTCTGGAAAGTGATGTAGTGAAGGCAGGATCCATGCATAGCTTTAAGAAGATGTATGATAAAGCTCATGGAGCAGGGAGAGTGGCCTAGTAGCAACCATTGAAGAGGCGGGGGCCAGGAGCTGTGAATCGATCCCTGCAATCACAATTAGGTGAGTACACACACACACACACACACACACAGAGGTCAAGACATATGGGCGAGTCTCCTCGCACCCACTGCCCCAGTTAATAACACACACAGTAGTGACCAGTGAGGAGGTGGGGCCTGGAGCTATGATTCGACCTGTGAAAATTTGTCTGGACTGCCTCCAAGTGAGTCGCCTACCCTGGCAAGCTCTATTGACACCGAGCTCTGAGGTCGGTACCTCAGCCTCACAAGTGGCTTATAGGACAGATTTTCATAAATGACTGATGTTGCAAGAAATCTCGCCTGCATGCATATTTAAAGGACTAACTTGGTGATGTAGAATCTATTCTGGTCTTCAACCTCCCTAAGCTTAGCCCCTTTGGACTTCCCCTCAGAAACCACGTGCAACCCGGAGCCTTAGTTCCTGCAATATTCAATCAATATTAGTGACCTGCCTGCACCTCAGAAGTTCCTGTATCCAAGGGGGTGTGTATCCCTAAGTATAACTATGCAGAAACTGACACTAGCTTCTAGGTTGACAAGAGACAAAAGCACGTACTGGTCATGAACTGCCGGCTGCACAAAGGCCACAGCTCAACTCACTCTCAATTTTCCCCAGACACTGGCCAGGATCCTAAGAAAAAAGGGAGGTCTTGTCTTACTGTATGTGCCTGACGGAGGAGGACATCTACGGTACGTCGAGGTGCCTCCACCAGATTTCCCCAGGTCTAATATGTGAAGACATGTGGGGGCGCCGCCTGCTGATCATGGCACATGTTGTTCAGATGGTGTCTAGTCTTAGAAGGAAGCTCTGGTGTCTTTGAGACCCGCGCCTCATCGTTCAAACTTGGGCTGCCAGTTCTCCCTAGCTAACATAACCTAGTGTTTGCCTACATTCGGCCTATTACTACCTATCTATCTACTACCTATCTACAGTTGCCTCAATAATCCTAATATTAGTGTACTAACAGTATAAACTACCTACTTCTTCCCTGAAGGGTAAATCTATCAATTAAGAAGTACCTTTCAACCACCTTCGCCAACCCGGGTGAGTGTGTTTGTGTTTTGGGTGGGTGTAAGGGCCCTTGAACGGTGTTTTTCCCCGTTGGGACTTCTCGGACCAAATAAGTTCCAACACGACCCCTGCAACCACAATTAGATGAATTAGTTGAGTACACACACACACACACACAGTCAAAGACCAGGTGATCAGACTGAGGACAGGAGGTGGAGAACTCACAAGAAATGATCAGGAGGTATATGAGGAGCTAAACAGGAGATTTAAGGAAGTTTTTACAGTAGAGACAGGAAGGGCTCTGGGAAGACAGCACAGAAGGGAACATCAAGAGGGAATATACCAACAAGTGTTGGATGACATACGAACAACCGAGGAGGAGGTGCAGAAGCTGATAAGTGACCTTAATACCTCAAAGGCGATGGGACCAGACAACATCTCCCCGTGGGTCCTTAGAGAAGGAGCAGAGATGCTGTGTGTGCCCCTAACCATAATCTTCAACACATCCCTTGAAACTGGGCAACTACCTGAGAAATGGAAGACAGCAAATGTAGTCCCCATATTTAAAAAAAGGAAACAGAAATGAGGCACTAAACTATGGACCTGTGTCTCTGACATGTATTGTGTGCAAAGTCATGGAGAAGATTATCAGGAGGAGAGTGGTGGAACACCTGGAACAGAACAAGATTATAAATGAAAACCAGCATGGGTTCATGGAAGTCAAATCCTGTGTCACAAACCTTCTGGAGTTTTATGACAAGGTAACAGAAGTAAGACATGAGAGAGAGGGGTGGGTTGACTGCATTTTCCTAGACTGCAGGAAGGCCTTTGATACAGTTCCCCTCAAGAGATTAGTGCAGAAGCTGGAGGATCAGGCGCATATAGCAGGGAGGGCACTGCAGTGGATCAGGGAATACCTGGCAGGGAGGCAACAACGAGTCATGGTACGTGAAGAGGTATCACAGTGGGCTCCTGTGACAAGCGGGGTCCCACGGGTCAGTTCTAGGACCAGTGCTATTTTTTATATATGCGAACGACATGATGGAAGGAATAGACTCTGAAGTGTCCCTATTCGCATATGATGTGAAGCTGATGAGAAGAATTAAATCAGATGAGGATGAGGCAGGACTGCGAAGAGACCTGGACAGGCTGGACATGTGGTCCAGTAACTGGCTTCTCGAATTCAACCCTACCAAATGCAAAGTCATGAAGATTGGGGAGGGGCAAAGAAGACCACAGAGTATAGGCTAGGTGGACAAAGACTACAGACCTCACTCAGGGAGAAAGACCTTGGGGTGACCATAACACCGAGCACGTCACCGGAGGCACACATCAACCAAATAACTGCTGCAGCATACGGGCGCCTGGCAAACCTGAGAATAGCGTTCCGATACCTTAATAAGGAATCGTTCAAGAGACTGTACACTGTGTATGTTAGGCCCATATTGGAATATGCAGCACCAGTCTGGAACCCACACCTGGTCAAGAAGTTAGAGAAAGTACAAAGGTTTGCAACAAGGCTAGTCCCAGAGCTCAGGGGAATGTCGTACGAGGAAAGGTTGAGGGAAATTGGACTGGCAACACTGGAGGACAGAAGGGTCAGGGGAGACATGATAACGACATACAAGATACTTCGGGGAATAGACAAGGTGGACAGAGATAGGATGCTCCAGAGAGGGGACACAGAAACAAGGGGTCACAACTGGAAACTGAAGACTCAGACGAGTCACAGGGACGTTAGGAAGTATTTCTTCAGTCATAGAGTCGTCAGGAAGTGGAACAGCCTAGCAAGTGAAGTAGTGGAAGCAGGAACCATACATAGTTTTAAGAAGAGGTATGACAAAGCTCAGGAAGCAGAGAGGGAGAGGACCTAGTAGCGATCAGTGAAGAGGCGGGGCCAGGAGCTGAGTCTCGACCCCTGCAACCACAATTAGGTGAGTACACCAGGGACAGGAGTTGAGTCTCGACCCCTGCAACCACAATTAGGTGAGTACACACACACACACACATACATACATACATGTGCGCGCGCGCGTACGTATGTACGTACGTATTTAGAAAATATTTGTTTTTTAATACTAATTTGTTTCTCCTTCGAACAGGTTTCTCGTAGGCTGTATGGTGGTGGGCAACAGAGTGTGAAGGATTTCTACACAAGTACCTTAGGCTTTAATAATTCTCAGTACAGGAAGGTGTTTTCTCATCATGAAAGAGAGGCCTTTGAAGCTAATGTAGACTGGGAGACGTTGGATATAACCTGTACATATAAACTTTTACAGCATGTGTGTGGTTTAGCACCCATCTCTGACGCTAAGTGGAGTAATCCAGAGCCTCAGGATGTAGAGGGACTCGAGCATATTCTGTTCTCTGTTAAAGGAGAGAGAAATTTCTTGGCACATGAAGCTGTGGTTTTAACATGTGAGGGATTTCAAACTCGATCAGAGAAACTGGAGTTGCTTCTAGAAAAAGCATTGAAAAAAACAAGTTGCATTACTGGAGAGGATTATAATGAGGACATTAGGATAATGAAGGAAACAATAAATGATATTAAAAAATCCAAGACAAAACTTTCTCTACAGAACTATCAGAAAGAGCTGCAAGATTTTCTACATGATCTTGTCAGTAAAATAATTATAAATTCTCAAAGTGAGCTTGGGAAAATTTACCGCGAATTATGGCAAGAAGACAGCGTTTGGTGGCAATTTGGCAATAGTTCCCAGAGCCCACGGCTGGAGCAAATTTTCACTACATTAACTATAATGACTAAGAACAGCTGTGTTGTACCTGTGCTTGAAATCTTAGAGCATAAATTGCCTAATGGTTCTCTTCCAAGACTGGTGATCCTTGAAGGTATAGCGGGCATGGGAAAAAGTCATATCTGCAAGTATATTCTGAACTGCTGGGCTTCCAGAAGCAGTAACATGAATGCTGTTGTGAGTAGTATTGATATTTTGATTTATATTCAGTGTTACTCAGTGGCTTCCAGTTCTTTGAATGAATTCCTAAGGGAAGAGATACTGAAAGAAACTTGCAAGGGGCTAAGGCATGAAGACGTTATCTGCACCCTGAGGGAATGTCGTCTTTTATTCATCATAGATGGGTTAGATGAAGCTGGGATACAGGCAAAATATATAATACGAGAAGTTAATGCTAAATTTCCAGCTAGTAGAGTTATGCTAACTTGTAGGCCAGAGTACACAAATGAAGCCAAGAGGATATTTTCAAAAAATGGCAAAAACATTGATGTTTTGTACGTGAAAGGGTTCAGCACACCACAACAAAAAGAATATATTACTAAACTACTGTCTGTGGTGGAGGAAAATACATGTAAGCGTGAAGAAATGATTCAAGAGTTATTCAGTCACTTGCAGACATTGGAGCATAAGTTATACTCATTACTAAATTTGCCACTGACCATGATGTTGATGACTCTCTTGTGGATACAGGACAAAACCTCATTCACAGGTGCTGTCACAAATACTCATATTCTTAAGCAATCGGTAGAACTGGGTATCAGACGGCTTGTAGAGCACTTAAATAAAAGAGCAGAGGAAACGAGACATGTTATGTTAATAGAACAGGCATGCCGACAGTGGCTTCGTTGCTTGGCTGAAGTGGCGTGGGAAGCACTGCATGACAACACTCAGATTCTTAATGATGACAGATGGAATACAAAACTTCTTTCAGAAGCTAAATGTCTTGACTTAGATCCCATTTATGCTTTGTCTTCATTTTTAATCTGTACATCTCGTGAAAATGCATTTGGGAGCCAACTCATTTGGGAGTTCCCTCACAAAGCCTATCAGGAATATCTCTCTGGTTATTACTTAAGTGAAGAGCAAGTTCCACATGAAAAGCAAATTCCACGTATAATTTTTGAACCACAAGGTAGTTCTTTCCCTAGAATTCTTGAACCACAAGCCAATTTTCGCAGTAGAAACTTTTCAAAGATTTCTTTATCTAGAGATTATAATCCTTCACCTGTAAAAAGTAGAGCTCCAAGGTTAAGAGGATGCTCCTTAAAATTGAGATGCATCTGGGCACCATTTATTAATGCCAAATGTCTTTCATCATCACAAGACGTACTTAATTCTGATATTACAAGTGAGGTTAGTCGAGGTGTTACTGTCAACAATAGTGTAAATAGTAGCATATATGATACATCTAATAATATCAGTGAAGAGGAATACACAATGAATGACATGAATGTCAACTTTTTGCAGGAAAGTAAAATAAAGCAAGCACTCTTCTGTTTAATTGCCATTGAGATTTCTAAAGAACCATGTGACATTAACAGAATTGCAAATATTGTGGAAAGAATTGATTTGAACATAATGTTCGACCCACTGGTTGACTGGTCACGCATTGTAAGAGAATGTGCTGAAAACGAAGTTGTATGTAGATTGGTTCGACCTTATCTTCAGAAGCATAACACGATACAGCTTAGTGGATATCAGATATCTCAGACCCTGCCAGCTGTGAAGTATCTGATGGAGACAACAGGATTTGTACCTGAATCACTTTCTGTTTCACTTAGCAATGATGATACTTTTTCAGATATTTTACCCTCTCTCTTGGCCTCTCTGGCAACATTGTCAGTATACACAAGCATTGAATGTCCACTGCATCATTGTTTGAATTTGTATCAGTGTTTGACTCAGCAAGAAACTCTAGATTATATACACATCATTTTAAACCTAGATTCTGACATCATTATGCATGACAGTAATACTGGCGAGTTAAGTGAGTTTGTCCAGTTGCTACAGTATCTTGAAGAAAAACACTCAAAATTAAGATTGAATTTAACAGTGAATGATATACAGAGTGCAGAAAGCTTTGCAAAATGTTTTGCCAATATAACAATGCCCAAAAGTGTTGAACTTAGCATACTTTTTCTTTGCTTCACACCTCTGTTGGATCAGTCTTTGCAGAAGATCTTCAAGGCTTTTCCTTGGCAGAGACCCTTGTCCATCTCTTTTTCCCACACTGCTCTTGGTAATGATACTGTTCACCTATTGAAACTTGTCTCTCAAGCTCTTACTGATGCCCAAGTGAAAGTCTTGCACACTTCACTAAACCTTGAATTATATAGCAAGTCCTTAACTGGTCTGTACGAGGAGATGGCATATATCATAGCCCGAGACGCACCTCTCAACATCAATATCCATGAGAGGGCAGACAGAGAAAGTATCACATTTACCATAGAGGGAAACAGATTTGGTCAGGATTAGCATAAACTAATAGGTACAAGAGGGATTTAGGCTTTGGCAAATGATCAGAACTAGTAGTGAGAGAGTGGAAGGTCAAGAGTATTGTATTGATTTAAGTGGTTATAAAAAGTTAGGGTGTTAAGGAAGATAAGTAGTATTAAAAAACTTTAATTTATGTTTATTGTCAGGGATTTATAGAACTGTTTACACTTGACATAGAATATTGTTATGCAGGTGTTGGATACTGTGGTGCATGAGGCCAGAGGTGGTTGCTTGTTGATGAGTCAGCAGTGGGTTGGTAAGCCATGGACTTATGATTGCCTGTCGCCACCCATTTTGCATCAGATCAGTGGCTGAACTTCCAGGAAGAATGTGTCTCCAAGGAGTCATTGCATTTAGTGCTTATGTAGGCTGTAGGAGAGAGCTAGCCAGGAGGTAGTCACCAGTCAGGAAGCAGTCAATAAGTCAGCAGAGAGGTAGAAACCAAAAGTCATGACTGGCCGCGGTGAAGTAGCGGGTCAGTGATAAGAGAAAAGAGGCTTGTGACGTAAGGTGTAATATAACTGAGATGCTGTGACAGTAGTCAGATGTTGTGGCATTGATATCGAGCATACTGTGACAAGTAGAGTGATAATAATATATCGAAGTGTTGTAACAGTGGCCCTTAAATGTATAGTTTAAAATATAAGTGTGCAGTTGAGCAGTGTTACATTTAATGTAAAGCAGTGCAAAAGTGATATTGTATAATCAGAGATCAAAGCACTTTATATATATATATATATATATATATATATATATATATATATATATATATATATATATATATATATATATATATATATATATATATATATCCTCCATGGGGAAGTGGAACAGAATTCTTCCTCCGTAAGTCATGCGTGTTGTAAGAGGCGACTAAAATGTCGGGAGCAAGGGGCCAGTAACCCCTTCTCCTGTATATATTACTAAATTTAAAAAGAGAAACTTTAGTTTTTTCTTTTGGGCCACCCCGCCTCGGTGGGATACGGCTGGTATGTTGAAAGAAAGAAAAAAAAAAAAAAAAAAAAAATATATATATATATATATATATATATATATATATATATATATATATATATATATATATATATATATATATATATATATATATATATATATATATATATATATATATATATATGTCGTGCCGAATATGTAAAACTGGTCAATTAGCAAGAACTCATTTACTCATTTAAAATTAAGTCGTTTCTAAAATTTTCTCTTATACGTTTAAAGATATATTTTTTCATTAATGTTAATGTAAAAAAAATTTATTTTGCACCAAAAGAATCTTAGAAAACTTATCTAACCTTATTATAAGAAGAACAATTTATTTTAGCCTAACCCAACTATATATATTTTAGATTTATTTGCAATAATTTAATACTAAACAAACACAGTGAAATATATTTTTTTCGTTAGGTTCAGAATGATTTTGGCGAAATTATTGCATACACAAATTTTCGCTTGTCCTATATGGCAAGATGAGCGTTGCTATTTAAGCCAAGATGGCAAGTTCTGCCTATTCGGCACGACATATATGTATATATATATATATATATATATATATATATATATATATATATATATATATATATATATAATGTATATGTATATATATATATATATATATATATATATATATATATATATATATATACAAAATATATATATATATATATATATATATATAAATATATATACATACATATACATACATACATACATACTTACATATATACATATACACATATATATATATATATATATAATTATATATATATATATATATATATATATATATGTATATATACATATATACATTATATATATATATATTATATATAATTTATACATATATATATATATGTGTGTGTGTGTGTGTGTGTGTGTGTGTGTGTGTGTGTGTGTGTGTGTGTGTGTGTATGTATATAACTGTAATATGCCTGAATGATGTATTATACGAGTGTTAAGTCTTGTGTATTCATTAAAGTTTCCATAAAAAAAAAAGTTTTACAGGCGTGTTTGCTTGAGCCTCCCGTCTTGAGCCTCCCGTCCCTCACATATACACATATGCGAGCACCCAGGAGCACAACAGTATATTTGTACTAGTGTGTATGTGTACTCATATGTGGTTGCAGGAGTCGATTGTATGTACATGTATGTGTGTGTGCATTCACCTGTTTATAGTTACAGAGATTATATTAGATCCAAGCCTTGTGGATCCTATTGTATCTACTCTTAAAATTGCATGGAGTCAGCCACCACCACTACATCAGGATCAATCCACTTCCTGACAACTCTGAGACTAAGAAATACTCCTTAACATCCCTGCAGCTCATCTGTCTAACTTCCAATTGTGTTCCTGAGTACCTGTTTTTCGCCTCTCAAAGAGCCTGTCCCTCTCTGCCCTATCAGTTCCCTTGAGTATTTTGTATTTAAGGACCCCAATAATAATAATAATAATAATATCTTTATTTACTACAAGTACATGTACAAGGTATACAGGCCTAGCTGACAACAATGACATACTACTATATAGAAAGCCCCTTGTTATGCTCCGCATGTCGCAAATTAGATCAGTGTCCCAGGATGCGACCCACACCAGTCGACTAACGCCCAGGTACCCATTTTACTGATGGGGAACATAGACAACAGGTGGAAATAAACACGCCCAATGTTTCTACTCTGGCTGGGAATCGTACCCAGACCCTCGCCGTGGGAAGCGAGAGCGTCAGCCACCAGGCCACCAGAGCCCTGATGGAAATGAGTCACTTTGTCTGACTTTTTTGGGTTATCCTAGGTTCTCTACACATATGCTGCTATGTATGATCTGTGTAACTGTATTTGTGTATACCTGAATAAACTTATTTACTTACTTTGTTGTTATTATAGCTTCCTTGGTTTTTCTGTCCTCCAGTATCATTATATTCGATTTCTCCTCGTAACTCACGCCCCTTAGCTCACGAACAAACCTCGATGCTTACTTCTGTACTTCAGTTTTTCAGCATGTTTTTTTTTTCAAGTGCAGGTTCAGTACTGGTGCTGCATACTCCAAAATGTTCCCGACATACATATATTGTTAAAAGGCCTGGAATGGCTGTTGAAATTCTTGAAGGCTTATTTTAGATTTCATAGACGAGCATTGGCTGCAGAGGTTATTCATCTGATGTGAGCCTCTGGTGATGTACCAGACACTACGTTCATCCTCTAGGTATTTCTCTGAGTAAAATCTGCATTCTCTTACCTCCGAGGTAAATACTCAGCACTCTCGTTTCCTGTGCCTCTAGTGGGTCCCAGTTTTTCCAATCTACTGTGGTTGAGATCACCCATGATAACTAGCTTTGCTCTAGTCATATGTGCACTCCTAGCTGCTGCTGCTATGTTGCCAACCATTGTTTTCTTGTCTTCATATTCCTGCCTCCATCTACTATTGTTATATCACTCCAACTACCACTCTGGGTACTTCCAGTCTTAACTGAAGTCGTTTGCCTTTTGTCGGTTTCTCTCTCTCACCTCTTCAAAACTCCACTGATTTCTGCCTGGTTGGAGTTGGTGTGTGCATCACTACCACGGGAGGTGGTCATAGATGAGGTTGTAGGCAAGGAATGGGGATGCTGGGATGAGGGGTAGCTTGGTATAAATGTTGGTGCTGGAAAGTGGAAGCTGTCCTAGAGTTGGGTCAGCTGGGGAAGGGGTTGTGGTTGCATCTGGATGAATTCTTTGAGTTTGGTTACTCCTTCCACCTGGCTCCTCTTCCACTGGTCTTCTCCGTGCCTGATAGGTTTTCACATACTTCCTCAGCTGTTCCCTCTCCGTCACTGTCCTGTTTTTCTCTGAGTATAGATGATTGTAGATTCTTATGGTGTTCAAGGTAGGTTTACTGTCGTAGGATTCTGTATCGATCTAGATGGGACCAGAAGTTTAGTTCGATCTACAACTTCGTGGACCTCTTTCAGTCTCCTAGAGTTCATGAATCATCTTTTCCCCCATTGCGCTTTTCCCTCCAGATTTTTTTGTCTCTTGCTGTCTCTTATCAGCAGCTTAGCCTCTATTGACCTGTTCCACATCCTGTTTCATAATGCCACAGTTTCTTCCAAAGGGAATTGTGTGTTTGTGTACTTATGGAGTGTTTTGGAGAGGTTGAGACCTGTCACCTGTGTGAGTGCATGTATAGGAGTATGTGTATAATCATAAACGTTCGTCCGTTCCATTGATGTATGTGCAAGAGTGTTGCGTGACTGTGCATGCGTACACATTTGCTTGTTTTCCCACTCCTGCTGTATCTTTGTGTCTATAAGCTTGCTCATGGCATTTATATAAATATGTGAGTGCATGAATTTTTAACAGACTTGTAGATACGTATACAAACTGTCTCTAGCCATAAGAGCTCAGCCTGAGACAACAATTACATTATAGTCAGTTTTTACCTACATATTACCTGAGTTCTATTATCTACGGCATTACTTGGTTCTCAGATCTCTGGAGTGTACTTTTCATAGCCAGCTAAAGGTAAGTCACTAAAACACGACAACTGACCATACTGCACCACATACAGGCAAGTATTATACATCTGGATTCCGTCACTGGAGAGAAGATGTCTACGATCTTTGAGCAGCGCTGTATAGCCCTTGTGGTTTAGCGCTTCTTTTTATAATAATAATACGGTCTTTGAGTTCTTACAACCAACCATCAGCGCTGTATGACCCTTGTGGGTTTAGCGCTTAGTTATGATTATAATAATACAACCAACCCTTTCATCTAGATATTGTGATTATCTGTCTGACTGCTGCACCAACACGCTCTCCTGGTATATTTCTATTACTTTTAATTTTATTTTTAACTCCGTACATACAAGAAAAATGACATTTTCTTTATATAAATTTTATATTTTGTGCAACATTGTACAATAAAATAAAAAGAGTTGTCTGGAGTGAGGAAGAAGCTTGGGGAGATTAGCTAGAGTCTAGGTAATCAAGCTGCTAGACGAAAGTGTTAATGCAGGAAAAAGGGAAAAGATTTTCTGGTCATTTGAAGGGGATATTTGTATTTCCCGGTGAGATGGAGGAAGTAGAGAAAGTGGGCGGGTTAGGAGAGTTTGTTTTCCCACTCATGTGAGGTATTTACAGTATTTTAGGGAAGGAGGAGGTATATTACCTGGGAGTTGGTGGGGTTAACGGTCACTTTAATATTACTGTTGTCTAGTGAAAAACAATGCTTTTTGTGACATTACTTTGGAGAATTCCTGGTTGAACGTGCACATGACAGACACAAGTGCAACACTTGGGGATCTTGACTGAGGAAACGTTTCACCACACAGTGACTTCATCAGTCCGATACAGCCCCTCAGTCTGAAGCTGAGGAGCTGATTACTTCATACTCCTGGTTTTCACCACTTTTCTTTGCATTAGACTGATGCCACTGTGTGGCGAAAAGTTTCCTCAATAAAGACACAAGTGCTACACATGTGTCTAATTTATCAACTAGTCGGTTCTCTGAAGCATTTATCTACGTACACAGATGTTATCGATATTTTATTTTTCCACTTCTTAATTACTCGCTTTTCTACCTTACCACTGCACTATAAACCTTCCTCTGCCTGTTATTCTCACTTATTCCCATTTGTTTGAGATCTCACTCTTGTCCACTTGTTTTTAACTATCCACTTCTAGTAACACACAGTATCTGTAGGGAATACTTGTCAGGAAGACAGCAGCGAGTCGTGGTACGTGGGGAGGTGTCAGTGGGCACCTGTGACCAGCGGGGTCCGACAGGGGTCAGTCCTAGGACCAGTGCTGTTTCTGGTATTTGTGAACGACATGACGGAAGGAATAGACTCCGAGGTGTCCCTGTTTGCAGATGACGTGAAGTTGATGAGAAGAATTCATTCGATCGAAGACCAGGCAGAACTACAAAGGGATCTGGACAGGCTGCAGACCTGGTCCAGCAATTGGCTCCTGGAGTTCAATTCCACCAAGTGCAAAGTCATGAAGATTGGGGAAGGGCAAAGAAGACTGCAGACGGAGTACAGCCTAGGGGGCCAGAGACTACAAACCTCACTCAAGGAAAAAGAACAAGGGTGAGTATAGCACCAGGCACATCTCCTGAAGCGCACATCAACCAAATAACTGCTGCAGCATATGGGCGCCTAGCAAACCTCAGAACAGCATTCCGACATCTTAATAAGGAATCGTTCAGGACCCTGTACATCGTGTACGTTAGGCCCATATTGGAGTATGCGGCACCAGTTTGGAACTCACACCTAGCCAAGCACGTAAAGAAACTAGAGAAAGTGCAAAGGTTTGCAACAAGACTAGTTCCAGAGCTAAGAGGTATGTCCTACGAGTAGAGGTTAAGGGAAATCAACCTGACGACACTGGAGGACAGGAGAGATAGGGGGGACATGATAACGACATACAAAATATTGAGAGGAATTGACAAGGTGGACAAAGACAGGATGTTCCAGAGATTGGACACAGTAACAAGGGGACACAGTTGGAAGTTGAAGACACAGATGAATCACAGGGATGTTAGGAAGTATTTCTTCAGCCACAGAGTAGTCAGGAAGTGGAATAGTTTGGGAAGCGATGTAGTGGAGGCAGGATCCATACATAGCTTTAAACAGAGGTATGATAAAGCTCACGGTTCAGGGAGAGTGACCTAGTAGCGACCAGTGAAGAGGCGGGGCCAGGAGCTTGGACTCGGCCCCTGCAACCTCAACTAGGTGAGTACAGGCATCGTAATGGCTGTCGACTTACACCCCAAACCATCACATTAAAAAACTAACATTGAATTTTATCTTCGACTTGCTTTACTGTCTTTGATTACTTTACCTTATCTCAGGTTATGTGCGGGTATGTGTGTACGGATTGATGTGTACTCACCAGTTTGTGGTTGTAGAGGAGTCTTGGCCAGCCTCTTGACTACTCTCAGATGATCACCAGAAGCGGACTGGGTCTTAAAACGGGCCCGGGCATCCGTCACCTATCAGGTTGGCTCATTAACTGCTGAGGGCCAGAGGCGTGTTTTCAGTGCTTAGCTAAGACGCGTTCCATTTTCGTTTCAGTCTTTGTGCAGCTGCTGTGGCTTCAGTTTTTCGTGACTTTTTTCAGTTTTTTTTTATCCAGGCCAGTGGCCCACCGGGCATTGCCCAGATGCCCGTATGGCCAGTCACAAAATTTAGTTTATTTGTTTTTCTCTGTAGGTCATTTTTCTTTACTCCAGGACTAATATTATAGAGAATCTCTGGACTTTCTCTAGCATCTGGATATGCTTTCTCAGATAAGGTCTCCTTGCTGATGATTCATACTTTATTATGGGTCCCATGCACATCATATCTAGAATCCTGAAGATGTTTGTTCGAGGTACCTGAATGTCGTTTTGAAATCCATGATTTGGGTCCATTTTTTTTTTTACCTTCCTCTGATTTTTAGCCACAGTCCCTCAAGTCTGTACACATCCAGTCTCTGTCTTTTTTCCCCCTTAAACCTGACAGGTTCTGAAGTTTATCCAGCTCCTTTTATAGCCTTCCCTTATCTTTTCAGATTTTTATGTTGGTAATTTTGTGTCGTCCACTAATAGGGAATTTTAGGACTATATTGTTAAGTATATGGTTTGCACATTTCAAAAACAACTGCTAGTAACATTTGTCCATCCTGACACTTCTTATCAGCCTATAACTCTGTCTTTTTCCACTCAGGTTATTCCTTTATCCAACAAAGCACATTTCCCACTATCCTTTCCTGCACCTCCAGTTTGTTGACCATGCTTTTGCGGGAACACTGTTGAACGTCTTAAAATCCAGAAATGTCCAGTCATATTTTTCCTGCTTCATCCCTGTTACCTGTTGTATAACTCAAGAAGGTTTTTGAGGCAATATTTATCTTAAACCCCTACTGGCTGTCATGCAAGACTATGCCTCTTTAGGTAATCTACCACTTTGACTAGCTTTAAAATTACTTTAGGCAGTATGAATGTCAACAATTCTGATATTGTCTATCTGTAAAGGTCATATAACGCTTTCCTCTTCCCGAATATTGGAACATTTGCCATCTTCCATCTTTTTGGAATGCTTTGTGTTCATTAACTTGTAGATTTTTGCTAGCACTTCGTCAAGTTCCATTGCTTTTGATGTGTCCAGTTCAGCTTGCAGCTTCTTCATTTCATAACCTAGTGTAGTAACGTCGTTCAGTCTCCACTGGTGTATCCATTCCCTTTTTGATATCGCCTTTGTTTCCTTCAAACACTTGTTTAGTTCCTCACCGGCCTCCCTTTCATTACATGTCATCTTCTCACTTTTTCCCTTACTATCGTCTTCTGTATGTGCCTTTGCTTTTGCCACTATATGTTACATTCGTTTCTGACTCATTTCCTTCTCTGAAGACTTCTGCCCTCCGCCTCCTGTATCTCTTTAGTGTTCTTCATTTGTAGTTGAAGTGTTCATTGTTCTTAGCTTTTCTGTTTCTTTTACTCTTGGTGTGAATTTCTCCTCTGAACGGTTTACCTGTCATACTCCATCACATAGGATGGTTTACCTGTCATACTCCATCACATAGGATGGTTTACCTGTCATACTCCATCACATAGGATGGTTTACCTGTCATACTCCATCACATAGGATGGTTTACCTGTCATACTCCATCACATAGGATGGTTTACCTGTCATACTCCATCACATAGGATGGTTTACCTGTCATACTCCATCACATAGGATGGTTTACCTGTCATACTCCATCACATAGAATGGTTTACCTGTCATACTCCATCACATAGGATGGTTTACCTGTCATACTCCATCACATAGGATGGTTTACCTGTCATACTCCATCACATAGGATGGTTTACCTGTCATACTCCATCACATAGGATGGTTTACCTATTATACTCCATCACACAGGATGGTTTACTTGTAATACTCCATCGCGCAGGATGGTTTACCTGTCATACTCCATCACAGGATGGTTTACCTGTCATACTCCATCACACAGGATGGTTTACTTGTAATACTCCATCACACAGGATGGTTTACCTGTCATACTCCATCACAGGATGGTTTACCTGTCATACTCCACACAGGATAGTTTACCTGTCATACTCCATCGCACAAGATGGTTTACCTGTCATACTCCACACAGGATAGTTTACCTGTCATACTCCATCACACAGGACAATTTCCCAGTAAATTTAGATTATTATTATTATATGCATGGGAATTGGAGGTAATCAGAGATGACAGCAAGGGAAGCGTAGCTCCGTTTCCTTGGATCAAAAGGCTTTTGTCAGCATCAGAGGCTCCCCTTTGAATGTTTGATTGACGGGCCTAGTTTATTCTTTTGTTATGTAATGACTGTCACCTTGAAGCGGCCCTGCTCCAGTACGCTCTTGATCGTGTTGTCTACTGGGCACCTCTCATGGATTTCAAGTTGTCTGCTACTAAAACAAACCATATAACTTTTCACAAGACGCCTTATTATCCCTCATACCGTTCTATGCCTGTATAGTTCAGGTATCCCTAAACTATAGAGGCATCTAATGTCCTGGAAGCCTCGCATAACCTCCCTAAAAGCTGCCTCAATCTCTTAAAAATTCTAGCCCATCTTTTTTGGGAAGCTGATGCACAAACCTTGCTTCACCCACATTCAGCACTTGTCTTATCTAAACTAGATTATGGTGACCCATTATAGTCTTCAGCCTCCTCCGCTGCTCTTTCTAAACTTGATCCCATCATTAGACGATACATTTATGTCTAGGGGTTTATCAATCTTCCCTCAGTCGAGGACCTGTATTCAGAAGCAGCTTCACTTTTTGCAAGATCGAAGCGATGCCCCTGTTAGTTTGTCCATTTCCATGACCTTCACGATCCTTCCACGTATAGAACAGTTACGGATGTTTGTAAGGCTAATTTATTTAATGGTTGCTCCCATTTATTATGCCCCTTTCTTCTCCGTATTGACTCTAATGATATACTTTTATTTACCCTCCCCCCTTTACATTCACACTACGTCTTACTTTTTCCCTTCCTCCTAGGGATGTTCCGGTGATTCATGTTTGCTAGTCCAACATTTCCATGTGAAGAAGCTTGAACACCTTCACTCTCATTCTTACGCTATAGCCGTCTACACTGATGATTCTAAATCTCTCGATGGTGTCGGGTATGCAGTTGTTTTACCTGGAAAGAATAATCCAGGGTCATTACTAGAATCGGCCAGTGTTTTAACAGCAGTTATATACCATTCTTACTGTTATTATACACGTGATCATATCCAGTTTTATTATTCGTTGTTTCAGTTCCCCAAAGTGCATTACAAGCTATCAAGAAGTTCGAGTCCCCTTATCCCATCATCCTTCGTATATGACTTTGGTTACGTCGCATTTATAGTAAACAGAAAAAAGGTAGTTTCTTGCTGGGTCTCTGGACACGTTTGTGTTCAGGGCAGGATCAAACACTCATCCGCTCGGTCAGCTATTCATGACCTCCAGATTTCCCGTTGTGGTGCTCCTTTCTTGAACTTTTCTTTAGTGATCTCTCAACAACACAACCGCTGGCAACAACACTGGTACAAGTTGGACCACAATAAATTGTTTTCTATCAAACTACCGGCCATCGTCTTCCCACCGCTTTCGGATTTGATAAATCGCACACTCTAACATTTGCGTATTGGACACACGTGGTTCAACTTGGAGAAACAACAAGCACTGCTGTGCGTGGAATGTTGGGCCATGCTGTCATTCCATCATATTTTAACTGTCCTATCAACGGGCACACAGGATTCACTTTCTATGTCTACACCACCTCAACACTCATTCTAACTGATCTCCTCTCTGAAAGTCCCACCTTTGATGAAGACTCAATCTTTTTAACGGAAAGTGACCTACTGCATCAACTATGATTTAAATTATACTTTTACAGTGCCTCCCACCTTCACTGATTCCTTATCCTTGCTCACTCCTGCCACTTGTTCATTCCTAACCTTCGCACATCCTTACCTGCAGCAGTGTATAACCCATATGGTTTAGTGCTTAAATTTATTATTATAACAAATAATACTCTATTACTACTACTACTACTAATAATAATAATAATGAACTGACCTTCGGTGCCCCTGGCCACGCCTCCAGAGGGGCATTGTTTAACCTATACGGGTTCAGCATTTTTCCCAGAATTTCCCTTAAAATGCCATGATGCCGATGAGGGTTTCTTGATCCAAGGAACCGGATCTCTCCTCCAGTTCCTTGGATAGAACTTGATCGCCTCCTATTCCTCGGGTGCTTCTCAACGTAATAATAATAATAATTATGACCCCCACATGGGTTTAGCTCCTCACCTCGATTATAACAATAACAACTGTACCTTCAAGAGACAAAAAGACAAGGCCACCAGTCTTGGCAGAGTGCAAAATGTTTAGCAGGCTTCCGTCTCATCAGAGATACATAGTGTATGGAACAATGAAACAAGATTTGTATTGGCGCTTTATTGCACGTGGTTTACAAAGGCGGCCGCGGCAGTCACAGCACCTGCCGGCCTCTCTTACGACTAGACAACGGGAGTTGGAATGGGGTCGTCTGGGACAATGGCGTCTGTGAGGAGGTATCTGGGAAGAGGCGTCTGTGAGGGACTTCGAGGAAGGAGGCGTCTAGGAAGGGACGTCAGAGTTGGCAGGTGAGACACCAGGTAACGTACCCACCAGTCTTGAGTTCATCAGGCCACGTAAAAGGAAGAAAAATGGAAAAGAAGGCAGTACACGAGACTGACTGTGAGCTCAGTGATCTGGAGTGACATTCCTGCTAGTTTGAGGAAAACTGTAGGCTGGAAGAGAGTTAGGTGAGGGGTATGAGGAAGTAAGATCAGGGCTATAGGGTAGAGTTAGGTGAAGACTACGAGGAGCGTTAGGTGAAGAGTATCGGGAGAGTTAGGCACAGGCTATGATGAGAATCAATTGAAGGCTATGAGGAAAGTTAGGTGAAGGCTATGGAGAGGAAGGATAAGGAAAGTGTGTTTATTTGATATGATTATAGGTTTTGAGGCACCTTCAGTCTGGTAGACTTATTTGGAGACCGGAATCATTGAGTCACCTTTGAAATACAGTTACGTTCACTGTGCTGCTCTTGTAATGTCTGTACGGGATATTCCCTTCAAGGGTGGTGCCGGTGACGGGGGGGGGGGGGCTCTTGATTCAAGGAATTAGACGTATCCTCCCTTTTAGATCGAACCTGAATACCTCCTATTCTCCAGGCGCTACATGATCCCTACAGGTTTCACGCTCTCTCCTGATTAAAATGAAATTAACCATACCACGTTCCTTTAGACAAGAAGCTTTCGTTCTGGGCATTAACTCCGAACTATTAAAAATTTCAAGGCTCTGTATGACCCTTTCGAATTTTGCACTTGATAATAAAAATAATAATAATAATAATAATAATAATAATAATAATCAAGAATAACCCAAGAAAGCCAAAAATGCCTTTTTTTTTTTTTCACTGGAACTTTTAGGTGTTCTCACCCAGGGTGCAACCCACAACAGTCGACTAACTTCTAGGTGTTTACTCACTGTTAAGTGAAGAGGAACAGCAGGTGTTAGGAAACTTGGTGGTCAGCTTCTCCCCACCCGAGACTGAACCCGGGCGCTTCTGGCTGTGAGGTGAATGCTGTACCCACTGAACTATGAGGATAAAGGTGACTGCATAAAAATAACACTTTAAAGTGGTAGACAAGATCAGATTAGCTTCCCATGGTCATTTATTATAAAAATTTAACCGTTAAAGTTTCGGGGAATCAGTCACCATCTTCAGGCTCCTGAAAGTTACATAAAATATGTAATTTGTAAAAAAAAAAAAATAACAGTCAGCTTTCTATATATGTGCAAGGTTAAAAGTAGAGACACTAATGGTTATAACCGTAATCACATTTTTTAAGGGGGGCGTGGAGGGGTAAGCCAGTGGAAGGCCTCGGTCAGATGACCAAAAGCTCCAGCTGCGGGTCATCATATGACTAAGACCGGAAACACCTGTCCTCTGTCCTGACAAACCTTACCTAACCTAACCTAAAAAGATACAATTGAAACATCAGAGATGCGGGTGGTGACGCAGAGCCCTGAATGGTGGCGCTGGACGCTGTCTGGCTCGCTCTTGGCTCCAACCTCATTCTCTCTCATTACCCAGGTGCTGCATGACCCGTACGGGTTCAGCACTACCTAGCGCGGCCTTTGTTCCAGTAAAAGATTGTTCTATAGTGCCTTTTCAAAGTGAACAACCTTCAAGGTGAACAACCATCAAGGTGAACAACCTTCAAGGTGAACAACCTTCAAGGTGAACAACCATCAAGGTGAACAACCTTCAAGGTGAACAACCTTCAAGGTGAACAACCTTCAAGGTGAACAACCTTCAAGGTGAACAACCTTCAAGGTGAACAACCTTCAAGGTGAACCTTCAAGGTGAACAATCTTCAAGGTGAACAATCTTCAAGGTGAACAACCTTCAAGGTGAACAACCTTCAAGGTGAACAACCTTCAAAGTGAAAAACCTTGAAGGTGAACAACCTTCAAGGTGAACAACCTTCAAGGTGAACAACCTTCAAAGTGAAAAACCTTGAAGGTGAACAACCTTCAAGGTGAACAACCTTCAAGGTGAACAACCTTCAAGGTGAACAACCTTCAAGGTGAACAACCTTCAAGGTGAACAACCTTCAAAGTGAAAAACCTTGAAGGTGAACAACCTTCAAGGTGAACAACCTTCAAGGTGAACAACCTTCAAGGTGAACAACCTTCAAAGTGAAAAACCTTGAAGGTGAACAACCTTCAAAGTGAAAAACCTTGAAGGTGAACAACCTTCAAGGTGAACAACCTTCAAGGTGAACAACCTTCAAGGTGAACAACCTTCAAGGTGAACAACTTTCAAGGTGAACAACCTTCAAGGTGAACAACCTTCAAGGTGAACAACCTTCAAGGTGAACAACCTTCAAAGTGAACAACCTTCAAGGTGAACAACCTTCAAGGTGAACAACTTTCAAGGTGAACAACCTTCAAGGTGAACAACCTTCAAGGTGAACAACCTTCAAAGTGAACAACCTTCAAGGTGAACAACCTTCAAGGTGAACAACTTTCAAGGTGAACAACCTTCAAGGTGAACAACCTTCAAAGTGAACAACCTTCAAAGTGAACAACCTTCAAAGTGAACAACTTTCAAGGTGAACAACCTTCAAGGTGAACAACCTTCAAGGTGAACAACCTTCAAAGTGAACAACCTTCAAAGTGAACAACTTTCAAGGTGAACAACCTTCAAGGTGAACAACCTTCAAGGTGAACAACCTTCAAAGTGAACAACCTTCAAAGTGAACAACCTTCAAAGTGAACAACCTTCAAAGACACTATCAATAACTCCCTTAAACTGTAATATACTATCTTTTTTAAAATTCTCATATCTCAAGCATTCTGAGACTCGCTTATAATTTTTATAATCAACTGCACATAGTATATAATCATTAGAAGTTAAGATAACATCTGTATATAAGTCGGGGGAGTTGGTCACTCTGGAGCAGTTGTTTGTCCTTGTTTGTTATGCTTGTTGCTTGAGCATAGTCACCTCCGACGTGTCATTATCCTGACTGATTTAGAAACACGCGTGAACACTAGGACATATTCATCAGAAAATGTTTCTAATATGTCCTGGTGTTTGCATACGTGTCTTTCTAAACCAATTTGTTGGTATCTATTATTAAGGTTTATACAATTGCCTGACCGCTGCATCAACACGCCCTCCAGGAGTGGCTTACGCACTGGCCGGGAGTTTTACGACTCACTCGCCATAGGCTGAAACCCCACCTGTTCCGTGGAATGTTACTAGTGCTCTTTTTTTTTCTTAACTTTGTACATATAACAGAAAATGATGTACAATTTTTTTGTAAATTTCATATTTTGTGCAACATTGTACAAAAAAAGATCTGTCTGGAGTGAGGAAGAGGATAGAGGAGAGGACCGGTTTAACTAGCTAGTTGATAGTGTTTCTGTGGGTAGTGGGTGAAGATTTCCAAGTTATTTGAAAGGGATATTTGTATTTCTTGGTGAGACGAAAGTAGAGAAAGTAGTCGGGGTTTTTCCTTAGAGGGGGGAAGGGTATTCTCCCCTCAGGTGAGGTATTTACAGTGTTTTAGGGAGGGAGGAGAGGGATATTGTCTGGGAGTTTGTTTTTCGTGGTGTTAACGGGTAACCTTACTACTGTTGTCTGGTGGAAGAGGGATGCTTTCCCTGGCATTACTTTAGAAAATTCTCAAAATTGACCAATAACCATACGAAGAGCTGACAGTACTGAGTAAACAAAATTATTTTGGAAGGCAGTGTTGAAAGCATCCCCTTCTCTCAGTCATCATAAACATTGACTAATATCTATATTACATAGTACATATACACCAATAGTCGCACACACGCACTTTGAAGTATTTGAGATATTTATAAGAGTATTCTCATTAAGACTAGGCCTATCATAAATTAAATTTATTTTGCAAAAACACCGTTGCAAAACTTGTATTGACGGTAAGAAACACTTGGAGGAACTTGAAGATCTGCTCTTGTCAGAAAATGGCTTCCGGGTTGAAGGAAGATGTGAGGGTATGGGATTGGGGTGGCGTAGCGAGATGAATACATATCTTAAGTATCGTAAAACTTGCTTTTCGACAATGCATTGTTCTTGTACAGATTACTGTGTGGGCGACAGATGTACTCCGCCACCTAGGAAAAACACTCAATATAGTTATGCAAATTCTTAAGATAGGTTAGGTAAATTAAGCAATGTTACGTTACGTAAATTTTAGCAATGTTAGGTTATGTTGCTTAGTTTATTGTGCTGAAAAAAATGGCAAATAAAAAATCAGCGTAACTATATTTAATTGTTTTACCTAAGGAGAGGCGACTCTTCAGGTGATCCTGTTGTATTATTGCGAGCCAAAGCTTGAAATCACACATGACCGGAAACATTCGCACCAGAACAGGGCAATATCGACTCTTATTACAAAATAATAATGATAATAAATTTATGTGATGCCACTTTGAAGAATGTACCAGATTTAGCGTGGATACATGACCTGTATCATAACCCTGACAGCCTGAGAAAGACTTTTACAGCGCCCCGGTCACTTGCAGAAATAAACCATACGCTTACCTTATAAAGAACTGGGTACGAAACAGTACTATTTGTAAATAGCGATTAAGTAGATTACGAATAAACATGTGTACGAGATGGTCATTCCACTGATGATTGGTGATTCCATCTGGAAAGCAAGGCTTCTATTTTGCTGGGCTCAAATATGCTCAACATCCAATACCGGTAAAAAAATTTTCAAAGAAAAGAAAGAGCTTTAGGTATTCAAAGATTAAACTGCATTTACAGAGAAAGACAGAAATAGCACTTGTCACTATACCTGCATTATCAAAAATTGTCTTTGTTTGGACTCGTTTTTTTTTCAAGAATGGTTTAATTATGGGAAGCCTGTTTGAGATTCTCCCATCAGGGATACCAGTTATCATATAATCACAAGCGTCCGAAACTGGTGATTAATATTTTTGATTGTGTGCTACGCATTAGCCTTCTCAAGTACAAATTTAACACGACTAGGATAAAAATATCAACGAAGAGAAATGTATGCTAAAAACCATAGCAACCTACTATGACTCCGAAGTACCTTTGTTCACAGAATATAACAGTTCTTTTCAATCTTTAAGGGTTGAGGTTCACAAAAAAGAGTAATCCGAGACGGAGAGGAGGTTTGTGGGTGTGTGAGCAGCAAGTGATGGCTAGGGCGCCTCGTGCAGCAGTTGATCTCCTTCAGGATCAGAGACAGCGTCCTGGTCGTGGTTGGAGTCTTGCTGATGCAAGTGATCGTGAGAGGCAAAGTCGTGGAGTGGGCGACTGCTGGTCTCGTAGCCAGTCAAAGAAGGATGGTTAAAATCGCTCTCCATCTGGCTATATGCCTCAGATACTGGCGTGTAAGATATACCAGCGTGTGAGTGTGGCGGCAGCAACGGTGGCGGGTATACCACAGAAGTTTTACCTTCCCCCGTGGCTGTCTCTTGGCTGGAGAGGTTACACCCGGCCATCAGGCTGCTGTACTCGTGTAGCTGTGACGGCGCAGGACTCGCCGGGAACTCTGATCCGGTGTCTCCGGGTCTTCGAAGATTATTAGTTGTGCTGCTGTTGCTGCTACTGCCGCTGTGGGCCTCGTACTCTGCTGCAGTATGGTCTCCTTCTAGAGAGTACGATGGGTGGCCGTAAGCGGAGGCGGTCGTCACAGCCGAAGCTGCGGTGTGGTTGGAGGCGTGGCGCAACCCATGCTCAGTGCTGGCGGCTGTGGAAGGTCCCTGCAGCGCTTCGCCGGCCGAGTACCCGTAGTAGTAATGGTAATAGCTGGAGTAGTATGACGGGTAAGCGGCGGCGGCGGCTGCTGCAGATGACTGATGGGCGGGACTTCCAGCGGCCGCCAGGGACCGCAGATGGACATCTAGGTTTGGTACTGAAGCATGGGCGCCGACAAGTTTGGGTGGTGCGTGGTGTTCATGGAGAGAGCTGTGAGGGACTTCTTGTACCAGTCCTCGTCTGCGGCTGTCTGCAGCCCCGAGAAGCAGGGCGAGGCCAGCCCCTTCTTGTACCAGTCGTCCTCCGTCGCCATACCTGCTGGGGTCAGAACACACACAAGGGTCATAACACAACTAAACTAACACCAGAATATCGCCCTTATAACTACGTGAGTGAGATTATAGTTCACCACTAGTCAAGAATTCTTTAACCTTAAAAACAAAGATTAAATTGTATATACAGACCAGAGATAAACTTATCCGTGTATATATCTTATTCTAAATGTATAAAAATAATGATTATAGAAGATTAAATACAATTATGATGATTAAAGATAATTGTAGATGCAATAATTGTGATTTATTAAAAGTAGTTATAATAATAATATATAGTACAAGGCAAAAATGAGCACTTTTTTAATTAAGCCAAAGGAATCGTGACAAGAATAGGGAAGGGAAGGACTGTGATAGGAAGACTTAAACAGTAAAACACACGTTGTTGGGAGACAGGGAGGTAAGAAAGGTTAAGTGGCCTAACCACTTTAGGTGAGTTTTAAGTCATATAGTGACGAGTGCAGAGTTCCTGCAGTTGGGTTGCTTGGCTAATTGGGTTTTAATTATTCCAGTAGACCGAAATACGAGCCTATGGGGTGAGAGGTAAACGCTAAATTATGCATCCCCACCACGAGTACTTACACTGCTGCTTTCAGTGTATAAACATCAAGAGAGATAAACTCATTAGGATAATTGGTTGATTGGTTAACTGGGCTTAAAGCTTATCGGCTGAGGGTCATTAAAGCTGCATGTCACCTGTTCATCACTAGTCAAGAATACTTTAATCCCTAAAGTACGGATTAAAGAAAACTCTCAGCATATATACACGAAGAAATATACATCTCAGTGTATATATACACGGAGAAATATACACCTCAGTGTATATATACACGCAGAAACATACACCTTAGTGTATATACACACGCAGAAACATACACCTCAGTGTATATATATACAGAGAAGCATAAATCTCAGTGTATACACGGAGAAACATACACCTCAGTGTATATATATACAGAGGAGCATAAATCTCAGTGTATACACGGAGAAACATACACCTCAGTGTATATATACAAGGAGAAATATACACCTCAGTGTATACACGGAGAAACATACACCTCAGTGTATATATACAAGGAGAAATATACACCTCACAGTGTATATATATCCTGTTTATGCTTATAATTGCGAGAAGATAATCATAAAGGTAAGTTTTTATAGCAAAGTTAAATACCCAACGTCGCTTATAATTTTAGTTATCAAAATTTTACGAGGCGTCTGTTGTCAAAACAAAACCAATAACTTTTTTACTAAAAATTTTTTTTTTCAGATTTTTTTTTACAATTTTTATACCGTATTAACAACGCAATAAATTAATATAAGCGCCCTTTTATTACTGTATTTCCTTTAGCATCAGCGGAAACAACGAACACCAAAGATAAATAATTAATAAAGCAACATATACAGGTAATTATACATTTTTATTTATTTATATATTTATGTATTATGTTATTATCTGATAAGATTTTAAGGGGAATTAACACAGTATGGGACGTAAATGTTGCAGATGTTCTACAGTGCTGCCTTTAACACAGTCTTAGAGCTATGCAGTGACAGTAAATAAGAAAGATCTAGAGCAGGATAGCCCAGTAAAGATTAGTGAAGAGGCTCAGCTCAGTAGAGCTAACACAAGGTATTCTCTCAGATGATTACATTCTTAACTACTAAAATATATTATCTGGAGCAGTGTTTTTTTTTAACATGGGAAACTAGCCACCCTGGGGTGTCTCATGTTAGTGCCAGGAGTGACTTGACTGGGAGTGACGTATCGGTAATTCCCGGCTCACTACAGTGATATGACCGGTAGTGCTACAAGCACCTCTATCTACTTCCTTACGTAATGTAGAACATCTCCGGTTTCACAACCTGTATACAATTGCTATGACAGCAGCGGCGGGCCAGATGCAACCTGGAGAATCCAGGTGGTTGAGGGTGTGTTGTGTCGCCCTGTGTCTTGTGCGTCTCAGTGTTGTGTCGCCCTGTGTCTTGTATCAGTGCTGTGTCGCCCTGTGTCTTGTGCGTCTCAGTGTTGTGTCGCCCTGTGTCTTGTGCGTCTCAGTGTTGTGTCGCCCTGTGTCTTGTATCAGTGCTGTGTCGCCCTGTGTCTTGTATCAGTGCTGTGTCGCCCTGTGTCTTGTGCGTCTCAGTGTTGTGTCGCCCTGTGTCTTGTATCAGTGCTGTGTCGCCCTGTGTCTTGTATCAGTGCTGTGTCGCCCTGTGTCTTGTGCGTCTCAGTGTTGTGTCGCCCTGTGTCTTGTATCAGTGCTGTGTCGCCCTGTGTCTTGTGCGTCTCAGTGTTGTGTCGCCCTGTGTCTTGTGCGTCTCAGTGTTGTGTCGCCCTGTGTCTTGTATCAGTGCTGTGTCGCCCTGTGTCTTGTGCTTCTCAGTGTTGTGTCGCCCTGTGTCTTGTATCAGTGCTGTGTCGCCCTGTGTCTTGTGCGTCTCAGTGTTGTGTCGCCCTGTGTCTTGTGCGTCTCAGTGTTGTGTCGCCCTGTGTCTTGTATCAGTGCTGTGTCGCCCTGTGTCTTGTGCGTCTCAGTGTTGTGTCGCCCTGTGTCTTGTGCGTCTCAGTGTTGTGTCGCCCTGTGTCTTGTATCAGTGCTGTGTCGCCCTGTGTCTTGTGCGTCTCAGTGTTGTGTCGCCCTGTGTCTTGTGCGTCTCAGTGTTGTGTCGCCCTGTGTCTTGTGCTTCTCAGTGTTGTGTCGCCCTGTGTCTTGTATCAGTGTTGTGTCGCCCTGTGTCTTGTGCTTCTCAGTGTTGTGTCGCCCTGTGTCTTGTATCAGTGTTGTGTCGCCCTGTGTCTTGTATCAGTGTTGTGTCGCCCTGTGTCTTGTATCAGTGTTGTGTCGCCCTGTGTCTTGTGCTTCTCAGTGTTGTGTCGCCCTGTGTCTTGTGCTTCTCAGTGTTGTGTCGCCCTGTGTCTTGTATCAGTGCTGTGTCGCCCTGTGTCTTGTGCTTCTCAGTGTTGTGTCGCCCTGTGTCTTGTATCAGTGTTGTGTCGCCCTGTGTCTTGTATCAGTGTTGTGTCGCCCTGTGTCTTGTATCAGTGCTGTGTCGCCCTGTGTCTTGTGCTTCTCAGTGTTGTGTCGCCCTGTGTCTTGTGCTTCTCAGTGTTGTGTCGCCCTGTGTCTTGTGCTTCTCAGTGTTGTGTCGCCCTGTGTCTTGTGCTTCTCAGTGTTGTGTCGCCCTGTGTCTTGTATCAGTGTTGTGTCGCCCTGTGTCTTGTATCAGTGTTGTGTCGCCCTGTGTCTTGTATCAGTGTTGTGTCGCCCTGTGTCTTGTATCAGTGTTGTGTCGCCCTGTGTCTTGTATCAGTGTTGTGTCGCCCTGTGTCTTGTGCTTCTCAGTGTTGTGTCGCCCTGTGTCTTGTATCAGTGTTGTGTCGCCCTGTGTCTTGTATCAGTGTTGTGTCGCCCTGTGTCTTGTGCTTCTCAGTGTTGTGTCGCCCTGTGTCTTGTATCAGTGTTGTGTCGCCCTGTGTCTTGTATCAGTGTTGTGTCGCCCTGTGTCTTGTATCAGTGTTGTGTCGCCCTGTGTCTTGTATCAGTGTTGTGTCGCCCTGTGTCTTGTGCTTCTCAGTGTTGTGTCGCCCTGTGTCTTGTGCTTCTCAGTGTTGTGTCGCCCTGTGTCTTGTATCAATGCTGTGTCGCCCTGTGTCTTGTATCAATGCTGTGTCGCCCTGTGTCTTGTATCAGTGTTGTGTCTGTCAGACGGTTATACCTCACAGTAAGTTAGCACATTGTCTTCGAGGCGCTGTTGATGAAGACATCAATCACTCTTGGGATGTGTGAAACATTACTCTTGGGATGTGTGAAACATTACTCTTGGGATGTGTGAAACATTACTCTTGGGATGTGTGTGAAACATTACTCTTGGGATGTGTGTGAAACATCACTCTTGGGATGTGTGAAACATTACTCTTGGGATGTGTGAAACATTACTCTTGGGATGTGTATGAAACATTACTCTTGGGATATGTGTGAAACATCACTCTTGGGATATGTGAAACATCACTCTTGGGATGTGTGTGAAACATTACTCTTGGGATGTGTGTGAAAGATCACTCTTGGGATATGTGAAACATCACTCTTGGGATGTGTGCGAAACATCACTCTTGGGATGTGTGTGAAACATCACTTTTGGGATGTGTGTGAAACATCACTCTTGGGATGTGTGTGAAACATCACTCTTGGGATATGTGAAACATCACTCTTGGGATGTGTGTGAAACATCACTCTTGGGATGTGTGAAACATCACTCTTGGGATGTGTGTGAAACATCACTCTTGGGATGTGTGCGAAACATCACTCTTGGGATGTGTGTGAAACATCACTCTTGGGATGTGTGAAACATCACTTTTGGGATGTGTGTGAAACATCACTCTTGGGATGTGTGAAACATCACTCTTGGGATGTGTGTGAAACATCACTCTTGGGATGTGTGTGAAACATCACTCTTGGGATGTGTGAAACATCACTTTTGGGATGTGTTTGAAACATCACTCTTGGGATGTGTGTGAAACATCACTCTTGGGATGTGCTAATGTTTCATACATGAAACGTCACAGTCAAAAGTCATCAGCTAAGTGATGAACAGCTCATGAGAGCTTCCCAAGAGTGACCCAGCACATGAGAGCTTCCCAAGAGTGACCCAGCTCATGAGAGCTTCCCAAGAGTGACCCAGCACATGAGAGCTTCCCAAGAGTGACCCAGCACATGAGAGCTTCCCAAGAGTGACCCAGCTCATGAGAGCTTCCCAAGAGTGACCCAGCTCATGAGAGCTTCCCAAGAGTGACCCAGCTCATGAGAGCTTCCCAAGAGTGACCCAGCTCATGAGAGCTTCCCAAGAGTGACCCAGCTCATGAGAGCTTCCCAAGAGTGACCCAGCTCATGAGAGCTTCCCAAGAGTGACCCAGCTCATGAGAGCTTCCCAAGAGTGACCCAGCTCATGAGAACTTCCCAAGAGTGACCCAGCTCATGAGAGCTTCCCAAGAGTGACCCAGCTCATGAGAGCTTCCCAAGAGTGACCCAGCTCATGAGAGCTTCCCAAGAGTGACCCAGCTCATGAGAGCTTCCCAAGAGTGACCCAGCTCATGAGAGCTTCCCAAGAGTGACCCAGCTCATGAGAGCTTCCCAAGAGTGACCCAGCTCATGAGAACTTCCCAAGAGTGACCCAGCTCATGAGAGCTTCCCAAGAGTGACCCAGCTCATGAGAGCTTCCCAAGAGTGACCCAGCTCATGAGAACTTCCCAAGAGTGACCCAGCTCATGAGAGCTTCCCAAGAGTGACCCAGCTCATGAGAGCTTCCCAAGAGTGACCCAGCTCATGAGAACTTCCCAAGAGTGACCCAGCTCATGAGAGCTTCCCAAGAGTGACCCAGCTCATGAGAGCTTCCCAAGAGTGACCCAGCTCATGAGAACTTCCCAAGAGTGACCCAGCTCATGAGAGCTTCCCAAGAGTGACCCAGCTCATGAGAGCTTCCCAAGAGTGACCCAGCTCATGAGAACTTCCCAAGAGTGACCCAGCTCATGAGAGCTTCCCAAGAGTGACCCAGCTCATGAGAGCTTCCCAAGAGTGACCCAGCTCATGAGAACTTCCCAAGAGTGACCCAGCTCATGAGAGCTTCCCAAGAGTGACCCAGCTCATGAGAGCTACCCAAGAGTGACCCAGCTCATGAGAACTTCCCAAGAGTGACCCAGCTCATGAGAGCTTCCCAAGAGTGACCCAGCTCATGAGAGCTTCCCAAGAGTGACCCAGCTCATGAGAGCTTCCCAAGAGTGACCCAGCTCATGAGAGCTTCCCAAGAGTGACCCAGCTCATGAGAGCTTCCCAAGAGTGACCCAGTACATGAGAGCTTCCCAAGAGTGACCCAGGTCATGAGAGCTTCCCAAGAGTGACCCAGCACATGAGAGCTTCCCAAGAGTGACCCAGCACATGAGAGCTTCCCAAGAGTGACCCAGCTCATGAGAGCTTCCCAAGAGTGACCCAGCTCATGAGAGCTTCCCAAGAGTGACCCAGCACATGAGAGCTTCCCAAGAGTGACCCAGCTCATGAGAGCTTCCCAAGAGTGACCCAGCTCATGAGAACTTCCCAAGAGTGACCCAGCTCATCAGAGCTTCCCAAGAGTGACCCAGCTCATGAGAGCTTCCCAAGAGTGACCCAGCTCATGAGAGCTTCCCAAGAGTGACCCAGCACATGAGAGCTTCCCAAGAGTGACCCAGCTCATGAGAGCTTCCCAAGAGTGACCCAGCACATGAGAGCTTCCCAAGAGTGACCCAGCACATGAGAGCTTCCCAAGAGTGACCCAGCACATGAGAGCTTCCCAAGAGTGACCCAGCTCATGAGAGCTTCCCAAGAGTGACCCAGCACATGAGAGCTTCCCAAGAGTGACCCAGCACATGAGAGCTTCCAAAGAGTGACCCAGCTCATGAAAGCTTCCCAAGAGTGACCCAGCACATGAGAGCTTCCCAAGAGTGACCCAGCTCATGAGAGCTTCCCAAGAGTGACCCAGCACATGAGAGCTTCCCAAGAGTGACCCAGCACATGAGAGCTTCCCAAGAGTGACCCAGCTCATGAGAGCTTCCCAAGAGTGACCCAGCACATGAGAGCTTCCCAAGAGTGACCCAGCACATGAGAGCTTCCCAAGAGTGACCCTGCGCATGAGAGCTTCCCAAGAGTGAACCAGCTCATGAGAGCTTCCCAAGAGTGACCCAGCACATGAGAGCTTCCCAAGAGTGACCCAGCACATGAGAGCTTCCCAAGAGTGACCCAGCTCATGAGAGCTTCCCAAGAGTGACCCAGCTCATGAGAGCTTCCCAAGAGTGACCAAGCACATGAGAGCTTCCCAAGAGTGACCCAGCTCATGAGAGCTTCCCAAGAGTGACCCACCTCATAAAGAATTTACGAATAGTGACCCAGTTCATAAGACAGCTTCCCAAGAGTGACCCAGCTCACGAGAGAGCTTCCCAAGAGTGACCCAGCTCACGAGAGAGCTTCCCAAAGAGTGACCCAGATCATGAGAGCTTTCCAAGAGCGACCAACTCCAAAAATAATAGTGGTAGAACACTGCTGAGTATGGGCAGTGGAAGAGCAGACTACTCTCCGCAACCACACGTCAGACAGTGAGGCTAGCGAGGGGGCGGAGTCTAATGTCGTCAGAGGCGGGGCTTAGGCGGTCGTCATGACAACAACAGCAGTGGGCGGGGCTTAGTTTGATAGGTTACGAGGGGGGAATCGGAGGTAGGGAGCGGGGGAAGTGGAGACAGGGAGCTGGGGAGATGGAGGTAGGTAGTGGGGAATGGGGACACATGGGAGAGGTAGGAGTGGGAGGGGACTCTAGGGGGATGGGACAGAAGGGAAGGGGACACTTGGGGAGGGGATCCTCAGGGAGTAATGGCAGTGACCACTGAGAACTTATTTGTTTCTTTGCTGGACTTCGCTGGTGACCTTTCTCTTCGTAAATCTTTTAAAAGGTTTATGAAGAAAAACAATAATTAATTTTCACCTTTCTTGTTCTATACGCAAATCAATCAATATTTTATATATAAAAAATATACTAAAAATTCTGATGCGACCAATGTTAAACATTTCAGGCGTCTAGATTTAAAAAAAAAAAAAATCCTCCCTTTGAATTTACCTAAACGTTATTGTTTTTTAAGCTAATAAGCTAAGACTAAACACGCAATGTAAATTAGCGGTAAATTTATATATATATATATATATATATATATATATATATATATATATATATATATATATATATATATATATATATATATATATATATATATATGCTGTGCGTGTGATAAAATGCCACAATGAAAAGAAAATATCAGAAAAGGTATATCTGCGTGCCGGGGCAGGAGAGTGAGAGTCAAGGGAAACATGGGAGTGTGAGGGGAACAAACGTGTGAGGGGAACAAACGTGTGAGGGGAACAAACGTGTGAGGGGTACAACGGTGAGTGAGGGAGGGGAACAAGGATATACCTTATGGCAGGATAACCATCAGTTAGGGAGTCTCTGTAACAGGATTCCTCTGCAGCAGGATAACTCAATGGTAGGATAACTGACAGGATAATTATAGCAGGATAAGTGCAGTATGTCAGGATAACTATGTCCGGATAACTCTATGGCAACTTACTCATTGAATCCTGACGCATGGCGGCCATGTTGGAGGTGGGATGAGTCATACTAAATGGTTGAGCCATACCCGGGTAAGAACTAGAAGACATCTGTAATATACAACCTTAAGTTAGTGCGTACTCGGTACCTGCTTACTAGGTACCTGCTTACTCGGTACCTGCTTACTAGGTACCTGCTTACTAGGTACCTGCTTACTAGGTACCTGCTTACTCGGTACCTGCTTACTCGGTACCTGCTTACTAGGTACCTGCTTACTAGGTACCTGCTTACTCGGTACCTGCTTACTCGGTACCTGCTTACTAGGTACCTGCTTACTAGGTACCTGCTTACTCGGTACCTGCTTACTCGGTACCTGCTTACTAGGTACCTGCTTACTCGGTACCTGCTTACTCGGTACCTGCTTACTAGGTACCTGCTTACTCGGTACCTGCTTACTCGGTACCTGCTTACTAGGTACCTGCTTACTAGGTACCTGCTTACTAGGTACCTGCTTACTCGGTACCTGCTTACTCGGTACCTGCTTACTAGGTACCTGCTTACTAGGTACCTGCTTACTCGGTACCTGCTTACTAGGTACCTGCTCAACAGGTATGTACTTAATATATATTTGTTTACTAGGTATGTGCTTACATGGTATGTGTTAACTAGTTGTGTTTACTTAGTATGTGTTTACAAGGTAGGTGTTTACTTGGTATCCCCCTGAAGGAATACCTCTCAGTAGGTAGCCTATTTTCTCCTTTTTGTTTTTCCTTATTTTTTCTATTTTTTTTCAAAATTTCGTTGGTAAACTGCGAACGTCTCATCCGACCGGCATTATTGGCGCTGTTAATGGTGTCGGCATTATTGGCGCTGTTAATGGAGTGTGTCGGCATTATTGGCGCTGTTAATGGTGTCGGCATTATTGGCGCTGTTACTGGAGTGTGTCGGCATTATTGGCGCTGTTACTGGAGTGTGTCGGCATTATTGGCGCTGTTACTGGAGTGTGTCGGCATTATTGGCGCTGTTACTGGAGTGTGTCGGCATTATTGGCGCTGTTACTGGAGTGTGTCGGCATTATTGGCGCTGTTACTGAAGTGTGTCGGCATTATTGGCGCTGTTACTGGAGTGTGACGGTATTATTGGCGCTGTTACTGGAGTGTGTCGGCATTATTAGCGCTGTTACTGGAGTGTGTCGGTATTATTGGCGTTGTTACTGGAGTGTGTCGGCATTATTGGCGCTGTTACTGGAATGTGTCGGCATTATTGGCGCTGTTACTGGTGTCGGCATTATTGGCGCTGTTACTGGAGTGTGTCGGCATTATTGGCGCTGTTACTGGAGTGTGTCGGCATTATTGGCGCTGTTACTGGAGTGTGTCGGCATTATTGGCGCTGTTACTGGAGTGTGTCGGCATTATTGGCGCTGTTACTGGAGTGTGTCGGCATTATTAGCGCTGTTACTGGAGTGTGTCGGCATTATTGGCGCTGTTACTGGAGTGTGTCGGCATTATTAGCGCTGTTACTGGAGTGTGTCGGCATTATTGGCGCTGTTACTGGAGTGTGTCGGCATTATTGGCGCTGTTACTGGAGTGTGTCGGCATTATTGGCACTGTTACTGGAGTGTGTCGGCATTATTGGCGTTGTTACTGGAGTGTGTCGGCATTATTGGCGCTGTTACTGGAGTGTGTCGGCATTATTGGCGCTGTTACTGGAGTGTGTCGGCATTATTGGCGCTGTTACTGGAGTGTGTCGGCATTATTGGCGCTGTTACTGGAGTGTGTCGGCATTATTGGCGCTGTTACTGAAGTGTGTCGGCATTATTGGCGCTGTTACTGGAGTGTGACGGTATTATTGGCGCTGTTACTGGAGTGTGTCGGCATTATTAGCGCTGTTACTGGAGTGTGTCGGTATTATTGGCGTTGTTACTGGAGTGTGTCGGCATTATTGGCGCTGTTACTGGAATGTGTCGGCATTATTGGCGCTGTTACTGGTGTCGGCATTATTGGCGCTGTTACTGGAGTGTATCGGCATTATTGGCGCTGTTACTGGAGTGTGTCGGCATTATTGGCGCTGTTACTGGAGTGTGTCGGCATTATTAGCGCTGTTACTGGAGTGTGTCGGCATTATTGGCGCTGTTACTGGAGTGTGTCGGCATTATTGGCGCTGTTACTGGAGTGTGTCGGCATTATTGGCGCTGTTACTGGAGTGTGTCGGCATTATTGGCGCTGTTACTGGAGTGTGTCGGCATTATTGGCGCTGTTACTGGAGTGTGTAGGCATTATTGGCCCTGTTACTGGAGTGTGTAGGCATTATTGGCGCTGTTACTGGTGTGCATCGGCATTATTGGTGCTGTTACTGGAGTGCGTCGGCATTATTGGCGCTGTTACTGGAGTGTGTCGGCATTACTGGCGCTGTTACTGGTGTGCATCGGCATTATTGGTGCTGTTGCTGGAGTGTATCGGCATTATTGGCGCTGTTACTGGAGTGTGTCGGCATTATTGGCGCTGTTACTGGAGTGTGTCGGCATTATTGGCGCTGTTACTGGAGTGTGTCGGCATTATTGGCGCTGTTACTGGAGTGTGTCGGCATTATTGGCGCTGTTACTGGAATGTGTCGGCATTATTGGAGCTGTTACTGGAGTGTGTCGGCATTATTGGCGCTGTTACTGGAGTGTGTCGGCATTATTGGCGCTGTTACTGGTGTCGGCATTATTGGAGCTGTTACTGGAGTGTGTCGGCATTATTGGCGCTGTTACTGGAGTGTGTCGGCATTATTGGCACTGTTACTGGAGTGTGTCGGCATTATTGGCGTTGTTACTGGAGTGTGTCGGCATTATTGGCGCTGTTACTGGAGTGTGTCGGCATTATTGGCGCTGTTACTGGAGTGTGTCGGCATTATTGGCGCTGTTACTGGAGTGTGTCGGCATTATTGGCGCTGTTACTGGAGTGTGTCGGCATTATTGGCGCTGTTACTGAAGTGTGTCGGCATTATTGGCGCTGTTACTGGAGTGTGACGGTATTATTGGCGCTGTTACTGGAGTGTGTCGGCATTATTAGCGCTGTTACTGGAGTGTGTCGGTATTATTGGCGTTGTTACTGGAGTGTGTCGGCATTATTGGCGCTGTTACTGGAATGTGTCGGCATTATTGGCGCTGTTACTGGTGTCGGCATTATTGGCGCTGTTACTGGAGTGTGTCGGCATTATTGGCGCTGTTACTGGAGTGTGTCGGCATTATTGGCGCTGTTACTGGAGTGTGTCGGCATTATTAGCGCTGTTACTGGAGTGTGTCGGCATTATTGGCGCTGTTACTGGAGTGTGTCGGCATTATTGGCGCTGTTACTGGAGTGTGTCGGCATTATTGGCGCTGTTACTGGAGTGTGTCGGCATTATTGGCGCTGTTACTGGAGTGTGTCGGCATTATTGGCGCTGTTACTGGAGTGTGTAGGCATTATTGGCCCTGTTACTGGAGTGTGTAGGCATTATTGGCGCTGTTACAGGTGTGCATCGGCATTATTGGTGCTGTTACTGGAGTGCGTCGGCATTATTGGCGCTGTTACTGGAGTGTGTCGGCATTACTGGCGCTGTTACAGGTGTGCATCGGCATTATTGGTGCTGTTGCTGGAGTGTATCGGCATTATTGGCGCTGTTACTGGAGTGTGTCGGCATTATTGGCGCTGTTACTGGAGTGTGTCGGCATTATTGGCGCTGTTACTGGAGTGTGTCGGCATTATTGGCGCTGTTACTGGAATGTGTCGGCATTATTGGCGCTGTTACTGGAGTGTGTCGGCATTATTGGCGCTGTTACTGGAGTGTGTCGGCATTATTGGCGCTGTTACTGGTGTCGGCATTATTGGAGCTGTTACTGGAGTGTGTCGGCATTATTGTCGCTGCTACTGGAGTGTGTCGGCATTATTGGCGCTGTTACTGGAGTGTGTCGGCATTATTGGCGCTGTTACTGGAGTGTGTCGGCATTATTGGCACTGTTACTGGAGTGTGTCGGCATTATTGGCGTTGTTACTGGAGTGTGTCGGCATTATTGGTGCTGTTACTGGAGTGTGTCGGCATTATTGGTGCTGTTACTGGAGTGCGTCGGCATTATTAGCGCTGTTAATGGAGTGTGTCGGCATTATTGGCGCTGTTACTGGAGTGTGTCGGCATTATTGGTTCTGTTACTGGAGTGTGTCGGCATTATTGGTGCTGTTACTGGAGTGCCTCGGCATTATTGGTGCTGTTACTGGAGTGTGTCGGCATTATTGGTGCTGTTACTGGAGTGAGTCGGCATTATTGGTGCTGTTACTGGAGTGCGTCGGCATTATTGGCGCTGTTACTGGAGTGTGTCGGCATTATTGGCGCTGTTACTGGTGTGCATCGGCATTATTGGTGCTGTTACTGGAGTGCGTCGGCATTATTGGGGCTGTTACTTGAGTGTGTCGTCGGCATTATTGGTGCTGTTACTGGAGTGCGTCGGCATTATTGGCGCTGTTACTGGAGTGTGTCGGCATTATTGGCGCTGTTACTGGTGTGCGTCGGCATTATTAGTGCTGTTACTGGAGTGCGTCGGCATTATTGGTGCTGTTACTGGAGTGCGTCGGCATTATTGGTGCTGTTACTGGAGTGCGTCAGCATTATTGGTGTTGTTACTGGAGTGCGTCGGCATTATTGGTGCTGTTACTGTAGTGCGTCGGCATTATTGGCGCTGTTACTGGAGTGTGCCGGCATTATTGGCGCTGTTACTGGTGTGCGTCAGCATTATTGGTGCTGTTACTGGAGTGCGTCGGCATTATTGGCGCTGTTACTGGAGTGTGTCGTCGGCATTATTGGTGCTGTTACTGGAGTGCGTCGGCATTATTGGCGCTGTTACTGGAATGTGTCGGGATTATTGGTGCTGTTACTGGAGTGTGTCAGCATTATTGGTGCTGATACTGGAATGCGTCGGCATTATTGGTGCTGTTAGTGGAGTGTGTCGGCATTATTGGCGCTGTTACTGGAGTGCATCGGCATTATTGGTGCTGTTACTGGAGTGTGTCGGCATTATTGGCGCTGTTACTGGTGTGCGTCGGCATTATTGGCACTGTTACTGGTGTGCGTCGGCATTATTGGAGCTGTTACTGGTGTACGTCGGCATTACTGGAGCTGTTACTGGAGTGCGTCGGCATTATTGGAGCTATTACTGGTGTACGTCGGCATTATTGGCGCTGTTACTGGTGTACGTCGGCATTATTGGCGCTGTTACTGGTGTACGTCGACATTATTGGCGCTGTTACTGGTGTACGTCGGCATTATTGGCGCTGTTACTTGTGTACGTCGGCATTATTGGTTCTGTTACTGGTGTACGTCGGGATTACTGGCGCTGTTACTGGTGTACGTCGGCATTACTGGCGCAGTTACTGGTGTACGTCGGGATTACTGGCGCAGTTACTGGTGTACGTCGGGATTACTGGCGCTGTTACTGGTGTACGGCGCCATTATCTTGTCTATGTTGCGTGTAAATTGGTGTTTCATTTGTATTTCTGTTATATTGAATATATTTGGTTTGTTAGGAAACAGGACAAGTGTTTCCTGACGCCGGTCTTAGTCATATGATGGCCTCACAATGGAGGTTTTAGTCATCTGACCGACGCCTTCCGCTGGCTTACCCCTTCCACTCATTTAAAAATTATGATTATAACCATTAGATTATTAAAGTTCATTCCGTTTGCGGAATGAACTATAATAATCTGGAGAATGTCTCCTCTGATCGGTTTCAAACTATTAACACTTATGTACTCCATAAAAAGGGTGACGCTGTGAATTCAAGTTGTTTGGTGTAAATCTAATTTTTTACTGTGTTTTATTATGTTTTATTGCGTTTTACTGCGTTTTATTGCGCTTTGCTACGTTTTTAGGGCGTTTTTAATTTTCACGATTTAAAACTGTATTTTTGCATGAGTTTACGCCAGAGGTAACACACTGTAAACTACAGTATTCTCGCCTTCCAATAACTCCGGGACGCGGGGGGCGCTGACCCCCGTAACACCCTCCATGTAAGCCTCTCGTTTATATCTTCGGAACGCTTCATCCGATCGGCTTGAGATTTTCAGCCGTGGTGAACTGTTACGAGGTAATGTTTAGCGCACCGAGTGACAAATGCAGGTGTTCCGTGCTCAGTTTTATGTACACTAGTTTCAACACTACCCGTGGAAATGTTACTGGAATGTGTAGGTGCTATTGGCACCTCTTATTCTTGACATTGTACGTACATAATTTGAATTAAATGGTTGAAAAATGTTAATGATAACAATTAATAATGATAATATAAAATTATTACTACTACTACTAATAATAATAATATATAATTACTACCACTGATAATAGTAATATAAAATTACTACTACTATTACTATTACTACTAATAATGATACTATTTTCATTGGCATGTTTTTGACACTCAAAGGTACTACTGGAGTACACAAATTTCAAGCTTTGGTAGCAATAAGTAATGAATTTGTGAGTCTTTGAAGTTGCTGGGATTATACTGCCAGCCTTCACCCCCCCCAGCACCCACCCACACACCCACACCCACACACCCACACACCCACACGCACCCACACACACCCACACACCCACACACCCACACACCCACACACACACACACACACAGTGACCAGAGAAGACACGGCATATGAAGCTGCGAGGCCGAACAGGAACTAAGGAATTATGAATTATGCTAAGGTCATATCAGCCTGCCAAGGAGGGCCAAGGAGTGAAAGGGAAGAACAGCTGGTTGCAGATGGAGAGGGTGATAGGTCGAATGCTGAGGCACAACCATGCTATCAAGAGCCACTGGAAAAATCAAGGGAGAAACTGACCACATACAGGCAGGATCCAGAGTCACAGAGGGTGAGGCAATGGGAGGAGGAAAGGGCAAAATCAGTGTTCATCCATGGGCTTCAGGAGAGAGAGGAAAAGACACACACTGAAAGGCAGCAGGAAGAAAGAAAGGAGATTGAGAAAATCATCACGGAAATAGGTGAAGAGATGGACGAGATTGTAAATTTTCAGAGAATAGGGGGGTACTCGAAGGGGAGAAACCGACCAATCAAGCTGATTCTCAGGACGGAAACAGTGCGGAACAGGATCCTCCAAGAGAAACCACGATTGAAATACTCGGAAGAGTACAAGAGGGTGTTCCTAGACAGAGACAGAACAAAATCAGAACGACAGCAGCTGAGGGAGAGGACAAAAAAGCGAAAGGAGCTAGAAAAAGAGACAAGGATGGAACCAGCAGAGGTCAGTCAGAGCAGAACAGAACAGCAAGGGCAAGCACACACACAACTATTCTCAGAACCATACAACCTATCACACCATCCCAACACACACTACAATCCATACCCACAGCCTCCACCCAACACCGAGCTATAGAATCCCACAGTATGCTACCAGGTCTCCCACCCTCACAGGCCCCCCAAACCACAGTGTTGGAAAGGAAACTGAAGGTATGGTACACAAACGCTGATGGAATAACAAATAAGTGGGAGGAGTGGCATGAAAGAGTCAAAGAGGCATCACTGGACATCATAGCTCTCACAGAAACCAAGCTTACAGGTATGATAACAGATGCCATCTTTCCAACGGGATACCAAATCCTGAGGAAAGACAGAGGGAACAGGGGGGGGGGTGGAGGAGTGGCATTGCTGATCAAAAATCGCTGGAATTTTGATGAGTTGGAGAGAGGAGACAGCGGAGAAGAAAGTGATTACATAGCGGGAACGCTTCACTCTGGAGGTCCCAAGGTGGTAATAGCAGTGATGTATAACCCACCACAGAACAGCAGGAGGCCAAGGCAAGAGTACGACGAGAGCAATAGAGCGATGGTTGACACACTGGCTAGAGTGGCCAGAAGAGCTCATGCATGCAGGGCAAAGCTCCTGATCATGGGTGACTTTAACCACAAGGAGATCGATTGGGAGAACTTGGACCCGCATGGGGGCCAAGATACATGGAGGGCTAAGATGATGGAGGTGGTACTGGAAAACTTCATGTACCAACACGTAAGACCACTACAAGAGAGAGAGGAGAGGATGAACCAGCAAGGCTGGACTTAGTATTCACCTTGAGTAGTGCAGATATCGAGGACATCACATATGAAAGACCCCTTGGGGCCAGTGACCATGTGGTTTTAAGCTTCGAATACACAGTAGAGCTACAAGTGGAGGGAGAAGCAGGAAGGCCAGGACGAATGAAGCCAAACTACAAGAAAGGGGACTACACAGGAATGAGGAACTTCCTGAACGGGGTTCAGTGGGACAGAGAACTGGCAGGGAAGCCAGTCAATGAGATGATGGAATATGTAGCAACAAAATGCAAGGAGGCTGAGGAGAGGTTTGTACCCAAGGGTAACAGGAATAATGAAAAAGCCAGGATGAGCCCATGGTTTACCCAAAGGTGCAGGGAGGCAAAAACCAAGTGTGCTAGGGAATGGAAGAAATATAGAAGGCAAAGGACCCAGGAGAATAAGGAGAGAAGTCGTAGAGCCAGAAACGAATATGCACAGATAAGAAGGGAGGCCCAAAGACAATATGAAAATGACATAGCAGCGAAAGCCAAATCTGACCCGAAACTGTTGTACAGCCACATCAGGAGGAAAACAACAGTCAAGGACCAGGTAATCAGGCTAAGGAAGAAAGGAGGAGAGACAATAAGAAATGACCGTGAAGTATGTGAGGAACTCAACAAGAGATTCAAAGAAGTGTTCACAGAGGAGACAGAAGGGGCTCCAGAAAGACGGAGAGGTGGGGCACACCACCATGTGCTGGACACAGTGCACACAACCGAGGAAGAAGTGAAGAGGCTTCTGAGTGAGCTAGATACCTCAAAGGCAATGGGGCCAGATAACATCTCCCCATGGGTATTGAGAGAGGGAGCAGAGGCGCTATGTGTACCCCTAACAACAATATTCAATACATCTATCGAAACAGGGAGATTGCCTGATGCATGGAAGACAGCAAATGTAGTCCCAATCTTTAAAAAAGGAGACAGACATGAAGCACTAAACTACAGACCAGTGTCACTGACGTGTATAGTGTGCAAGGTCATGGAGAGTATTATCAGGAGAAGAGTGGTGGAACACCTAGAAAGGAACGATCTCATCAACAGCAGCCAACATGGTTTCAGGGACGGGAAATCCTGTGTCACAAACCTACCGGAGTTCTATGACATGGTGACAGCAGTAAGACAAGAGAGAGAGGGGTGGGTGGATTGCATATTCTTGGACTGCAAGAAGGTGTTTGACACAGCTCCACACAAGAGATTGGTGCAAAAACTGGAGGACCAAGCAGGGATAACAGGGAAGGCACTACAATGGATCAGGGAATACTTGTCAGGAAGACAGCAGCGAGTCATGGTACGTGGCGAGGTGTCAGAGTGGGCACCTGTGACCAGCGGGGTCCCGCAGAGGTCAGTCCTAGGACCAGTGCTGTTTCTGGTATTTGTGAACGACATGACGGAAGGAATAGACTCCGAGGTGTCCCTGTTTGCAGATGACGTGAAGTTGATGAGAAGAATTCATTCGATCGAAGACCAGGCAGAACTACAAAGGGATCTGGACAGGCTGCAGACCTGGTCCAGCAATTGGCTCCTTGAGTTCAATCCCACCAATTGCAAAGTCATGAAGATTGGGGAAGGGCAAAGAAGACTGCAGACGGAGTACAGCCTAGGGGGCCAGAGACTACAAACCTCACTCAAGGAAAAAGAACAAGGGTGAGTATAACACCAGGCACATCTCCTGAAGCGCACATCAACCAAATAACTGCTGCAGCATATGGGCGCCTAGCAAACCTCAGAACAGCATTCCGACAACTTAATAAGGAATCATTCAGGACCCTGTACACCGTGTACGTTAGACCCATATTGGAGTATGCGGCACCAGTTTGGAACCCACACCTAGCCAAGCACGTAAAGAAACTAGAGAAAGTGCAAAGGTTTGCAACAAGACTAGTTCCAGAGCTAAGAGGTATGTCCTACGAGTAGAGGTTAAGGGAAATCAACCTGACGACACTGGAGGACAGGAGAGATAGGGGGGACATGATAACGACATACAAAATATTGAGAGGAATTGACAAGGTGGACAAAGACAGGATGTTCCAGAGATTGGACACAGTAACAAGGGGACACAGTTGGAAGTTGAAGACACAGATGAATCACAGGGATGTTAGGAAGTATTTCTTCAGCCACAGAGTAGTCAGGAAGTGGAATAGTTTGGGAAGCGATGTAGTGGAGGCAGGATCCATACATAGCTTTAAGCAGAGGTATGATAAAGCTCATGGTTCAGGGAGAGTGACCTAGTAGCGACCAGTGAAGAGGCGGGGCCAGGAGCTTGGACTCGACCCCCGCAACCTCAACTAGGTGAGTACAACTAGGTGAGTACACACACACACACACACCCACACACACACACACACACACACACACCCACACACACACACACACACACACACACACACACCCACACACACACACACACACACACACACACACACACACACACACACACACACACACACACACACCCACACACACACACACACACACACACACACACACACACACACCCACACACACACACACACACACCCACACACACACACACACACACACACACACACACACACACACACACACACACACACACACACACACACACACACACACACACACACACACACACACACACACACACACACACACACACACACACACACACACACACACACACCCACACACACACACACACACACACACACACACACACACACACACACACACACACACACACACACACACACACACACACACACACACACACACACACACACACACACACACACACCCACACACACACACACACACACACACACACACACACACACACACACACACACACACACACACACACACACACACACACACACACACACACACACACACACACACACACACACACACACACACACACACACACACACACACACACACACACACACACACACACACACACACACACACACACACACACACACACACACACACACACACACACACACACACACACACACACACACACACACACACACACACACACACACACACACACACACACACACACACACACACACACACACACACACACACACACACACACACACACACACACACACACACACACACACACACACACACACACACACACACACACACACACACACACACACACACACACACACACACACACACACACACACACACACACACACACACACACACACACACACACACACACACACACACACACACACACACACACACACACACACACACACACACACACACACACACACACACACACACACACACACACACACACACACACACACACACACACACACACACACACACACACACACACACACACACACACACACACACACACACACACACACACACACACACACACACACACACACACACACACACACACACACACACACACACACACACACACACACACACACACACACACACACACACACACACACACACACACACACACACACACACACACACACACACACACACACACACACACACACACACACACACACACACACACACACACACACACACACACACACACACACACACACACACACACACACACACACACACACACACACACACACACACACACACACACACACACACACACACACACACACACACACACACACACACACACACACACACACACACACACACACACACACACACACACACACACACACACACACACACACACACACACACACACACACACACACACACACACACACACACACACACACACACACACACACACACACACACACACACACACACACACACACACACACACACACACACACACACACACACACACACACACACACACACACACACACACACACACACACACACACACACACACACACACACACACACACACACACACACACACACACACACACACACACACACACACACACACACACACACACACACACACACACACACACACACACACACACACACACACACACACACACAACACACACACACACACACACACACTTCTAGAGTAACTGGAGGTGGTGAGTGTCAAGGGGAGACTGCAGTACATTAGCAGTTTATGCACCATGAAACTGTCTTTGTGGCTTGTGGCTGTAAATTACTTACGTGTTCTTAGACGTGTTTTTATCGTGTTCTTTCATACTCTTTCGTGTTCTTGCATGTTCTTATATGTTCTCGCATGTTCTTGCGTGTTCTTACATGTTTTTACACGTTCCTGTATATATTACGACATTTTTTATATAAATAACTGCTGCTAATTGATTTACACCTAGAGAAAAACAGGTGATAATTTACACCTTGTGCAAGACAGGTATCAGTTTACACCTTGTGTAAGACAGGTGATAATTTACACCTTGTGCAAGACAGGTACCAGTTTACACCTTGTGTAAGACAGGTGATAATTTACACCTTGTGCAAGACAGGTACCAGTTTACACCTTGTGTAAGACAGGTGATAATTTACACCTTGTGTAAGACAGGTACCAGTTTACACCTTGTGCAAGACAGGTTTCAGTTTACACCTTGTGTAAGACAGGTGATAATTTACACCTTGTGCAAGACAGGTACCAGTTTACACCTTGTGTAAGACAGGTGATAATTTACACCTTGTGCAAGACAGGTATCACTTTACACCTTGTGTAAGACAGGTGATAATTTACACCTTGTGTAAGACAGGTTCTAACCCCACTCGTGGTAAGGTTCGAGTCCTGCTGTGGACATAGAGACAATGTAAATAATATATATATATATATATATATATATATATATATATATATATATATATATATATATATATATATATATATATATATATATACCCTTAATAGAGCTCCAAAGATTTTCAGAAAGAGCTTCAAAACGAGCTTTAAAAGAGCCTGAAAAGAGTGAATTCACTGTATTTAGTTGGGTGTGAAGACGTTTTAGCACCTCCCAACTTGACTCACAACTGAGCGATGTTTCGCTCATGCTGGAATAATGTGAAACCTCGATTATTGGTCTGACAGCTTTAGTTGTGCACCCAGTTCCTATCCTGTGGGTGGCAGTCGCCCACATATCCATTCTGTGGGCTGCAGCCAAAAGATCAGAAACCTAACTAGGTCGAGGGACTAGGCCTCAGCATCGTTTTAGCTAAGCAAGTTACTGTCATGATGAAGAATTTACAAGTTAACTGATTCAGCAACAGTTGCAAGTTAGTAACACAACGGATTCTGTTACAAACTACACCAGGTTATTACAGTGAAGCAAGTACTGTCTTACAGAGACACTGAAGGACTGGCAACGATGGTGATTCAGCAGGTTACAGTAGGCTACAGTGGTTGTTAGTTTATTACAGTGGTTGTGAGTTTGTTGCAGTAGTTGTGAGTTTGTTACAGTGATTGTGAGTTTGTTACAGTGGTTGTGAGTTTATTACAGTGGTTGTGAGCTTGTTACAGTGGTTGTGAGTTTGTTACAGTGGTTGTGATTTAGTTACAGTGGTTGTGAGTTTGTCACAGTGGTTGTGAGTTAGTTACGGTGGTTGTGAGTTAGTTACAGTGGTTGTGAGTTAGTTACAGTGATTGCTAGCTACAGTGGTTGTGAGTGTGTTACAGTGGTTGTGAGTTTGTTACAGTGATTGTGAGTTAGTTACAGAGGTTGTGAGTTCGTTACAGTGGTTGTTAGTTACAGTGGTTGTTAGTTACAGTGGTTGTTAGTTACAGTGGTTGTGAGTTAATTACAGTGGCTGTGAGTTAGTTACAGTGGTTGTGAGTTATTCACAGTGGTTGTGAGTTAGTTACAGTGGTTGTGAGTTAGTTACAGTGGTTGTGAGTTAGTTACAGTGGCTGTAAGTTAGTTACAGTGGTTGTGAGTTAGTTACAGTGGCTGTGAGTTAGTTACAGTAGTTGTTAGTTACAGTGGCTGTGAGTTAGTTACAGTGGTTGTGAGTTAGTTACAGTGGTTGTGAGTTAGTTACAGTGGCTGTAAGTTAGTTACAGTGGTTGTGAGTTAGTTACAGTGGCTGTGAGTTAGTTACAGTGGTTGTTAGTTACAGTGACTGTGAGTTAGTTACAGTGGTTGTGAGTTAGTTACAGTGGTTGTGAGTTAGTTACAGTGGTTGTAATTTAGTTACAGTGGTTGTGAGTTAGTTACAGTGGTTGTGAGTTACAGTGGCTGTGAGTTAGTTACAATGGTTGTGAGTTAGTTGCAGTGGTTGTGAGTTAGTTACAGTGATTGTTAGTTACAGTGGTTGTGAGTTAGTTACAGTAGTTGTGAGTTAGTTACAGTGGTTGTGAGTTACAGTGGCTGTGAGTTAGTTACAATGGTTGTGAGTTAGTTGCAGTGGTTGTGAGTTAGTTACAGTGGTTGTGAGTAAGTTACAGTGGTTGTGAGTTAGTTACAGTGGTTGTGAGTTAGTTACAGTGGTTGTGAGTTAGTTACAGTGGTTGTGAGTAAGTTACAGTGGTTGTGAGTTAGTTACAGTGGTTGTGAGTTAGTTACAGTGGTTGTGAGTTAGTTACAGTGGTTGTGAGTAAGTTACAGTGGTTGTGAGTTAGTTACAGTGGTTGTGAGTAAGTTACAGTGGTTGTGAGTTAGTTACAGTGGTTGTGAGTTAGTTACAGTGGTTGTGAGTTAGTTACAGTGGTTGTGAGTTAGTTACAGTGGTTGTGAGTTAGTTACAGTGGTTGTGAGTAAGTTACAGTGGTTGTGAGTTAGTTACAGTGGTTGTGAGTTAGTTACAGTGGTTGTGAGTTAGTTACAGTGGTTGTGAGTTAGTTACAGTGGTTGTGAGTTAGTTACAGTGGTTGTGAGTTAGTTACAGTGGTTGTGAGTTAGTTACAGTGGTTGTGAGTTAGTTACAGTGGTTGTGAGTTAGTTACAGTGGTTGTTAGTTAGTTACAAGAGACTAACTTGGTTGTATAACTTTGTGGATGTAATATTTAGAACTTTCTTGAACATTCTTAAGTTGTGTCTAAATTACTGACTTCTGTTATAATGAAAGTTTGCACTGACTTAGGTCTACATCACTTAAGTCTACATTACTTAGGCCTATATTACTTAGGTCTACATTAGTTAAGTCTACAATACATAGGTCTACATTATTTAGGTCTACAATACATAGATCTACATTACTTAGGTCTATATTACTTATGTCTACATTAGCTAGAGTTGAGAAAGAAAAATGAAAAGCAAATTACGTTTTTTTTTTATGTTGCGTCGTGATAATGGTCCTGAATGAACCGAAATATCGCCCAGTTTATAATTTTAAATCTTAAATACTCTAGCCCCTTTTTTGAGATTTTAATCTTAGGAAGAACACTGCAGTGGACGTATTGGCCCACACTAGGGAGGTCCTTCTCACCCCTTGCCACGCTCTCTAACCTGGGGGTATCGGTTCATGGTGTTGAAGGTGGATATTGCGTTGTGGCTGGGGTACGGCTGATACCCCCGTGTAGCTGTGGGGTACATGTTCCTCATCATGGCACCGTTACAGGTGGGCAAGACTGACGGTGTCCCCGCCAGCGCCTTCTGCAGCTGCTTCTCCTGCTTGCGGTACTTGGCCCGCCGGTTCTGGAACCACACCTGTGAGTAATGGCGGTGCGTTAGATACGATACAAGCGCTTTAGGAAAAAAAACGAAAATTAAACGAATGAGAGATTTGTGCAATACTTTGATTATATTTACGGTAGAGTCGTTCCTCCTGCCAGTGGCTTTATCAGTCCAATATAGAGAATAATAGAAGGTTTGAAAGAGGGAATTCGAGGTAGTCTGTCCCCCAGCCTAGAGATGGTGGGTTCAGTCCATCAGCTTTGATAAAAGTCACTGATGAGAGGGCGAAACGTTGCCACACTAAAGATACCTAAGTATAGCACAAGTGTCTCATTTATTTGATGGGAAAGAGAGGTTAATGGGGAAATCACACTCTACAAGTGATGGGAGAGATGCTAATGGGGGAACTAATGGAGTGTGGAAGGGGACAGTTGTGACCTTGGAAATGGAAATGCTTCTCAGAATTCGAAAGGATATATACACAGAGAAGCATATATCTCAGGAACTATATAGGTGTATAACTCATCTCACATAAACCGAGAAGAGAATATATCTGAGGAATCGACAGTATATAAATACCTAGAAGTCTGTATATCTTATTGTATTGAAGTGTCTTAAATTTTCTACATTCTTATCAGATTTTTTTTTTATAAAACTATCAAAGACTTTCCCATTTTAAGAAGGAAAACAGTGGAGGACCCCCCCCCCAAAAAAAAAAAAGGGCAAGGTCATAAAAGGTAACCCTCGTGGATATTGTCTGAAGTCAGACATTGTGGCCATTAAAACAACAGTGATTAAACAGCAGCAAATATGTTTAAACTTGGAAAGAAAGAAAAAGTGAGAGATAACGAGATGGTAAGGGAAAGTGATAACATACAGCAAATGAGAGAGAGAGAAAGAGAGAGTAAAGCAGGGTAGAGAGGAGAGGGGAGCTGGTCGTTTGATCCCGTTACCTGGTCCCGAGGGTCAGTGACGAGGGGAGGATGGGTAATGGGGGACTAATGGACTCCCCTCTGCTGCCTCTCTCTCTCTCTCTCTCTCTCTCTCTCTCCCTCTCCCTCTCCCTCTCTCATGTTCTACCCCGCATCTTCTTCGTAAAGTAAACGCTTTCATTTCTTGGTTATTTCCTCTATTTATTCAGTCTCTTCTCCCTTCTCTCAATCTTTCTCTCTCTCATTCTCCCTCATCTCTCTCTTCTATCCTTGCTCCTTTCTTAAGTTACTTACCAAGAAGGCGTTTTCTGTGATATTTTTAAAGATTCTCTAATGTTACTACAGAACACACACACACACACACACACACACACACACACACACACACACACACACACACACACACACGGGGGGAACGTCGAGGGTTAAGATGATGGAGGTGGTGGAACACTGTCAAAATGTCATGGACCTGACCAGAGAGAGACGAGCCAGCAAGGCTGGACCTTGTATTCACCCAAAGTGTTTTTCATGTGAAGGTCATCAACTACAAGACATCCCTCACTGGCAGCGACCGCGCGGTACTGATCATATATTATAAAATATACATTACCGATAAAACGATAACAAAGACACAAGTGCAACACTCTCCACTTCAACTACTGTCTCCAGTACTGTCATCGCTTCGGTATTACACTGATGAGGCCTACAAAGAGCAAAACTTCTTGGCAAAAAAAAAAAAAATACCTACGTGTTACACACGTGTCTCATCCGTCACGTTGTTATGCTTTGAGGCTTTGAGAGAACATGAAGGGGAGGAACAGAGAAGCCAGACTTCAACAGAGGAGACTTTTCAGGCATGAGACAATTCCTGAATGAAGAGCAGTGGGGAAAGAGAAATATGACAGTAAATGAATGAAATGATGGAGTGTGTAGGTGGAGAGAGCCGGGAGGCAGTGGAACTCGTACCCAGGAGCAGCAGAAACAATTACAAGAACAGAGACAGCCTATGGTTGAGCCAGAGGCGCAGGAAGACAGATCCTGAAGGTGCTACAGCAATGAAAAAAGAATACAGCATATGTACGGAGCAGTAGCTTATATACCGTAGGCAGGAGAGGTGCAGCAGTGGTAGGTGGTGTCACATTTGTCCAGTGTGGAAGTAGGTCGTGCCCATGGGTTAGGCAAGCGAAGAATTCCTAAGTATTAAGATCCCAAGAAGTTAATACTTAGGAATTAGATTGATGTACTGACCACATCGACTCAAGGTTGAGGGACTGATCACCTCATTCTCCTCCTGTTCTTCACGTTTCTACTTTGTAAGGACTGAAGAAGCCACTGTGTGGCGAAACGTTTCCTCAACAAAGATACCCAAGAGTTGCACACGTGTCTAATTTATCACCATGTCGGTTCTCTGAACCATTCATCTACAAACCTGGATAGCAGGTTCATAACAAGCAATATGGTTTTACAGATGGTAAAGCGTGTCTCACAAACTGCTGGAGTTTTATGACAAGGTATGGGACGTGAGGCAAGAGAGAGAGAGAGAGAGAGAGAGAGAGAGAGAGAGAGAGAGAGAGAGAGAGAGAGAGAGAGAGAGAGACAGAGAGAGACAGACAGAGAGAGAGAGAGAGAGAGAGAGAGAGAGATGGGTGGACTGCACATTTTTGGGCTGTGGCTATTCCAGTTTAACCTCGGCAAATGGAAGTTATGGAAGCTGGTGAAGGGCAAAGAAGACCAAAGTCGGAGTACAGACTCGGAGACAAAGGCTGCAAACCTTATATAAGAGTGAGGACATCAGGGTAAGCATAGTATCAAACACACACACACACACACACACACACACACACACACACACACACACACACACCATCACCACCGCCCATGATAAGCAACAACCCTCCCCCTCCACCCACCAGCTCCACCACTAACAAAGGCTACAACCACACCACGACCATCAACACTACTGCTACCAATAAGTACTCCTCCCATCCCAACTAACACCAGCACTACCCTCACCACCACCACTCCCAATAACAAATACACCAGTAGCAGCAGCAACAGCAGCAGCATAACAGCAGCAGCAGCGCCAGCATACAGCACCACAACAACAGCAGCAGCAGCGCCAGCATACAGCAGCACAACAACAGCAGCGCAACAACAGGAGCAGCACAGCAGCAGCAGCGCCAGCATACAGCACCACAACAACAGCAGCAGCAGCGCTAGCATACAGCAGCAGCAGCGCCAGCATACAGCAGCACAACAGCAGCAGCGGCAGCATACAGTAGCACAACAGCAGCGCAACAACAGGAGCAGCACAGCAGCAGCAGCAGTAGTATACAGCAGCAGCAGCAGCAGCGGTATACAGCAGCAGCAGCAGCGCCAGCATACAGCAGCACAACAACAGGAGCAGCACAGCAGCAGCAGCAGTAGTATACAGCAGCAGCAGCAGCGCCAGCATACAGCAGCAGCAGCAGCGCCAGCATACAGCAGCACAACAGCAGCGCAACAACAGGAACAGCACAGCAGCAGCAGCGCCAGCACATAGCACCACAACAACAGCAGCAGCAGCAGTGCCAGCATACAGCAGCAGTATACAGCAGCAGCAGCAGTGCCAGCATACAGCAGCAGCAGTGCCAGCATACAGCAGCAGCAGCAGTGCCAGCATACAGCAGCAGCAGCAGTGCCAGCATACAGCAGCAGCAGCAGTGCCAGCATACAGCAGCAGCAGGAGCGCCAGCATACAGCAGCAGCAGCAGTGCCAGCATACAGCAGCAGCGCCAGCATACAGCAGCAGCAGCGCCAGCATACAGCAGCAGCAGCAGTGCCAGCATACAGCAGCAGTGCCAGCATACAGCAGCAGCAGCAGCAGCGCCAGCATACAGCAGCAGCAGCGCCAGCATACAGCAGCAGCAGCAGTGCCAGCATACAGCAGCAGCAGCAGCGCCAGCATACAGCAGCAGCAGCGCCAGCATACAGCAGCAGCGCCAGCATACAGCAGCAGCAGCGCCAGCATACAGCAGCAGCAGCAGCAGCGCCAGCATACAGCAGCAGCAGTAGCGCCAGCATACAGCAGCAGCAGCAGCGCCAGCATACATCAGCAGCAGCAGCGCCAGCATACAGCAGCAGCAGCAGCGCCAGCATACAGCAGCAGCAGCGCCAGCATACAGCAGCAGCGCCAGCATACAGCAGTAGCAGCAGCGCCAGCATACAGCAGCAGCAGCAGGGCCAGCATACAGCAGCAGCAGCAGGGCCAGCATACAGCAGCAGCAGCAGGGCCAGCATACATCAGCAGCAGCAGGGCCAGCATACAGCAGCAGCAGCAGGGCCAGCATACAACAGCAGCAGCAGCAGCGCCAGCATACAACAGCAGCAGCAGCGCCAGCATACAACAGCAGCAGCAGCGCCAGCATACAACAGCAGCAGCAGGGCCAGCATACAGCAGCAGGGCCAGCATACAGCAGCAGCAGCAGGGCCAGCATACAGCAGCAGCAGCAGGGCCAGCATACAGCAGCAGCAGCAGGGCCAGCATACAACAGCAGCAGCAGCAGCAGCGCCAGCATACAGTAGCAGCAGCAGCGCCAGCATACAGCAGCAGCAGCAGCAGCAGGGCCAGCATACAACAGCAGCAGCAGCAGCAGCAGCAGCAGCAGCGCCAGCATACAGCAGCAGCAGCAGCGCCAGCATACAGCAGCAGCAGCAGCGCCAGCATACAGCAGCAGCAGCAGCAGCAGCGCCAGCATACAGCAGCAGCAGCAGCGCCAGCATACATCATTACCATAAACACCAACATATATTCATATATAAACACACGCGCACATGAGGCTTCAAATAGAGCGTTAAATGCAATGTGAAAAAATAAACAGCCATGATTTAGAAATATGGAGTGCATAAAACAGGGGAAATATGGGGTAGACTATCATAATAGTAATCGTCACATGCAGTTGATGTGTGTCCAAATAACACATTTGCATCCATTAATTTTCAAATAGCCGGCTGAATGTTGTTGTTAAAAATAATTAATCAGTCTGACTGATAAAAAAGGCAAGTATATGAGAGAATTTAATCACTGTAACAATTATTTCAGCTTTAATTAATAAAGTCTTTTAAAAATACTGGAATTTGTGGTAGTGACGGGCGGAAGCTTAGCTCCGCGCCTCTCATATACTCTCTTAAACACACGACGTTGTCACATTTCAAGTTAATAATTATGGAAAAGGTTATCTAATGATGTGATAATTTTCAGTAAAGGACTGGCATGCCGGTGAAAACCCCTCCCCCCGGTCATATGATCAAAAACTATACTAAAACCCACGTCACCAGGAATTTTCCCAATACTTGTGATAAACAAAACTCCCTCATTTGAAAAGCAGATAAATAGTTGAACACAGTTGTATCGCATATTATGCATAATATATAAATATATATATATATATATATATATATATATATATATATATATATATATATATATATATATATATATATATATGTCGTGCCGAATAGGCAGAATTTGCGATCTTGGCTTAAATAGCAACGCTCATCTTGCCATATAAGACGAGTGAAAATTTGTGTATGCAATAATTTCGCCAAAATCATTCTGAACCTAACGAAAAAAATATATTTCACTGTGTTTGTTTAGTATTAAATTATTGTAAACGTATCTAAAATATATTTAGTTCTGTTAGGCTAAAACAAATTGTTCTTCTTATAATAAGGTTAGGTAAGTTTTCTAATATTCTTTTGGTGCAAAATTATAAATTTTTACATTATCATTAATGAAAAAAATATATCTTTAAATGTGTAAGAGAAAATTTTAGAAAGGACTTAATTTTAAATGAGTTCTTGCTAATTGACCAGTTTTACATATTCGGCACGACATCTATATATATATATATATATATATATATATATATATATATATATATATATATATATGTCGTGCCTAATATGTAAAACTGGTCAATTAGCAAGAACTCATTTAAAATTAAGTTCCTTCTAAAATTTTCTCTTATACGTTTAAAGATATATATTTTTCATTAATATTAATTTAAAAATTTTTAATTTTGCACCATAAGAATCTTAGAAAACTTACCTAACCTTATTATAACAAGAACAATTTATTTTAGCCTAACCCAACGAAATATATTTTATATAAGTTTACAATAATTTAATAATAAAGAAACACAACGAAATATATTTTTTTCGTTAGGTTCAGAATGATTTTGGCGAAATTATTGCATACACAAATTTTCGCTTGCCCTATATGGCAAGATGAACGTTGCTATTTAAGCCAAGATCGCAAGTTCTGCCTATTCGGCACGACATATATATATATATATATATATATATATATATATATATATATATATATATATATATATATATATATATATATATATATATATATATGTGTGTGTGTATGTATGTGTGTATGTGTGTGTGTGTGTGTGTGTGTGCACTCACCTATATGTGGTTGCAGGGGTCGAGTCAGCTCCTATTCCCCCGCCACATCTTCATTGTTCGATACTAGGTCACTCTCCCTGCTCCTTGAGCTTTATCATACCTCTTCTTAAAGTTATGTATAGTTCCTGTCTCCACTACATCACTTTCCAGACTATTCCACTTCCTGACAACTCTATGGCTGAAGAAATACTTCCTAATATCCCTGTGACTCATATGAGTCTGCAACTTCCAATTGTGACCCCTTGTTGCTGTGTCCCATCTCTGGAACATCTTGTCTCTGTCCATCTTGTCGATTCCTCTCAGTATTTATATGTCGTTATCATATCGCCCCTCTTTCGCCTGTCCTGTGTCGTCAGGTCGATTTTCCTTAACTTCTCCTCTTCCCTTAGCTCCGGGATTAGTCTCGTTGCAAACCTCTGCACTTTCTATAATTTCCTCACGTGCTTGGCCAGGTGTGGGTTCCAAACTGGTGCTGCATACTTTAATATGGGCTTGACGTACACGATGTACAGAGTTCTGAACGATTCCTCATTGAGATGTCGGAATGCTATTTATAGGTTTGCTAGGCGCCCATATGCTGAAGCAGTTATTTGGTTGATGTGCGTGCGTGTGCATGTGTGTTTGTAGTACTTTATTTATGTTTTTTAATATAACTTCATTTTTCTCTACCGAAATTTGACACAGAAATATTTATGGCGTAATACTATGGTATGATTAGATTTAGTAGTTTCTCCCAGAGTGCTTCAAAGCCTCTGATGGAAGTCGTGATCCCACTCTCATGGAAGGATTCTGGCAGTGATGTATCCCTACAAGCAGAACAGCTTACTCTGAAGACCACAAGGAGTCAATCTTAGACAACCTCACAGTACATAGGGAACATCACCTCGACGAAGCATGAAAATGTGTCTTGGAGGGACAGAGCTGTATTATAGCCGGGATAAAAATTCCTTCTGCTTGGAATATCCTATTGTTTTCTTCCCCTAATTCCTCCCTGGGGACTCTTCTTGTCTCATAGACCATTCATATAAGGTAAAAAAGGAATGATCTCGCTGCACTCTTCCTCACTGAAGACAAGTGCACCGTATTTTCCGGCATATAAGGCGCACGGGAATGCATGACATATAAGACGATGTTACCAAGCAGCTGTAACGTAACGTTAGTAAACAACTGCTAAAGTGTAACTCAAAGCCTACCCTTGATCCTCACCTTAAGCGTATAAGACGCAGCGTGATTTTCCAAAAAATATAGAAAAAAAGCGCGCTTTATATGCTGGAAAATACGGTATCTGCAACAGGATATCTGTACAGCGGCTGAACTTCTTATGGTCTCATCTGCCATGGATTATGAGAATAGAATGCAAGGCATCGAGAGTAAGGATAATTATGAAGAGAAGCCAGGCTACAGCTCCAGGATTCAACACCAGCCAATGCAAATTACCAAGGTAGAGGAGTCGGGACGCGGTGTATCATCCGGGTGAGGAACAACTTACAGAAACCAGAAGGGCCCGAGAGTAAACTTTATAACCAACCTGTTTCTCCAAGCACATATAAACAGAATATCAGCATCGTACACCAGATTAGTAAACCTATGAATTCCTTACAAAATGGCAAACGAAATTTTTTTTAAGAGGGATCCTCGAGTATATATCTCCACTGTAAAGCCTCCAATTATTAAAACGTAAAAAACCTAAAGAATGCACAGAGATTCTCCATCAGGCTACTACCTGAAATAATAGTAATAATAATAATAATAATAATAATAATAATAATAATAATAATAATAATAATAATAATCATAATAATAATATTATTATTATTAATATTATTCATCTAAGATTAAACATGTAAGAATCATATAGCGAAATAAGGAAAAAGTCTATAAATGCTGGAAGGGAATAAAACAGGAGGAGATATAACCACAACACCCAAAATACAGAGAACTAGAGAACACGGCAAAGACAGAAAGATTTCACGAGTACGAAGGTCGACACGAGGGAGATGGAATCACGTCAAATCAAGAGTCGGCCCAAGAGATGGAACTCAGTGCCATTTAACCAGGCCAATATTTATGTAGTGTTCATGGTGTGGATGGAAGCTGGTTTGAGACGCATCACTGATCTCTGACAGATTATGTTTACGTGTTAGTGAAATTAAAATCTGTATATGTGATATAGTGGTTAATGTGTATATGTGATGGTCAGTATTATAGTGGTTAATGTGTATATGTGATGGTCAGTATTATAGTGGTTAATGTGTATATGTGATGGTCAGTATTATAGTGGTTAATGTGTATATGTGATGGTCAGTATTATAGTGGTTAATGTGTATATGTGATGGTCATTGTTATAGTGGTTAATGTGTATATGTGATGGTCATTGTTATAGTGGTTAATGTGTATATGTGATGGTCATTGTTATAGTGGTTAATGTGTATACGTGAGTCAATGTTAAAGTGGTTAATGTGTACATGTGATAGTCAATATTACAGTGGTTAATATGTATATGTGATAGTGTTATAGTGGTTAATGTGTATATGTGATAGTGTTATAGTGGTTAATGTGTATATGTGATAGTGTTATAGTGGTTAATGTGTATATGTGATAGTGTTATAGTGGTTAATGTGTATATGTGATAGTGTTATAGTGGTTAATGTGTATATGTGATAGTGTTATAGTGGTTAATGTGTATATGTGATAGTGTTATAGTGGTTAATGTGTATATGTGATAGTGTTATAGTGGTTAATGTGTATATGTGATAGTGTTATAGTGGTTAATGTGTATATGTGATAGTGTTATAGTGGTTAATGTGTATATGTGATAGTGTTATAGTGGTTAATGTGTATATGTGATAGTGTTATAGTGGTTAATGTGTATATGTGATAGTGTTATAGTGGTTAATGTGTATATGTGATAGTGTTATAGTGGTTAATGTGTATATGTGATAGTGTTATAGTGGTTAATGTGTATATGTGATAGTGTTATAGTGGTTAATGTGTATATGTGATAGTGTTATAGTGGTTAATGTGTATATGTGATAGTGTTATAGTGGTTAATGTGTATATGTGATAGTGTTATAGTGGTTAATGTGTATATGTGATGGTCAGTATTATAGTGGTTAATGTGTATATGTGATGGTCAGTATTATAGGAACTGGAGTGACCCCCGCCTCTTCCTCGGATTAAATCTAATGGCCTCCCTTTTCCTTAAGAAGTTTATAATGTCTATGACACTACAGTTCCATGACAACAACAACATTAATAATAATAATATGAAGATAATTGAGAACTGTTCGAAAATAAACAAAAACTATTAAATGGGTTTTATAGTCACATTAACCGGGTTTTAAGGTCAAATTAACCGGGTTTTATAGTCACATTAACCGGTTTTTATAGTAACATTAACCGGGTTTTAGTCACATTAACCGGGTTTTATAATATTAACCGGATTTTAGTCACATTAACCGGGTTTTATAATCACATTAACCGGGTTTTATAATCACATTAACCAGGTTTTATTCACATTACCCGGGTTTTAAGGTCACATTAACCTGGTTTTATAGTCACATTAACCGGGTTTTATAGTCACATTAACCAGGTTTAATAGTCACATTAACCGGGTTTTACAGTCACATAGTTTACAGTTTTTAATTAATAAATTGTGCAGTGTTTGAGCCAGGAGAAGCAGCCAGTGATGCGATGTAATATGACTTCTCAACACGAAGGTTGTCAAAACTGGAAACATTACAGCAGAAGTAGCAGTAACAGCAGTAGCACTAGCAGTAACAGCAGTAGCACTAGCAGTACCAGCAGTAGCAATAGCAGAACAGCAGAAGAGCAGCAGCAGCAGTACCAGCAACAGCAGAAAAGCAGCAGCAGCAGAAGAGCAGCAGAGGAGCATCAGCAATATCAGCAGCAGCAGCAGCAACAGCAGCAGCGTCAACAGAGTTTTGCTGGTAATAATCACTCAGTCTTCCAGCCTGACATATTGGGTGTCGCGTGGCGCCATTGTAATTCTAATGACTCAATAGATTCGACAAGTGCACTCCACACTTGCCACAACAACCTCTCTATCGGACCCGATCCCCCGTCGACCCAATCCAATCCTCCCGTCCGTCGACCGTAAGGGTTCGAATGCCTCGTTGGGTCAATCGAGCGATGCGTCCTTGTCACCAGGGTGGTGGAGGGTTGACAAGTACACTCAGATCCCAGCTCTGGAGAGATATAACGCCACCCCCTGCAACGGGGAAGAGGATGCAGCTCAAATGCATCCTGACGTAAGGGCTAAAATAGTCCAGTTTTATCGCCGGCGGCTTGCGTCCTGTGTCCGGGGCGAGTGATTGGTCCATCAGATCACGGTGTAACAAGTCTATTAATTCACAGTTACCGACGAGGGGGAGCTGAGGTGAAGTGTAGGGTGGCAGAGAGTAGGGGAGCTCTGACTGGCAGGGGAAGGCAGTAGGGGAGACACATTGTTGAGTAGGGAAGCTCGTGGCTGGCAGGGGAAAGTGGTATGAGGTGACACATTGTAGAGAAGTATATCGTAATGTGACAGGGTATTTGTGACTGATGTTTGGGTAATAGAACTTAACTTGACAGGGTGTGATAAAGTGTAGGGCAACAACACAATGTTGGCAAGACAGGGTGATCACTTGTAGAGCAATACAGAAAAGCGAGATATAGGGGTGTCTAGCAACACTATCTGAAACACCACCTAAAGTCTACAACAGATCAACGGATACGAAACGTTTGCCAGAGATCTGAGAGCGAATATAGCTCCATTATTTAAGGTAAAAAGAGAGATAGCATTGAAATACAGACCAGCATTACTGACAGGCATATTATGTAAGGTTTCAGAGATGGGTTTAGAAACCTAGTAGAGTTCTTCGACAAAGAGACTTGAAATAAAAAAGAGAGATGGATGTACTGTATATTCTTAGGGAGCAAGACTCTTTAAATCAGTGGTTCCCAAACTGGGGGTAAATTACCCCCTGGGGGTAATTTAACCATTTTTGGGGGGTAATGGAGGGGTGACAGAAAAAAAGTTATGAATTCTGAAAATCAAGAAAACAATGCGGTACCCGGTATGAGGATTATTGTTAACTTTGTCTTAGTATATAAAGTTGTAAACCTATTATAAGTAAGTAATAAAGTTAAACCAAATAACAATAAACATCAAAAACTAATATACAGTATTAGAAAAGAAGAAATATATAGCTAAGTGTGTGGAAACCCAAAAGTATTTTGACAAGTATGCTTCAGGACAGTCACTCAGTAGCCCAGATCGACCTGTCCAGTACGCGTCACTCACTTCCTGAGGCTGCCTCTATTTCACACTGTCAGTTTATCTGTGAGCATCAGCCGAGGTAGACATAAGCTGGTATGTATGTGTACTGCCCTGTGCAGTATATAGTTAGTATTTACCCACTGTTACTGTGAATTTGTAGCTATTATTAATTTTATATATAATGTATGTGTGGTTCTTACGTTTTCAATGGTTCTGCTAGGATTAGCAGAGTATGCGAGGCTGTATACGTTCACGTTTAGCCATATATATCAATAATAACAACATTTTGTGAAAGGGGTAACATGCTTTATGTGGCATGTTAAATTGGGTAACAAGCTGAAAAAGTTTGGGAACCACTGCTTTAAATCACCTGGGTTCTTGTGCTTCGAGTACTGTTCAGTGTTGACGGCTCCATTCAAGACAGGAAAAATAACAGAGCTAGAGCAGATTTTTGGGGTCCACAAAGAGCCAATAAAGCATTTAAATAACTAGGAATGCCTCTCTTGGCCAGAGGAGAGATGCAAAATATGTACATGCATATAGAAGGAAATTGAGTGCCTGGTCCAAAAGCTACTTAATACCATAACAACGTGCTGGAGTGAAAGATATGCGAGAAAATGTAAATCCAGTGAAAAACACGGGCGCCGTGGGCACAATACGATAATACTATATCAGACTTGGAACATCACAGCAAGCCAACACAGCAGCCTAGTAACACCACAGCAAGCCAACACAGCAGCCTAGTAACACCATAGCAAGCCAACACAGCAGCCTAGTAACACCACAAGCCAACACAGCAGCCTAGTAAGACCACAGCAAGCCAACACAGCAGCCTAGTAACACCACAGCAAACCAACACAGCAGCCTAGTAACACCACAGCAAGCCAACACAGCAGCCTAGTACACCACAGCAAGCCAACACGACAGACTAGGAACACTTCAGTAAGGCAACATAGCAGACTAGGAACACTTCAGTAAGGCAACATAGCAGACTAGGAACACTTCAGTAAGGCAACACAGCAGACTAGGAACACTTCAGTAAGGCAACATAGCAGACTAGGAACACTTCAGTAAGGCAACACAGCAGACTAGGAACACGTCAGTAAGGCAACACAGCAGACTAGGAACACTTCAGTAAGGCAACATAGCAGACTAGGAACACTTCAGTAAGGCAACACAGCAGATTAGGAACACTTCAGTAAGGTAACATAGCAGACTAGGAACACTTCAGTAAGGCAACATAGCAGACTAGGAACACTTCAGTAAGGCAACATAGCAGACTAGGAACACTTCAGTAAGGCAACATAGCAGACTAGGAACACTTCAGTAAGGCAACATAGCAGACTAGGAACACTTCAGTAAGGCAACACAGCAGACTAGGAACACTTCAGTAAGGCAACATAGCAGACTAGGAACACTTCAGTAAGGCAACACAGCAGACTAGGAACACGTCAGTAAGGCAACACAGCAGACTAGGAACACTTCAGTAAGGCAACATAGCAGACTAGGAACACTTCAGTAAGGCAACACAGCAGATTAGGAACACTTCAGTAAGGTAACATAGCAGACTAGGAACACTTAAGTAAGGCAACATAGAATAGGAACACTTCAGTAACGCAACATAGAATAGGAACACTTCAATAAGGCAACATAGCAGACTAGGAACACTTCAGTAAGGCAACATAGTAGACTAGGAACACTTCAGTAAGGCAACACAGCAGACTAAGAACACTTCAGTAACGCAACATAGAATAGGAACACTTCAGTAAGGCAACATAGAATAGGAACACTTCAGCAAGGCAACATAACAGACTAGAAACACTTCAGTAAGGCAACACAGCAGACTAGGAACACTTCAGTAAGGCAACATAGAATAGGAACACTTCAGTAAGGCAACATAGAATAGGAACACTTCAGTAAGGCAACATAGTAGACTAGGAACACTTCAGTAAGGCAACACAGCAGACTAGGAACACTTCAGTAAGGCAACATAGAATAGGAACACTTCAGTAAGGCAACATAGAATAGAAACACTTCAGTAAGGCAACATAGTAGACTAGGAACACTTCAGTAAGGCAACACAGCAGACTAGGAACACTTCAGTAAGGCAACATAGAATAGGAACACTTCAGTAAGGCGACATAGCAGACTAGGAACACTTCAGTAAGGCAACATAGAATAGGAACACTTCAGTAAGGCAACATAGCAGACTAGGAACACTTCAGTAAGGTACCAACACAGCAAAATAGTAACACTGTTCATGGTCAACACTGTAGCAAGCCAACAACACAGCATACTAGGAACACTGCTGCAGCAGCAGCATTAGCCACAGCCCCCGGCGGGCATCAAGATAGCGTGGGGCTGACAATAAGATAACAAGCACATTAACGTACCATCCCCGTCTGTCAAACAGGTGTCGCCATTTGCTGCCGCCTCCCGAGCCTCATCTCGACCTCAACCTCGGCTTCCCGCTTCTACCTTCATCCCAATACCTCACTTCCATCCTTCCTACTACTGTCGTAACTTTGTTTTAGTGTTACTAATATATATATCTTCAAAAGAATAACTGAGAGGTAGGGGTTAGTTAGGTTTAATAATATTTGTGAAGTAGGTGCGAGGGTAGGAACGCGCGAGTTATATGTGGTGTAGGGTACAATTGTTGAGCAGATTTAGGACAATCAATAGAGATTCAAGTCTCTTTGAATCCTCCGATAATGCCATAATGTCCTTATTTCCGCGTGCGGATGTTTTTTTTCTGTAGCTCTGACCACGGTGGCTTTTGTACTTGTTGATTTTTGTTGCTGTTGGTTATGGTGGACACGTTACAGTTGAAGAAGGTAGTTATTAAAGCAGCTTTGTTGGCGGTAAAGGTAGGTTGTTGTTGTTGTTTTCTCGTTGGAGATGTGTTTAGGTGTTACTAATGTTGCTAGATACGAGGATAACTATGTGTTTATTGTATTGTTACTTATAACCTCATGTTCCTGCCTACACTCCCACCTTCCTACTTCCCATAAACCTTGCTTTCTCCCCATTTTTCTATTTACCTTCCAGCATCTTCCTCAACTTTCTAATTCCTTCTTACCTTCCTACTCCCTCCTCAACTTTTTACTTCCTCCCCACCTTCCTACTTCCTCCCCACCTTCCTACTTCCTCCCCACCTTCCTACTTCCTCCCCACCCTCCTACTTCCTCCCCACCTTCCTACTTCCTCCCCACCTTCCTACTTCCTCCCCACCTTCCTACTTCCTCCCCACCTTCCTACTTCCTCCCCACCCTCCTACTTCCTCCCCACCTTCCTACTTCCTCCCCACCTTCCTACTTCCTCCCCACCTTCCTACTTCCTCCCCACCTTCCTACTTCCTCCCCACCCTCCTACTTCCTCCCCACCTTCCTACTTTCTCCCCACCTTCCTACTTTCTCCCCACCTTCCTACTTCCTCCCCACCTTCCTACTTCCTCCCCCAACTTCTTATTTACCACCTTCCTTTCCCTTCATGGAAGATACTTTGGTGCTAGTGAATGGTTCTTGATGCCAAGAATTAGACCTAATCTCCATTTCCTTGCATAAAACCTTACTGCCTCCCATTCCCCCACTTGATGTATGACCCTTGCGAATTTAGCGTTTCCCCCATACTACTATTATTACGCTTTTCCTCACCCTGACCTTTCGTCTTGCCGCCTTTCTTCCTTCTTTCTTCCACCATACTTTTTCTCTTTCTTCCAATATTCTAATTTTCTCCACGCCTTTCTCCTCTCCCAATCGTATTCTCCCCGCTAGAGGAGACTGGGGAGCCCACCCATTACTTCCCTTCTGTTCCCTTTCTCCACTCTCACTATCTCCCTTCACTATTTACCAACCTCCCCACAGTACCCCACGCCCCCTGGGGAGCGGTGGTGAGGCCATGTGCCAGACGGGAAGAGAGAGAGAGAGAGAGAGAGAGAAGAAAGGGAGGGAGGGAGGGCAGCTTGGTTCCCTCCACACACTGTGATAGTCACCGATAACCTGCCTGATTGAATAATAATACCGTTGGGAATGGAGAGAGAGAGAGAGACAGAGGCAGAGAAACAGAGAGAGAGTTCCGTAATAAGGTAGTGACGAAGGAGAGTAACGTAGACTGACAGCAATAAAGAGGACACAGAAACGGAATAAACCAGTGGGCGAAAAGAGAGGTTTAAGGGGATTAAAGAACTGAGCAAGGGGGTAGATAACAGAAGACAGTACGAGGGAAGAACCAGTAAGGAACAAGCCAGACGTAAGAAAAGAAGAAAAAGAATGCATAAATGATTGTGGGGGAAAAATAGAACACCTGAAGGAAAAACATGAATAATAAAAAGAGGCTTTTAAAAGATATATATATATATATATATATATATATATATATATATATATATATATATATATATATATATATATATATATATATATATATATATATATATATATATAATTTCAACGAACCGGCAGTATCCCACCGAGGCAGGGTGGCCCAAAAAAAAAGTTTCTCTCTTTAACTTTAGGGATATATACAGGAGAAGGGGTTACCAGTCTCTTGCTCCCGGCATTTTAGTCACCTACGACACGCATGGCTTACATGTTGAGCATGTGACGGTTTTATGTAGTATGGGCTTGAGCATTCAGTTGGTATGTGTGAGCGTCTTAGATGGGAGTGGAGACTTCTTTTTTTTAGGGGGGGGGAGGAAGAAGAGAGATTTAGCGTGCTGTTCGAGTGAGGGAGTGGAGTCAAACTCCATCACGGGGCCAAGAGTCAGAGTTCTACCCTTCCATTTTGATTCAAGGCAATAGGGCCATATTTCCCTTCCTCGGATTAAACCTGATTGCCTCTCGTTCCCCAGGCGCTGTATGGACCCCCGTGAGGATGGCACGTGTTGACATGTGCCAGGGCCGTGTCCAACAGCAACAGCACGTGTCACGTGACACGGATACTTTCAGGGCTCCTTTTTGATACCGTTGAAAGGCTCTTCATCCAAGGAAGTGGAGTTGCGATCCTCTTATCTCCAGTTTCTTGCTTAAAGTTCTCTTCCCCATGTCGCGAGCCCCATCCTTCCCAATGTTGCGACCCCCATCCTTTCCCATGTCGCGACCCCCATTCTTCCCCATGTTGCGACCCCCATCCTTCCCCATGTCGCGACCCCCATCCTTCCCCATGTTGCGACCCCCATCCTTCCCCATGTCGCGACCCCCATTCTTCCCCATGTCGCGACCCCCATTCTTCCCCATGTTGCGACCCCCATCCTTCCCCATGTCGCGACCCCATCCTTCCCATGTCGCGACCCCATCCTTCCCTATGTCGCGACCCCATCCTTCCCTATGTCGCGACCCCCATCCTTCCCCATGTCGCGACCCCCATCCTTCCCCATGTCGCGACCCCCATCCTTCCCCATGTCGCGACCCCCATCCTTTCCCATGTCGCGACCCCATCCTTCCATATTGCGACCCCCATCCTTCCCATGTCGCGACCCCATCCTTTCCATGTCCGCGACCCCATCCTTCCCTATGTCGCGACCCCCATCCTTCCCTATGTCGCGACCCCCATCCTTCCCCATGTCGCGACCCCCATCCTTCCCCATGTCGCGACCCCCATCCTTCCCCATGTCGCGACCCCCATCCTTCCCCATGTCGCGACCCCCATCCTTCCCATGTCGCGACCCCATCCTTCCCATGTCGCGACCCCATCCTTCCCCATGTGGCGACCCCCATCCTTTCCCATATTGCGACCCCATCCTTCCCATGTCGCGACCCCATCCTTCCCCATGTCGCGACCCCCATCCTTTCCCATTTTGCGACCCCCATCCTTCCCCATGTTGCGACCCCCATCCTTTCCCATGTCGCGACCCCATCCTTCCCCATGTCGCGACCCCATCCTTCCCCATGTTGCGCCCCATCCTTCCCCATGTCGCGACCCACTTCCTTTCCCATGTCGCGACCCCCATCCTTCCCTATGTCGCGACCCCCATCCTTCCCTATGTCGCGACCCCCATCCTTCCCCATGTCGCGACCCCATCCTTCCCCATGTCGCGACCCCATCCTTCCCCATGTCCGACCCCATCCTTTCCCATGTCCGACCCATTCATTGCGACCCCCATCCTTCCCCATGTTGCGACCCCCATCCTTTCCCATATTGCGACCCCAACCTTCCCCATGTCCCTACTCCACAAACATCCTCTGTCTCACATCCCCTCCTCCTCTCCTTCCCTTTCCTCTCCCCTTTGCTTTCTCCCACTTCTGCTTGGGTGTAATTTTACTCTGGTCTCCTCTTGCCTTCCTTACGTTTCTGTCTCCCCCAACATTCTCTTTGGTTGTGCCCAAACATCTTTTTTTTTCAGCTTTGAGTCTTCAACATGCTCTTTCCTCTTCGTTCCTATCTCTCTTATCCTTCCCCTAACACCGGTGTTCCTTCCCTGGGAAGGAACATTATGCTTCCTTCCCCACCATCTTCATTCTCTCCCCAACACTATGCTTCCTTCCCCACCATCTTCATTCCTTCCCCAACACTATGCTTCCTTCCCCACCATCTTCATTCTCTCCCCAACATTATGCTTCCTTCCCCACCATCTTCATTCCTTCCCCAACACTATGCTTCCTTCCCCACCATCTTCATTCTCTCCCCAACATTATGCTTCCTTCCCCACCATCTTCATTCCTTCCCCAACACTATGCTTCCTTCCCCACCATCTTCATTCCCTCCCCAACATTATGCTTCCTTCCCCACCATCTTCATTCCTTCCCCAACACTATGCTTTCTTCCCCACCATCTTCATTCCCTCCCCAACATTATGCTTCCTTCCCCACCATCTTCATTCCTTCCCCAACACTATGCTTTCTTCCCCACCATCTTCATTCCCTCCCCAACATTATGCTTCCTTCCCCACATCTTCATTCCTTCCCCAACACTATGCTTTCTTCCCCACCATCTTCATTCCCTCCCCATCATTATGCTTCCTTCCCCACCATCTTCATTCCCTCCCCAACATTATGCTTCCTTCCCCACCATTACCATTACTCTTCATCCCTCCCCAATAGTATATTTTCTTCCTATCCCTTTCATGCTTCTCATAATCATTCTTCAATCTCACTTCCCCATTCCTTTCGTATCTCTTTCCCATCTCTCCACGTACTTGTTCCTTTCCTTTATCTTTTTCGCTTCTATACGTTCTTATTCTCTCTCTCTCTCTCTCTCTCTCTCTCTCTCTCTCTCTCTCTCTCTCTCTCTCTCTCTCTCTCTCTCTCTCTCTCTCCCTTCCTTTCTTCCTGTCTTCCCTTTCTCCATCCCACTCCTCTCTCGTAACGCCTTTTCTTCCCCTCAATTTTCCCCTCCTCTCCTCTCATTACTACCCTACTCTCTCTCTCTCTCTCTCTCTCTCTCTCTCTCTCTCTCTCTCTCTCGCTCTCTCTCTCTCTCTCTCTCTCTCCTCTCTCTCTCTCTCTCTCTCCCTCTCTCCTCCTCCTCCCTCCCTCCTCCTCCTCCTCCTCCCTCCCCTTCTGCCTGGGATTGACAGATCCACGTGATGTGAGGGTACTCTCCCCTCTTTCCTCTCCCCTCTCATCCCTCATTTCTCTCCCCTCTCAATTCTCTCCTTTCCATACTTTCCTCTCTACTCCATATCTCTTCCCCCCCTTTCCAAATCCTATATATAACAATGTATGTATATATATATATATATATATATATATATATATATATATATATATATATAAAATATATATATATATATATATATATATATATATATATATATATATATATATATATATATATATATATATATATATATATATATAATATATATATATATATATATATATATATATATATATATATATATATATATATATATATATATATATATATATATATATATATATATATATATATATATATATATATATATATATATATATATATATATATATATAAAAATATATATATATATATATATATATATATATATATATATAATATATATATATATATATAATATATATATATATATAATATATATATATATAATATATATATATAATATATATATATATATATATATATATATATATATTATATATATATATATATATATATATATATATATATATATATTATATAATATATATTATATATATATATATAATATATATATATATATATATATATATATATATATATATATATATATATATATATATATATACAATATATGACATGCAAGTATTAGATCTTTTATACATCTATATACATAAACTTGTGTATGTATATAGGTTTTATAGGCATACATAGGCGTGTGGAGGTAGGTAAGGTTATGGCGTCCAGGTGGACCTTCACTCTCCCTCACTACTAATTATAAGGTAATTTACTATCGTGATACATGGTTTAATATAGTTTACCAGGTTTGTAAAGTAGGAAGAGGAGGAGAGCGGGAGGAGGCAGAGTAGGAAGAGGAAGTGGGGGAGGAAGAGCAGGAGGAGAAGGGAAAGGAACAGCAGGAAGAGGAGGAGCAGAAGGATGATGACTATAATTCAGTCTAGGGAATTAAAATGTGCAATGATTTAGATTTTGAACTTACAAAATGTATTGATTTTAGACATTTACATTAGTTTCAACTTGTAGCTTTAAACACACAGTATTGTAGACCTGGGAGTTAAAAACATATGCTGAGGGGTAAAGTGATGAGGGGTGATGGGGAGAGGGGAGGGGAGAGGGTTGAGGGAGAGGGAAGAGGGGGAGGGGTGGAATTTTGTAAGGGACGGCACGTTCAAAGTAGAGAGGAAGGGATGAGTGTGTGTGTACTCGCCTGACTGTGGTTGCAGGGGTCGATTCATAACTCTTGGCCCCGCCTCTTCGCTGGCCGCTACTGGGCTCACTCTCTCCCTGCTCCATGGGCTGTATTATACCCCTTCTTAAAGCTATGCAAAGTTCCTGCCTCTATACATCGCTTTCCAGACTATTCCACTTCCTGACAACTCTATAACTGAAGAAATACTTCCTAACATCTCTGTGACTCATCTGAGTTTACAACTTCCAGTTGTGATCTCTTGTTGCTGTGTCCAATCTCTGTAACATCCTGTCTCTGTCCACCTTGTCGATTCCTCTCAGTATTTTATATGTCGTTATCACTGTCCTCTAGTGTTGTCAGGTCGAGTTCCCTTAACCTCTTCTCGTAGGACATGCTCCTTAGCTCCGGGAATAGTCTCGTTGCAAACCTTTCCCGACTTGCTTGACCAGGTGTAGGTTCCAAACTGGTGCTGCATAGTGTGTGTACTCACCTAATTGTATTCACATAATTGTGGTTTCAGGGGTCGAGTCATAGCTCCTGGCTCCGCCTCTTCACTGGTCCCTACTGTGTGTGTGTGTGCGCCTGATTCCCCCCCCCCACTTTTTTTTATTTCGTTTCTTCATATAATTTTTCTCTTTCATTTCCCTCGTAAGACAAGAAAGTCTCATCGTCTCAGCTTCAGATTTCAACCTGAAATGTTGTAGCAGAGGTACAGGTTCCTTATGACTAAAGATGTAAAACAAATTGACAGCATCCTGGAGCGGCTCCGATAACTTGCAAAACCCTCTGCTGTTTGCCTTCAGTGTTTAATAGCTGACGTATCTTTACGGTCGTGATAGTAACCAATTTAAGTTTAGTTTGTGCCTCGGTAAATTTGTTAGTACACTGAGGGGGCGCTGACCCTCG
>NC_091345.1:11846342-11913842 GCF_038502225.1 Cherax quadricarinatus | reverse complement strand
AGACATGTCAAGTAGCGTAGACATGTCAAGTAGCGTAGACATGTCAAGTAACGTAGACATGTCAAGTAACGAAGACGTCAGGTAGCGAAGACATGTCAGGTAGCGTAGACATGTCAAGTAACGTAGACATGTCAAGTAACGTAGACATGTCAAGTAGCGTAGACATGTCAAGTAACGTAGACATGTCAAGTAGCGTAGACATTTCAAGTAACGTAGACATGTCAAGTAACGTAGACATGTCAAGTAACGTAGACGTGTCAAGTAGTGAAGACATGAACCACACAGATCAAGAACCATACACATTCATATCAAGAACCATACACAGAAGATCAAGAACCATACACAGTCAGAAGATCAAGAACCATACACAGTCAGAAGATCAAGAACCTTACACAGTCAGATCAAGAACCATACACAGTCAGAAGATCAAGAACCATACACAGAAGATCAAGAACCTTACACAGTCAGATCAAGAACCATGCACAGTCAAATCAAGAACCATACAGTCAAATCAAGAACCACACACAGATCAAGAACCATACACAGATCAAGAATCATACACAGTTACATCAAGAACCATACATAGATCAAGAACCATACACAGTCAGAAGATCAAGAACCATACACAGATCAAGAACCATAGACAGTCAGATCAAGAACCATACACAGTCAGAAGATCAAGAACCATACACAGATCAAGAACCATACACAGATCAAGAACCATACACAGATCAAGAACCATACACAGATCAAGAACCATACACAGATCAGGAACCATACACAGATCAAGAACCATACACATCAAGAACCATACACAGTCAGATCAAGAACCATACACAGTCAGATCAGGAACCATACACAGATCAAGAACCATACACAGTCAGATCAAGAACCATACACAGATCAAGAACCATACACAGCCAGATCAAGAACCATACACAGATCAAGAACCATACACAGATCAAGAACCATACACAGTCAGATCAAGAACCATACACAGATCAAGAACCATACACAGCCAGATCAAGAACCATACACAGATCAAGAACCATACACAGATCAAGAACCATACACAGATCAAGAACCATACACAGTCAGATCAAGAACCATACACAGATCAAGAACCATACACAGATCAAGAACCATACACAGATCAAGAACCATACACAGATCAAGAACCATACACAGTCAGATCAAGAACCATACACAGATCAAGAACCATACACAGCCAGATCAAGAACCATACACAGATCAAGAACCATACACAGATCAAGAACCATACACAGTCAGATCAAGAACCATACACAGATCAAGAACCATACACAGTCAGATCAAGAACCATACACAGTCAGATCAAGAACCATACACAGATCAAGAACCATACACAGATCAAGAACCATACACAGATCAAGAACCATACACAGATCAAGAACCATACACAGATCAAGAACCATACACAGATCAAGAACCATACACAGATCAAGAACCATACACAGATCAAGAACCATACACAGATCAAGAACCATACACAGATCAAGAGCCATACACAGATCAAGAACCATACACAGATCAAGAACCATACACAGATCAAGAACCATACACAGATCAAGAACCATACACAGATCAAGAACCATACACAAAGTTTCGCCCAAGGTAGCGCTAGATCAAGCGCCACACTGAGCAAAACGTTATAACCGAGCCTTTCTGATACCTCCATCTTAACTAAAAATTGAGACAGTGTTACCAGAACCAAGTATCTTAATTTACAAAAAACTAATGTTGTCGTAAGCAAGCATCTTAAAACTAAGATAGTATTACTATGACTATCTTAATTACAAAACTAATCTGTCCATAACCAAGTACCTTATCTCACAAGGTAAGATAGTGTTATTATAACCTAGTATCTTATCTTAATAAGTAAGATGGCGTGTGTGTGTGTGTGTAAACGGGAGAGGTGGAGGGGAGGGAAGAGGAAGGAGGGGAAAAAAGAGGGAGGGGGGATTGTTAAGAGGTGAGGGAGAGGAAGAAGGGATAGATATGAGATGTAAGGAAGGGAAGGGAGGAGAGAGGGAAGGAGAGAAAGAGAGATGGAGGGAGGGAAGGAGAGAGGGAGGGAAGGAGAGAGGGAGGGAGGGAGGGAAGGAGAGAGGGAGGGAGGGAGGGAAGGAGAGAGGGAGGGAGGGAGGGGGGGGGCGGGCGGGCGTGTACTCGTGGGGACACCTGACTTAATTAATTTACAAAGTTGTGTAAGAGGAAAACACAGGCGGTGCATAATGCGTTTTGTCGCTCTCAAAACTTACCGACCTCCTGTGAGAGGTCGACCCCTTGGTGAGGGCGAGGGCGAGAGGCTGGAGGAGGAGATGGTAGGCAAGAAAGAAGGGAAAGGAAGGGAATAGAGGTGGGAGAGAGAGGTAGAAACTAGAAGTGGTGGTGATAGCTCAAAAACAGAAATAGTTTGCTAGAGAAGAGATCATGGGTGCATCAAGGCGCGTCCTGGAAGTGATCAAGGGCCCTCCGTGTAGTCCCTTATCATCTGCACTCATTAAAACCTTACATCTCCACACACTAAAACCTTACGTCCCCACTCAGGAAAGTCCTACATCTCACTAGGACCCTAAGATTTCTTCCTGCCTTTGATCTTGTTTCTGCCTCCCCTCACACGAACGTTCTCTGGCCACCTCAGAGGTTGCTCAACCTCACCACGTTTGGCCTTACCTCAGTCCGAGAAGTATTTACCCTACGTTAGTATTAATCCTGTACGATACGAGGTTAGCGCTTCCCTCGAATATCCTGATAATCCGACGTGAACGAGTCTTGAGGCAAAAAATTATTCGATGTCAGAGATGTGAGAACTGTAGACTTGTAGAAGTAGCGTCTGCTACAGTGTGGATCTTCACATCGGACAGCTGCGATGTAGAGTGTAAACCCGCTCGATTTCTCCCCCTGATTTAAACTCCTTTTGTGATATATTTCTGTGAGTTTGACGCAAGGCTCTGATTATCACACGAAGGGACAGGCTGTATGTTCTCTGACTGCCAGAGAACTTTTGGTACTGTGTGGCCCTCAAGGAAGACTCACATACACGGCAGGAACATGCAATGAAGACGAAAATTGGTCCCCCCCCTCTCTCATATATATATATATATATATATATATACATATATATATATATATATATATATATATATATATATATATATATATATATATATATATATATATATATATATATATATATATATATATATATATATATATATATATATATATATATATATATATATATATATATATATTGTGTGTGTCCTGCCAAATAAGTAAAATTTGCGATTTTGGCTTAAATAGCAACGTTCTTCTTGCCGAATAAGGCAAGCGAAAATTTGTGTATGCAGTGATTTCTGATTTCGCAAAAATCATTCTGAGCCTCACTAAAAACATATATTTCATTGTGTTAGTTTATTATTAAATTATTGTAAACTTATCTAAAATATATTTAGTTGGATTAGGCTAAATTAAATTGCGCTTGTTATAATAAGGTTAGGTAAGTTTTCTAAGGTTCTTTTGGTACAAAATTATTAATTTTTACATTAACATAAATGAAAAATATATCTTTAAACGTATAAAGTTTTAGAAAGGACTTAATTTTAAATGAGTTCTTGAGGTTTGCAATCTTTGGCCATCTAAACTATATTGTGTCTGCGGTCTTCTTTGCCCTTCCCCAATCTTCATGACTTTGCATTTGGCAGGGTTAAATTCAAGGAGCCAGTTGCTGGACCAGGCTTGTAGCCTGTCCAGGTGTCTTTGTAGTCCTGCCTGATCCTCATCCGATTTGATTCTTGTCATGAACTTCGCATCATCTGTAAACAAGGACACTTCTGAGTCTATCCCTTCCGGTATGTCGTTCACATATACCAAGAACAGCACAGGTCCTAGGACTGACCCCTGTGGAACCCCGCTTGTCACAGGCACCCACTCTGACACCTCGTCGCGTACCATGACTCGTTGTTGCCTCCCTGTCAGGTATTCTCTGATCCATTGCAGTGCCTTTCCTGTTACGTGTGCCTGATCCTCTAGCTTTTGCAGTAACCTCTTTTGAGGAACTGTGTCGAAGGCCTTCTTGCAGTCCAAAAATATGCAGTCGATCCACCCCTCTCTCTCTTGTCTTACTTCTGTCACCTTGTCATAAAACTCTAGTAGGTTTGTGACACAGGATTTTCCTTCCCTGAAACCGTGCTGGTTGTCAATTATACACTTGTTTCTTTCCAGGTGCCCCACCACTCTCCTCCTGATGATCTTCTCCATGACCTTGCATACTATACACGTTAGTGATACAGGTCTGTAGTTTAGTGCCTCATGTCTGTCTCCCTCACAACTTCCTATAGAAGCCTCCCAACCAGGTCAACCCCAGTGCAACCAAACACTCTAAATCAAAACACCCATGCCACATCCAATGCCCCCACCCACTACATTACAAACTCCACCCCCACAGCAACAACCCATAGTTCCTTACCAGGTCTCCCACTTCCCCAACCCCAATATACCTCCCAGACCACAGTCTTAGAAAAGAAGTTGAAGGTGTGGTATACAAATGCAGATGGATTAACAAACAAGTATGAGGAGTGGCACGAAAGAATCAAAGAGACATCCCCAGACATAATAGCACTCACAGAAACAAAACTCACCAGAATAATAACAGATTCAATCTTTCCATCAGGATACCAAATCCTCAGGAAAGACAGAGGGAGGAGAGGGGGAGGAGGAGTTGCACTGCTCATTAAAAACCAGTGGGATTTTGAGAAAATGGAAGGAATGGATGGCACGGGCGAAAGGGACTACTTAGTAGGAACAATCCAGTCTGAGGGACATAAGGTGATAATTGCAGTAATGTACAACCCACCACAGAACTGCAGGAGGCCAAGAGAAGAATACGATGAGAACAACAGAGCAATGATCGACACACTAGCCGAGGTGGCCAGGAGAGCACACATGGGGGGAGCAAAGTTACTAGTTATGGGTGATTTCAATCACAAGGAGATTGACTGGGAAAACCTGGAGCCCCATGGGGGTCCCGAAACATGGAGAGCCAAGATGATGGATGTGGTACTGGAAAACCTCATGCATCAACATGTTAGAGACACTACCAGAGAGAGAGGAGAGGATGAACCAGCAAGGCTGGACCTTGTATTCACCATGAGTAGTTCGGACATCGAGGGTATCATGTATGTAAGGCCCCTGGGAGCTAGTGATCATGTGGTTCTGTGCTTCGACTACATAGTTGAGCTCCAAGTGGAGAGAGTAGCAGGAATAGGCTGGGAAAAACCAAACTACAAAAGGGGGAACTACTCAGGCATGAGGAACTTTCTTCAAGACATTCAGTGGGAGAGGGAACTGACAGGAAAACCAGTACAAGAAATGATGGACTATGTAGCAACAAAATGCAAGGAGGCAGAGGAGAGGTTTGTTCCCAAGGGAAACAGAAATAATGGGAAGAACAGAACGAGTCCTTGGTTCACCCAAAGGTGTAGGGAGGCAAAAACTAGGTGTACTAGAGAATGGAAAAGGTACAGAAGACAGAGAACTCAGGAAAATAAAGAAATCAGCCGAAGAGCCAGAAACGAATATGCACAGATAAGAAGGGAGGCTCAGAGACAATATGAAAATGACATAGCATCAAAAGTAAAGACTGACCCGAAGCTGTTGTACAGCCACATCAGGAGGAAAACAACAGTCAAGGACCAGGTAATCAGACTGAGGAAGGGTGATGGGGAATTCACAAGAAACGACCAAGAGGTATGTCAGGAGCTCAACACAAGATTTAAAGAGGTATTTACAGTGGAAACCAGTAGGACTCCAGGAAATCAGAACAGGGGGGCACACCAGCAAGTGCTGGATGAGGTACATATAACCAAGGAGGAGGTGAAGAAGCTGCTATGCGAACTTGACACCTCAAAGGCGGTGGGACCAGACAACATCTCTCCATGGGTCCTTAAAGAGGGAGCAGAGATATTGTGTGAGCCATTAACAAAGATCTTCAACACATCATTTGAAACTGGGCAACTCCCTGAGGTATGGAAAATGGCAAATGTAGTCCCAATTTTTAAAAAGGGAGACAGACATGAGGCACTAAACTACAGACCTGTATCACTAACGTGTATAGTATGCAAGGTCATGGAGAAGATCATCAGGAGGAGAGTGGTGGGGCACCTGGAAAGAAACAAGTGTATAATTGACAACCAGCACGGTTTCAGGGAAGGAAAATCCTGTGTCACAAACCTACTAGAGTTTTATGACAAGGTGACAGAAGTAAGACAAGAGAGAGAGGGGTGGATCGACTGCATATTTTTGGACTGCAAGAAGGCCTTCGACACAGTTCCTCACAAGAGGTTACTGCAAAAGCTAGAGGATCAGGCACACATAACAGGAAAAGCACTGCAATGGATCAGAGAATACCTGACAGGGAGGCAACAACGAGTCATGGTACGCGACGAGGTGTCAGAGTGGGCGCCTGTGACAAGCGAGGTTCCACAGGGGTCAGTCCTAGGACCTGTGCTGTTCTTGGTATATGTGAACGACATACCGGAAGGGATAGACTCAGAAGTGTCCTTGTTTGCAGATGATGCGAAGTTAATGAGAAGAATCAAATCGGATGAGGATCAGGCAGGACTACAAAGAGACCTGGACAGGCTACAAGCCTGGTCCAGCAACTGGCTCCTTGAATTTAACCCTGCCAAATGCAAAGTCATGAAGATTGGGGAAGGGCAAAGAAGACCGCAGACACAATATAGTTTAGATGGCCAAAGACTGCAAACCTCACTCAAGGAAAAAGATCTGGGGGTGAGTATAACATCGAGCATATCTCCTGAGGCGCACATCAATCAGATAACTGCTGCAGCATACGGGCGCCTGGCAAACCTACGGATAGCGTTCCGATACCTCAGTAAGGATTCGTTTAAGACTCTGTATACCATTTACGTCAGGCCCATACTGGAGTATGCAGCACCAGTTTGGAATCCACACCTAGTCAAGCACGTCAAGAAATTAGAGAAAGTGCAAAGGTTTGCAACAAGACTAGTCCCAGAGCTACGGGGATTGTCCTACGAAGAAAGGTTGAGGGATATCGGCCTGACGACACTGGAGGACAGGAGGGTCAGGGGAGACATGATAACGACATATAAAATACTGCGCGGAATAGACAAGGTGGACAAAGACGGGATGTTCCAGAGAAGGGACACAGACACAAGAGGTCACAATTGGAAGTTGAAGACTCAGATGAATCAAAGGGATGTTAGGAAGTATTTCTTCAGTCATAGAGTAGTCAGGCCGTGGAATAGCCTAGAAAGTGACGTAGTGGAGGCGGGAACCATACATAGTTTTAAGGCGAGGTATGATAGAGCTCATGGGGCAGGGGGAGAGAGGACCTAGTAGCAATCAGCGAAGAGGCGGGGCCAGGAGCTGTGAATCGACCCCTGCAACCACAAATAGGTGAGTACACACACACACACACACAACCACCCACACACAACCACCCACACACACAACCACCCACACACACAACCACCCACACACACAACCACCCACACACACAACCACCCACACACAACCACCCACACACACAACCACCCACACACACAACCACCCACACACACAACCACCCACACACACAACCACCCACACACACAACCACCCACACACACAACCACCCACACACACAACCACCCACACACACAACCACCCACACACACAACCACTCACACACACAACCACCCACACACACAACCACCCACACACACAACCACTCACACACACAACCACCCACACACAACCACCCACACACACAACCACTCACACACACAACCACCAACACACACAACCACCCACACACACAACCACTCACACACACAACCACCCACACACACAACCACCCACACACAACCACTCACACACACAACCACTCACACACACAACCACCCACACACACAACCACCCACACACACAACCACCCACACACACAACCACCCACACAACCACCCACACGCACAACCACCCACACACACAACCACCCACATGCACAACCACCCACATGCACAACCACCCACCCACACACACGCACGCACGCACGCACGCACGCACTTTCTTAACACTTCCTCGGGACACTGTGATCCTTTAAAGCAAAATTTCTTCAAACCAATTTGCATATATATTACATTATTTCTCAGATTTCCATCCATTTGTGGATTTCCACAGTGCCCAGTAATTCTGGCAGTGCCCAGTAATTCTGGCAGTGCCCAGTAATTCTGGCAGTGCCCAGTAATTCTGGCAGTGCCCAGTAATTCTGGCAGTGCCCAGTGATTCTGGCAGTGCCCAGTAATTCTGGCAGTGCCCAGTGATTCTGGCAGTGCCCAGTAATTCTGGCAGTGCCCAGTGATTCTGGCAGTGCCCAGTAATTCTGGCAGTGCCCAGTAATTCTGGCAGTGCCCAGTGATTCTGGCAGTGCCCAGTAATTCTGGCAGTGCCCAGTAATTCTGGCAGTGCCCAGTAATTCTGGCAGTGCCCAGTAATTCTGGCAGTGCCCAGTGATTCTGGCAGTGCCCAGTAATTCTGGCAGTGCCCAGTAATTCTGGCAGTGCCCAGTAATTCTGACAGTGCCCAGTAATTCTGGCAGTGCCCAGTAATTCTGGCAGTGCCCAGTGATTCTGGCAGTGCCCAGTAATTCTGGCAGTGCCCAGTAATTCTGGCAGTGCCCAGTGATTCTGGCAGTGCCCAGTAATTCTGGCAGCGCCCAGTAATTCTGGCAGTGCCCAGTGATTCTGGCAGTGCCCAGTAATTCTGGCAGTGCCCAGTAATTCTGGCAGTGCCCAGTAATTCTGGCAGTGCCCAGTAATTCTGGCAGTGCCCAGTAATTCTGGCAGTGCCCAGTGATTCTGGCAGTGCCCAGTAATTCTGGCAGTGCCCAGTAATTCTGGCAGTGCCCAGTAATTCTGGCAGTGCCCAGTAATTCTGGCAGTGCCCAGTAATTCTGGCAGTGCCCAGTAATTCTGGCAGTGCCCAGTGATTCTGGCAGTGCCCAGTAATTCTGGCAGTGCCCAGTAATTCTGGCAGTGCCCAGTAATTCTGGCAGTGCCCAGTAATTCTGGCAGTGCCCAGTAATTCTGGCAGTGCCCAGTAATTCTGGCAGTGCCCATTAATTCTGGCAGTGCCCAGTGATTCTGGCAGTGCCCATTAATTCTGGCAGTGCCCATTAATTCTGGCAGTGCCCAGTAATTCTGGCAGTGCCCAGTAATTCTGGCAGTGCCCAGTAATTCTGGCAGTGCCCAGTGATTCTGGCAGTGCCCAGTAATTCTGGCAGTGCCCAGTAATTCTGGCAGTGCCCAGTAATTCTGGCAGTGCCCAGTAATTCTGGCAGTGCCCAGTAATTCTGGCAGTGCCCAGTAATTCTGGCAGTGCCCAGTGATTCTGGCAGTGCCCAGTAATTCTGGCAGTTCCCAGTAATTCTGGCAGTGCCCAGTAATTCTGGCAGTGCCCAGTAATTCTGGCAGTGCCCAGTGATTCTGGCAGTGCCCAGTAATTCTGGCAGTGCCCAGTAATTCTGGCAGTGCCCAGTAATTCTGGCAGTGCCCAGTAATTCTGGCAGTGCCCAGTAATTCTGGCAGTGCCCAGTAATTCTGGCAGTGCCCAGTAATTCTGGCAGTGCCCAGTGATTCTGGCAGTGCCCAGTAATTCTGGCAGTGCCCAGTAATTCTGGCAGTGCCCAGTGATTCTGGCAGTGCCCAGTAATTCTGGCAGTGCCCAGTAATTCTGGCAGTGCCCAGTAATTCTGGCAGTGCCCAGTAATTCTGGCAGTGCCCAGTGATTCTGGCAGTGCCCAGTAATTCTGGCAGTGCCCAGTAATTCTGGCAGTGCCCAGTAATTCTAGCAGTGCCCAGTAATTCTGGAAGTGACCGGTAATTCGGGCAGTGCCCAGTAATTCGGGCAGTGCCCAGTAATTCGGGCAGTGCCCTCTAATTCGGGCAGTGCCCTCTAATTCGGGCAGTGCCCTCTAATTCGGGCAGTGCCCAGTAATTCGGCCAATACCCTATGATTCGGGCACTGCCCAGTAATGCTGGCAGTGCCCAGTAATACCCACAGTACGCAGTAATTCCCGTAGTTCCATATAATTCTGAGTGGCGGCTGTTCTTAGAATAGCTGGTTATAGGTATCCCCAGAAAGGGTATGCCTGTAACAGGTAAAGGGTATGCCTGTAACAGGTAAAGGGTATGCCTGTAACAGGTAAAGGGTATGCCTGTAACAGGTAAAGGGTATGCCTGTAACAGGTAAAGGGTATACCTGTAACAGGTGTAGGGTATACCTGTAACAGATAAAGGGTATACCTGTAACAGGTGTAGGGTATACCTGTAACAGATAAAGGGTATGCCTGTAACAGGTAAAGGGTATGCCTGTAACAGATAAAGGGTATGCCTGTAACAGGTGTAGGGTATACCTGTAACAGATAAAGGGTATGCCTGTAACAGGTGTAGGGTATACCTGTAACAGATAAAGGGTATGCCTGTAACAGGTAAAGGGTATGCCTGTAACAGATAAAGGGTATGCCTGTAACAGATAAAGGGTATGCCTGTAACAGGTAAAGGGTATGCCTGTAACAGATAAAGGGTATGCCTGTAACAGATAAAGGGTATGCCTGTAACAGATAAAGGGTATACCTGTAACAGATAAAGGGTATGCCTGTAACAGATAAAGGGTATGCCTGTAACAGATAAAGGGTATGCCTGTAACAGATAAAGGGTATGCCTGTAACAGATAAAGGGCATGCCTGTAACAGATAAAGGGTATACCTGTAGCAGATAAAGGGTATGAATGTGACAGATACAGGGTATGCCTGTAACAGCTGTATAGCCCTTGTGGTTTAGCGCTTCATTTTATAATGATAATGCCTGTAACAGGCATAGGATATATCTGTAACAGGTAAAGGGTATACCTGTAACAGGTATAGGGTATACCTGTAACAGATAAAGGGTATACCTGTAACAGGTATAGGGTATACCTGTAACAGATAAAGGGTATACCTGTAACAGGTGTAGGGTATACCTGTAACAGATAAAGGGTATGCCTGTAACAGGTGTAGGGTATACCTGTAACATGTGTAGGGTATACCTGTAACAGATAAAGGGTATACCTGTAACAGGTGTAGGGTATACCTGTAACAGATAAAGGGTATGCCTGTAACAGGTGTAGGGTATACCTGTAACATGTGTAGGGTATACCTGTAACAGATAAAGGGTATACCTGTAACAGGTGTAGGGTATACCTGTAACATGTGTAGGGTATACCTGTAACAGATAAAGGGTATACCTGTAAGAGGTGTAGGGTATACCTGTAACAGATAAAGGGTATGCCTATTGAAAATGGTATAAAATACCGACAAGTTGAAGATTAAGACACATGTGCAACAGTTGTGTATCTTTATTGTTGCAACGTTTCGCCTACACGGTAGAGTTCTTCAGTCAAATACTGGAACAGCAGGTGTAATGGTGAAATGAAGATATAATCAGTCCATCAGTCTTGGATATATAGTATTTGAGGTTGTCAGTCCCTCGGCCTGACTTCTCCAGGCCGAGGGACTGACAACCTCAAATTCTACGACTTTAAGGGTGATGGACTGATTACATCGTCTTCACATCTCTACTGTTCCTGCCTACTTTCTGTATTCGACTGAAGAAGCCTACTGTGTAGGCGAAACGTTTCGGAATAAAGTTGTCTAACTGTTGCATATGTGTCTTACCTAACAACCTTAAATATTGTGTTTGACTGGAGACGCCTACTGTTGTACCTGTGTATTAATCATCAGGGTATACCTGGAGGGGGTTTCTGGGTCAACGCCTCCGCGGCCTGGTCCGTGACCAGGCCTTGTGGTGGATCAGGGCCTGATCAACCAGGCTGTTACTGCTGGCCGCACCTAAACCGATGAGCCACAGCCTGGCTGATCAGGTACTGACTTTAGGTGTCCGTCCAGCTCATTGAAGGCAGCCAGGGGTCTGTTGGTAATCCTCCCTTATGTATGCTGAGAGGCAGTTGAACAGTCTTGGGCCCCTGACACTTGTGTACAATACTGAATGCTATTCCTGTAATGTTATACCTGTCTGTATTATTATTATTATTATTATTATTATTATTATTATTATTATTATTATATGTTAATTTTGATTTAACAAATAAAAAATCGGGAAACTAATTTTAATTCAAGCATTAATTAGATTTTTTAAATTACTGTGTTTTAGCGTAGTTTGTGGCGTAGTTGTTGAATCTACGGACATAGCAAGTCTAGTTCCAGTATCATATCCTGGGATGTTGACCTACAGTTCTTGGGCTCCTTGAGGCTGTTGACCTACTGTTCTTGGGCTCCTTGAGGCTGTTGATCTACAGTTCTTGGGATCCTTGAGGCTGTTGACCTACAGTTCTTGGGCTCCTTGAGGCTGTTGATCTACAGTTCTTGGGCTCCTTGAGGCTGTTGACCTACAGTTCTTGGGATCCTTGAGGCTGTTGACCTACAGTTCTTGGGCTCCTTGAGGCTCTTGAACTACAGTTCTTGGGCTCATTGAGGGTGTTGATCTACAGTTCTTGGGCTCCTTGAGGCTGTTGACCTACAGTTCTTGGGATCCTTGAGGCTGTTGACCTACAGTTCTTGGGCTCCTTGAGGCTGTTGACCTACAGTTCTTGGGCTCCTTGAGGCTCTTGAACTACAGTTCTTGGGATCCTTGAGGCTGTTGACCTACAGTTCTTGGGTTCATTGAGGCTGTTGACCTACAGTTCCTGGGCTCCTTGAGGCTGTTGTCCTACAGTTCTTGAGCTCCTTGAGGATGTTGACCTACAGTTCTTGGGCTCCTTGAGGCTGTTGACCTACAGTTCCTGGGCTCCTTGAGGCTGTTGACCTACAGTTCTTGGGCTCCTTGAGGCTGTTGACCTACAGTTCTTGGGCTCCTTGAGGCTGTTGACCTACAGTTCTTGGGCTCCTTGAGGCTGTTGACCTACAGTTCTTGGGCTCCTTGAGGCTGTTGACCTACAGTTCTTGGGATCCTTGAGGCTGTTGACCTACAGTTCTTGGGCTCCTTGAGGCTGTTGACCTACAGTTCTTGGGATCCTTGAGGCTGTTGACCTACAGTTCTTAGGCTCATTGAGGGTGTTGATCTACTGTTCTTGGGATCCTTGAGGCTGTTTTGACCTACTGTTCTTGGGCTCATTGAGGCTGTTGACCTACAGTTCTTGGGCTCCTTGAGGCTGTTTTGACCTACTGTTCTTGGGCTCATTGAGGCTGTTGACCTACAGTTCTTGGGATCCTTGAGGCTGTGACCTACAGTTCTTGGGATCCTTGAGGCTGTTGACCTACAGTTCTTGGGCTCCTTGAGGCTGTTGACCTACAGTTCTTGGGCTCATTGAGGGTGTTGATCTACTGTTCTTGGGATCCTTGAGGCTGTTGACCTACAGTTCTTGGGCTCCTTGAGGCTGTTGACCTACTGTTCTTGGGCTCATTGAGGCTGTTGACCTACAGTTCTTGGACTCCTTGAGGCTGTTGACCTACTGTTCTTGGGCTCATTGAGGCTGTTGACCTACAGTTCTTGGGGCTCCTTCAGAGTGTTGACCTACACGACTCACGAAATCGTAATGACACGATTGCAAACAAACCAGACTCTCTGACCGCGGGTTCAATCCCGGCCGGGGTATGGTTTGTTGACCTACACGTTTTGCACTAAAGCTGGAGGAGGCCGGTGTTACGGGATACTAGGAAAACTGGTTCTCCCTACAGCGGTAGTCTGAGAGACTGAGGAACACTGGCCAGTGAGAAACACTTCCACATCGTCAGGAAACTTTGGAAAATTCTTAAGAACCTTTTAAAAGAAAGTGAAGCTGAACTTTAGGGGAAGATATTGAAAGTACGAAAGTATTTATAGTTAGAGAGAGAGAGAGAGAGAGAGAGAGAGAGAGAGAGAGAGAGAGAAAGAGAGAGAGAAAGAGAGAGAGAGAGAGAGAGAGAGAGAGAGAGAGAGAGAAAGAGAGAGAGAGAGAGAAAGAGAAAGAGAGAGAGAGAGAAAGAGAGAGAGAGAGAATTCCATAATATAAAAACAATGACAAGAACAACTACACAACAGCAGAAACAACAACAATAACATGAATGATTCTTACACGAGAGAATTTACAGTGTATTTGATAATTTTTATATAGTATACTTTGTATAGTATACTTTGTATAGTATACTTTGTATAGTATACTTTGTATAGTATATTTTGTATAGTATACTTTGTATAGTATACTTTGTATAGTATACTTTGTATAGTATACTTTGTATAGTATACTTTCTTGATGAGTTAATTAGAAACATATGATAAGTGTGCATTATTTTTGACATGAAACTAAAGCACAAGCGCATTTATACAAGTTAGAGTGTATGTGTACTGTGTATGTGTATACACCTAGATGTGTGTTTGTCAGTTTATATGCATTAAGAGGTGTGTGTATCGGTGTATACACACATCGAGAGGTGTGTGTGTGTGTGTTTATCTTTCAATATATATACACCTACAACCACCACCACCTACAACCACCACCACCTACAACAACCACCACCTACAACCACCACCACCTACAACCACCACCACCTACAACAACCACCTACAACACACCTACCTACAACACCACCACTACAACCACACCACCTACAACCACCACCACCTACAACCACCACCACCTACAACAACCACCACCTACAACCACCACCACCTACAACCACCACCACCTACAACAACCACCACCTACAACAACCACCACCTACAACCACCACCACCTACAACCACCACCACCTACAACCACCACCACCTACAACCACCACCACCTACAACCACCACCACCTACAACCACCACCACCTACAACAACCACCACCTACAACCACCGCCACCTACAACCACCGCCACCTCCACCTTAAACCAACACTACTACTACCTTTACCAGCCACTACCTACAACCACCACCTGACCTAAAACCAACATTACTACCTGCAACTACCACCCCTACCACATCAACAACCGCTACCAGCACACACCACACACACACACACACACACACACACACACACACACACACACACACACACACACACAAGTCCAGCTATCTGCCAGGATGAAAATAACTTTGGCACGAGTCAATCTGACTTAGAGACGGCCGCTCCCTCGCCTCGTATTAACTCTTACCTCCCTACCCGAAAGTTTTTCATTAACGTGTCCTCTCTTGACAACCTCCTCAGGAAGCGAGAGCCAGAGAGGAGGCAAGGAAGAGTAGGAAGAATGGGAGGAGGAGGAAGAGGCGGAGGTTGAGGAGGAAGAGGAGAATGTAAAAGAAGAAGATTGAAAAGGAGGTGGAAGACGATACGGTAGAGGAAAGAAGAGGAGTAAGTGGAAATGGAGGATAAGAGGAAGTGGAAGAAGATGAGATGAAGGAGCAAGAAGAAAAATATGTAGTGGATAAGTAAATGGAGAGTAAACAGATGGAACAAAAAAAAAAGAAAAAGGGGTAAGAAGAAAAGGAGAAGAATAAGAAGAAAGATGAAGGCAGAGGACACTTAGAGTGACTTAGAGTGAGGAGTCTAAGAGGAAGAGGGAAAATATGACATAAAGAAGAGAAAGAGCTTCTTAAGAAGCAGCCCAGCTGGTATGCCAGTCTTCTTTTAAGAGGTTGCTTGAGACGCTTCTTAAGTGTGTGGTCACAACCTGGTGAAGAATGGAAGGAACTTAATGTGTTTTAATGCTCTCTCTCTCTCTCTCTCTCTCTCTCTCTCTCTCATACAAGGTTCTTGCAGTGTTAGGTTGAGAGTTGTTATCAACCTCAGTTCATTTGAAAGTCTTACCTGTTATTACTTTTATTCAACTGTCATTGCTGTGAAACAAATGGGAAACAGGGTGAAGTTGGAGCCACCTGTGAGCCAGAAATTTAATTTCGAGAACTGACTATTTCGTCGAAGTTATGCTGTACGAACATGTTCTAGACTCGTATCATTCTAGGAATAAATGATCTCAGATGATGTTCTTGTGTATAGAAGCTGTCTTGTCACTGCCCGTCTTGTGGTATATAAGCTGTCTTCTCGCTGCTCGTCTTATGGTATAGAAGCTTTTTTTGTCGCTGCCCGTCTTGTGGTATAGGAGCTGTCTTCTAGTTGCCAATCTTGTGGTATAGAAGCTGACTTCTCGGTGCCTGTCTTGTAGCATAGCTGTCTTCTCGCTGTCCGCGAAGTGAATACTGGCCTTGTACATCACTCACATCTCTCTGGTGCTGAAAGCTGTTAGACCTGTCCAGGCCGGGTTCATGCGAGAGATGAGTCGCCTTGCATGGCTCTCCGTTCTCTCCAGAAGTCGTAGATGAGACAGGGGACAGGCAGTCCAAGAAAGTGGAGCATACTCAAGGTGTGAGAGTGCTTACGCATAGTACAGAGTTTTGCAACAGCTAGTGTTAAGCAGGTAAGAGTTACTTCTTACTGCTCTTATCTTCTTGGTTACCTTACTTGCAACATTCACTACGTAAGTCTTCATGGAGATTTTGGAGTCAGATTTCTTCCCGCCTTTACTCCCTGTCTCCAACAGCTTTCTGCACTCCCTCTCCCTCTCCCTCTCCCTCTCCTGCTCTCCCTACAGTTCTCTCTCCCTTCCCGCTATTCTACCTCCTTTCCTGCCTCTCTCCCACCCCTCTCTCCTTCTCTGGCTCCTTACTCCCTTCCATAACCCCCTGTCTCCTTCCATCCCTTCCTCCCTGCCTCAGTCCCTTCCTCCCTGCTTGCCTCCCTCCCTTACCGCCTCCTTACCTCCCTCTTTGCCTCGCTCTCTGCCCCCTTCCTCCCTCTCTGCTTTGCTCCCTGCCTCCCTGAATGCCTGCCTCCCTCCCTCCCTGTTTCTATTTGCCTACTTGTTTCTCTATTTTCCTCCCTGTCTCTCTGCCTTCCTGTCTGCCTCGCTGTCTCCCTGCCTGCTACCCTCTCTGCCTTGGTGTCTAGCTGCCTGCTACCCTCTCTGCTTCGCTGTCTCCCTGCCTGCTACCCTCTCTGCCTTGGTGTCTAGCTGCCTGCTACCCTCTCTGCTTCGCTGTCTCCCTGCCTGCTACCCTCTCTGCTTCGCTGTCTCCCTGCCTGCTACCCTCTCTGCCTCGCTGTCTCCCTGCCTGCTACACTCTCTGCCTCGCTGTCTCCCTGCCTGCTACCCTCTCTGCCTCGCTGTCTCCCTGCCTGCTACCCTCTCTGCCTCGCTGTCTCCCTGCCTGCTACACTCTGCCTCGCTGTCTCCCTGCCTGCTACCCTCTCTGCCTCGCTGTCTCCCTGCCTGCTACCCTCTCTGCCTCGCTGTCTCCCTGCCTGCTACACTCTCTGCCTCGCTGTCTCCCTGCCTGCTACCCTCTCTGCCTCGCTGTCTCCCTGCCTGCTACACTCTGCCTCGCTGTCTCCCTGCCTGCTACCCTCTCTGCCTCGCTGTCTAGCTGCCTGCTACCCTCTCTGCTTCGCTGTCTCCCTGCCTGCTACCCTCTCTGCTTCGCTGTCTCCCTGCCTGCTACCCTCTCTGCCTCGCTGTCTCCCTGCTTGCTACACTCTCTGCTTCGCTGTCTCCCTGCCTGCTACACTCTCTGCCTCGCTGTCTCCCTGCCTGCTACACTCTCTGCCTCGCTGTCTCCCTGCCTGCTACACTCTGCCTCGCTGTCTCCCTGCCTGCTACACTCTGCCTCGCTGTCTCCCTGCCTGCTACACTCTCTGCCTCGCTGTCTCCCTGCTTGCTACACTCTCTGCCTCGCTGTCTCCCTGCCTGCTACACTCTCTGCCTCGCTGTCTCCCTGCCTGCTACACTCTCTGCCTCGCTGTCTCCCTGCCTGCTACACTCTGCCTCGCTGTCTCCCTGCCTGCTACACTCTGCCTCGCTGTCTCCCTGCCTGCTACACTCTGCCTCGCTGTCTCCCTGCCTGCTACACTCTGCCTCGCTGTCTCCCTGCCTGCTACACTCTGCCTCGCTGTCTCCCTGCCTGCTACACTCTGCCTCGCTGTCTCCCTGCTTTCTACACTCTGCCTCGCTGTCTCCCTGCTTGCTACACTCTCTGCCTCGCTGTCTCCCTGCCTGCTACACTCTGCCTCGCTGTCTCCCTCACATGACTCAACAGGAGGGGGGAAGGGGGTGGGGGGTGGGAGGGGGGGGTGCTAGGCACGTGAAAGTAGAAGGTCTTTATGACACACAAATTAGATTATGAATTCCATTTTCCTCTCTCCCTGGTGACTTCAGCTCTCGTCGGCTTAATGTCAAGAGCGCCCTTAAAGACACTCGCCACCAGGGCCCAATGCACGCCCCTTTCCGCCGGCACTTTGAGCTTTATCGCCCCCTGCTCTTACTGCCCCTCTTGCCCCTAACAGCAATGAGCATCGACTTTTCAGACGATGGAAAGAAATAAAAAAAATAAAAAAGAGAGTAGAAGGGAAAGAGAGAGAGAGAGAGAGAGAGAGAGAGAGAGAGAGAGAGAGAAAATGTGATAAAAGAGAAGCCATGACTGGGAATTTAACTCACATACAGTGTAGTGGAGTTGAGTGACTTAGTGCAGTGGACTTAGTGCAGTGGACTTAGTGCAGTGGACTTAGTGATAATGTGGTGTTAGTGTGGGATGGTGTAGTAGTGTACTGTGTTATAGTGTACTGTGGTGTAATGTACTGTGGAGTAGGATGGTGTAGTAGTGTACTGTGGTATAGTGTACTGTGGTGTAATGTACTGTGGAGTAGGATGGTGTAGTAGTGTACTGTGGTATAGTGTACTGTGGTGTAATGTACTGTGGAGTATTGTACTGTGTAGTAGTGTACTGTGTAGTGCACTGTGTAGTGTACTATGGTTAGTGTACAGTGGTGTAGTGTACTGTGTAGTGTACAGTGGCGTAGTGTACTGTGTAGTGTACTGTGGTTAGTGTACTGTGGTGTAGTAGTGTACTGTGTAGTGAACTGTGTAATGTACTGTTTAGTAGTATTCTGTGGTGCAGTGTACTGTGGTGTAGTGTACTGTGGTGTAGTGTACTGTGGTTAGTGTACTGTGGTGTAGTAGTGTACTGTTGTGTAGTGTATTGTGGTGTAACAGTGTACTGTATAGTATACTGTGGTGTAGTAGTATACTGTGGTGCAGTGTACTGTGTAGTGTACTGTTGTGTAGTGTACTGTGGTGTAGTGTACTGTGGTGTGGTGTACTATGGTGTAATGTACTATGGTGTAGTATACTGTGGTGTAGTGTACTGTGGTGTAGTAGTGTACTGTGGTGTAGTAGTGTACTGTGGTGTTGTGTACTGTGGTGTAGTGCACTGTGGTGTAGTGTACTGTGGTGTACTGTACTGTGGTGTAGTGTACTGTGGTGTAGTAGTGTACTGTGGTGTAGTGTACTGTGGTGTAGTAGTGTACTGTGGTGTAGTAGTGTACTGTGGTGTTGTGTACTGTGTAGTGCACTGTGGTGTAGTGCACTGTGTAGTGCACTGTGTAGTGCACTGTGTAGTGTACTGTGTAGTGTACTGTGGTGTAATTTACTGTGTAGTGTACTGTGGTGTAGTTTACTGTGGTGTAGTGTACTGTGGTGTAGTACTGTATTGTGGTGTAGTGTACTGTGTAGTGTGCTGTGTAGTGTAGTGCGTAGTGTACTGTGGTGTAGTAGTGTACTGTGGTGTAGTAGTGTACTGTGTAGTGTACTGTGGTGTAGTAGTGTACTGTGGTGTAGTAGTGTACTGTGTAGTGTACTGTGGTGTAGTGTACTGTGTAGTGTACTGTGGTGTAGTAGTGTACTGTGTAGTGTACTGTGGTGTAGTAGTGTACTGTGGTGTAGTAGTGTACTGTGTAGTAGTGTACTGCGTAGTGTACTGTGGTGTAGTAGTGTACTGCGTAGTGTACTGTGGTGTAGTAGTGTACTGTGGTGTAGTAGTGTACTGTGTAGTAGTGTACTGCGTAGTGTACTGTGGTGTAGTAGTGTACTTTGGTGTAGTGTACTGCGTAGTGTACTGTGGTGTAGTAGTGTACTGCGTAGTGTACTGTGGTGTAGTGTACTGTGGTGTAGTAGTGTACTGCGTAGTGTACTGTGGTGTAGTAGTGTACTGCGTAGTGTACTGTGTAGTAGTGTACTGTGGTGTAGTAGTGTACTGCGTAGTGTACTGTGGTGTAGTAGTGTACTGCGTAGTGTACTGTGTAGTAGTGTACTGTGGTGTAGTAGTGTACTGTGGTGTAGTAGTGTACTGTGGTGTAGTAGTGTACTGTGGTGTAGTAGTGTACTGTGGTGTAGTAGTGTACTGTGGTGTAGTGTACTGTGGTGTAGTAGTGTACTGTGGTGTAGTAGTGTACTGTGGTGTAGTGTACTGTGGTGTAGTAGTGTACTGTGGTGTAGTGTACTGTGGTGTAGTAGTGTACTGTGTAGTAGTGTACTGTGGTGTAGTAGTGTACTGTGGTGTAGTAATGTACTGTGGTGTAGTAGTGTACTTTGGTGTAGTAGTGTACTGTGGTGTAGTAGTGTACTGTGGTGTAGTGTACTGTGGTGTAGTAGTGTACTGTGGTGTAGTAGTGTACTGTGGTGTAGTAGTGTACTGTGGTGTAGTGTACTGTGTAGTGTACTGTGGTGTAGTAGTGTACTGTGGTGTAGTGTACTGTGGTGTAGTAGTGTACTGTGGTGTAGTAGTGTACTGTGGTGTAGTGTACTGTGGTGTAGTAGTGTACTGTGGTGTAGTAGTGTACTGTGGTGTAGTGTACTGTGTAGTGTACTGTGGTGTAGTAGTGTACTGTGGTGTAGTGTACTGTGGTGTAGTAGTGTACTGTGGTGTAGTAGTGTACTGTGGTGTAGTGTACTGTGGTGTAGTGTACTGTGTAGTGCACTGTGGTGTAGTGTACTGTGGTGTAGTAGTGTACTGTGGTGTAGTGTACTGTGGTGTAGTGTACTGTGGTGTAGTAGTGTACTGTGGTGTAGTAGTGTACTGTGTAGTGTACTGTGGTGTAGTAGTGTACTGTGTAGTGTACTGTGGTGTAGTGTACTGTGGTGTAGTAGTGTACTGTGGTGTAGTAGTGTACTGTGTAGTGTACTGTGGTGTAGTAGTGTACTGTGGTGTAGTAGTGTACTGTGTAGTGTACTGTGGTGTAGTGTACTGTGGTGTAGTAGTGTACTGTGGTGTAGTAGTGTACTGTGGTGTAGTGTACTGCACTGTACTTTCTTTTCACGAGGACAGCCCTCAGGTACTTTTTTCTCACGAGGACAGCCCTCAGGTACTTTCTTCTCACGAGGACAGCCCTCAGGTACTTTCTTCTCACGAGGACAGCCCTCAGGTACTTTCTTCTCACGAGGACAGCCCTCAGGTACTTTCTTCTCACGAGGACAGCCCTCAGGTACTTTCTTCTCACGAGGACAGCCCTCAGGTACTTTCTTCTCACGAGGACAGCCCTCAGGTACTTTCTTCTCACGAGGACAGCCCTCAGGTACTTTCTTCTCACGAGGACAGCCCTCAGGCTTTCCTCAGAGGACTTTCCGTTCTGGCATTTTCCATACCACCATTATTGACCTCCATCTGAGATCCTCTTCAGAAGATACAAGAAATGAGAGAAATGGCATGTTTTAAATGTTGTGATGTGGCGGTAACACTGACCTGGCTGACAGGTGCACTAAAGTGTGGTAACACTGACCTGGCTGACAGGTGCACTAAGGTGTGGTAACACTGACTAGTTGACAGGTGCACTAAGGTGTGGTAATACTGACCTGGCTGACAGGTGCGCTAAGGTGTGGTAACACTGACCTGGCTGACAGGTGCATTAAGGTGTGGTAACATTGACCTGGCTGACATGTGCACTAAGGTGTGGTAACACTGACTAGTTGACAGGTGCACTAAGGTGTGGTAATACTGACCTGGCTGACAGGTGCACAAAGGTGTGGCAACACTAACCTGGCTGACAGGTGCACTCTAATATAGTAACATTGACCTGGTTGACAGGTGCACTGAGGTGTAGTAACACCTGACTGACAGGTGCACTGAGGTGTAGTAACACCTGACAGGTGCATTAAGGTATAGCAACACCTGGTTGACAGGTGCACTAAGGTGTGGTAACACTGACCTGGCTGACAGGTGCACTAAGGTGTAGTAACACCTAGCTGACAGGTGCACTAAGGTGTAGTAACACCTGGCTGACAGGTGCACTAAGGTGTAGTAACACCTGGCTGACAGGTGCACTAAGGTGTAGTAACACCTGGCTGACAGGTGCACTAAGGTGTAGTAACACCTGGCTGACAGGTGCACTAAGGTGTAGTAACACCTGGCTGACAGGTGCGCTAAGGTGTAGTAACACCTGGCTGACAGGTGCACTAAGGTGTAGTAACACCTGACTGGCAGGTGCACTAAGGTGTAGTAACACCTGACTGACAGGTGCACTAAGGTGTAGTAACACCTGGCTGACAGGTGCACTAAGGTGTAGTAACACCTGGCTGACAGGTGCACTAAGGTGTAGTAACACCTGACTGACAGGTGCGCTAAGGTGTAGTAACACCTGGCTGACAGGTGCGCTAAGGTGTAGTAACACCTGGCTGACAGGTGCGCTAAGGTGTAGTAACACCTGGCTGACAGGTGCACTAAGGTGTAGTAACACCTGACTGACAGGTGCACTAAGGTGTAGTAACACCTGACTGGCAGGTGCACTAAGGTGTAGTAACACCTGACTGACAGGTGCACTAAGGTATATTAAGTCCTGGCTGCCAGGTGCACGAAGGTAAACTGTTAAAACTATCGTACGCAAATAATTAAGAGGAGTGAAATTAGTGATCCTGGCAACACAGCTTTAATGAAGCTCAAGTTTGGACCGTACCTATCCTCGCTCTCTCTCTCTCTCTCTCTCTCTCTCTCTCTCTCTCTCTCTCTCTCTCTCTCTCTCTCTCTCTCTCTCTCTCTCTCTCTCTCTCTCTCTCTCTCTCTCTCTCTCTCTCTCTCAAGGTTTATACCATAGAGAGCAACCTTCAGGACTGACTGGCTGAGTGGAGAAGTGTTTAAGTGGCGAATTGTCTGACTGGCGAAGTGTCTTGAGTGGTGAAATTTCTGACTGGCGAAATGTCTGAGTGGCTAAATAATTGGTGCAATATCTGAATTATGAAGTGTTTGAGCCATGAAGTATCTGAGTGAAGTGTCTGAATTATGAAGTGTCTGACTCAATTCCTGAGTGGCTAAGTGTCTGAGCGCCTAAGATCCTGAGTGGCGAAACATGGATCAAACTTGACAGATAAAGTTGAGGGAGTACATACCTTAAGTCAATAATAATAATGTTTCTTTAACATGTACTTATGTCTTCGCTCTCTCTCTCTCTCTCTCTCTCTCTCTCTCTCTCTCTCTCTCTCTCTCTCTCTCTCTCTCTCTCTCTCTCTCTCTCTCTCCCTCTCTCTCTCTCCCCTCACTTTTCTCCCTCGTTCCCCTCCTGCCTTGATGAGCACCCCACCACAACACCGTCCAGAATTAATTCGTACGCCCTGGGGCGCCCTCCCCTTCTTCACCCCACCTCCCCAATCCCCTGTGGGGAGACCTCCCCTTCTTCCCCAACCCCTCACCAAACACACGACTCTCCACTTCTCTATCTCCTTCCCTTTCTCCGCCCCTTTATTTTTTTTTCTCTCTCTCTCCGGAAAAAATATTCCAAAGTCTACTAAACACAGGGAAATATGTCTCAGAAAATATTCCAGAATATACTATAGATATAATAAGAATAATAATGTGATAAAATTTCCACAGCAGGAATGCCTGCAACACAGCGATGTGTGCTGTCAACTCACAATAGAAGCGAGGGATATACACTTGGTATACAGGCGAGTATGTTGTGGAATATAACAGTGAGGTACAATATTGCAGCTCAGAACGCTTCCTGCCAACGTTGGGCAGTTGGCCACGCACTCGCCCGTGGAGCAAATTTGAATATGCCTTGAGTCTTCTCATGTGTCTGTCCATTTGTGTGTATGTGTGATGTGTTTGCTTCTGCCTGTACACTAGGGCCTGTCTGTGGGTCTGGTAAACCGCAAGAGTGTAACAAGAATCTTTAATGTCTAATGACGTCTCGTACAAGTTTGTTGACATTCTGCGTGAGGGAGAGAGTTGCTGCATGATAGAACAACCTTCAGATAATGCCTGGTTGAAAGTCTGTGTTCCGTATTGCAAGTATAGCTTAATCAACTTGCAAAATGATAATCATTCTAAGACCAGTACCGGGCTGTAAAATATGCACCAAATTCCTGACACAAATATCCACGTGAGGAACTCACTAGTACACGACCCCACTAGTACAACGTGCGTGTAGATACCGTCCAGTGAAAGACTAGGCAACGAAATACAGCGTGAACACACCAGGAAGACTATCAGAGACAAGGTTCATTCACGGTTAGAGTGAATCCTCATTCAAGAATGCAACACACAGGAGTAAACTCTAACAACTTCTACACGAGTCCAGGTCACTTACATGACAGGATACAGTCTGTTCACACACAAAGATACATGAAAACACTATTCAGCAGCGTCTATATACTGAAAACAGAAGACAATCTTGGTACACACAGGACCTAGTGCTGACACCTCGCTCTCCAGGACAGTGATCAAACATGACAAAGGTGAAGAAACTGCGTCCACAGTTATGTAACGTAAGATAATTGTTAAGAGTGTAGCAGTGTTTTATGGACACTGAATGAAGTTCAGAGTGGCGTGCCTGCCTCTTAAGATTCCACGTTCAACAATGGAGCAATAATAACAAAGTTCACACGGTGAACACAGGCTTCAGGCACGAGGCAATAGTCACGAAATTTTAGTCCCAAATTCTGACTATGTAAAGTGTTTGTCCGTGTGTGTGAGGTTATGTTAGTGGAGGAAACAAGCACTCACGTGCTTCCCTGTTGGCAGCAAGTCGCCAACTGCTGACCTCAGAGCAAGTGTAGGGGGAGGGGGAAGGGGGAGAGGGAAGACCTCGCCAGGCAGTTTTATGGATCGTAGGTATCATCCACACCGCTCGTTACAACAGCAGTTAGTGGAAGGCGGGGGCACCGAGCACCTTCCACGGCTCACCATCATACACTGTTATAAACATGGTACGTAATAAGGAGAGAAACATTGATTGTTACAAGACAGGTATTTTAATGCCAGCGAGGAGCTCTTGATCCAAGAATGTGGATCCATTCTTCACTAGCCGACTCTACCTCACATTTCCCATTCACCGTATGATCCCTCCAGTTTTACCCCCCTTTACCCCCTGTCATCTATATACATTCAAAGACATTTAGTGTTTTAATAAGAATTTTATTAAACATTAAGACTTATACCAAATAATGTACAGATATACGTAACAGTAGTTAGTAGTGTGTGTGTACTCACCTAGTTGTGGTTGCAGGAGTCGAGTCACAGCTCCTGTCCCTGCCTCTTCACAGTGTGTGTGTGTGTGTGTGTGTGTGTGTGTGTGTGTGTGTGTGTGTGTGTGTGTGTGTGTGTGTGTGTGTGTGTGTGTGCATGCGCGTATGCACCACTTGACTTCCTGTTATCTGTTTTTGAAGTACTGTATTTAATTTTGAAGCCAGGAATTGTTTGTACTACACTTGTCTCTCTCCCTAGTTTGTTGCAACTCTGCTGCTCTGTTGCTTCCTCCTTAAGTGCTTTCTGTGAGTGTCTCCCTGTTTCTTGTTTTTTTTCCACACACTGAATTCTGTCCAGCTATATCCTCTTACAAATTTTGCATAGAAGCACTTCAATTTCTATACAAAACAATGATTATTCTGGTTTAGAGAGTCGCCGGTAGAGGTAAATTGCTGGCAGTCGTTGCAAGCTGCCACACGGGGTCATCATACCCAGTACCGTAGCTGCTGTTGGAACCACGGTAAATGGCTTAGAAAATCTATAAGTTGAAGAATGAGACACTTGTGTAATATCTGGGAATCTTTATTGAGGAAACGTTACACCAGCCACTGGTTTTTTTCAGTCCAATACTGAGGTAATCAGTCCCTCAGTCTGGAATTGATACGTTCAGTCCATCAGTCTTCATAGACTGAAACATATCGATTCCATGCTGAGGGACTGATTACCTCAAGCTCCTCATCTTTTTCTTCAGTTCTTCTTTGTATTGGACTGATGAAGCCACTGTGTGGCGAAACGTTTCCTCAGTAAAGGTTCCAAAATTTGGCACAAGTATCTCATTCTTCAACAGTCAGGAGCTTACTTAGGAGTCAGCAGTATAGCTCAGTAGGTCTACTGTATGGTGACTGGGACGACAAGACGACAAATCGACAGATAAACCTAAAACTGCTTAAATAAACATGCCAGTGAGATGGCTAAGGAAGGTCACGTCACATGCAGCCTAGTCAGGCGGGAGGTCAGGTCACCGGTGAAGTCATGTGGGCAAGGCTTTGTGTGCAAGAGGCTTGGCTTGGCTAAAACGTGTTTTTTTCTCAAGTGAGTTATATATCTTGGTGACTGCACCTTCCAAACACAGTCCGCCTAATCCTGTCACCCTCAGAGATGAGGGTCCCCGCGTTTCACGCCATGATGTGTGCCACCTTGCTTGTCTGAAACATGCATTGTGTTTTTGTTCCTGCATTGTGTTGTGGAACATGCAGGTGTATTAGAAACATCGAACACAGAATCTGTTTGGCTACAGTTTCTCGAGGGACGTGACAAATTAACTTTGGGTGTGATTTATAGGCCCCCAAACCTTGATAGGGAGTGCAGTAAGCTGTTATGAAAATGTTGTGATAATGGGAGATTTTAACTTTAGACAAATTGATTGGAACACTATGACAGGAAATCTTGAGCCTAGTGACTTTCTTGATACGGTTCAGGATTGCTTTTTAGAACAGGTTGTGACAGAACCAACTAGAGGAAACAATCTGCTTGACTTGGTTCTTGCCAACAAAGATTCACTAATTAATAATCTTGAGGTTAATGATGAGCTTGGGGAAAGTAATCACAAATCACTTGTTTCAATATATCATGGAATTACCCAGATAACTGCAATCAAATCTCTGTCATAGATTTTCGCTTGGCCGACTTCATGGGACTGAAAAATTACCTGGGTGGGCTAAATTGGGATGTCCTGACTATGGGTCAGGTAGGTGATCTTGGTTGCCAATGTGACGTTTTTCAAAGCATAGTTCTAGCTGCCCAGACAACTTTTGTTCCGAGTAGGGAAATTAGATCTAACAAAAATGATCCCAAATGGATGAACAATAGATTAAAACATCTCATTGGTCAAAAGAGAGGCATATATAGGCGTATCAAAAGAGGGGATGGGCAGTTAAGAAATCAATATATTCAATTAAAGAGAGAAAGAAAGGAATAAGAAAAGTAAAAAGGGATTATGAGGCTAAGGTCGCAAGGGTTTCAAAGACTAACCCAAAAGGGTTCTTTCAGGTATACAGAAGTAAGATTAGGGACAAGACTGGCCCACTTAAGAGTAACTCTGATCAGATCACTAACATTGATAAGGATATGTGTGAAATTCTCAATACCTACTTCCTCTCAGTTTTCACCCAGGAAAATACTAGCGATATTCCTGAAATAATAGATTATGTAGAATAGGACGATAAACTATGCACGATTGCGGTAACTAGTGACATGGTCCTCAGACAAATAGAAAAACTAAAACCTAACAAATCCCCAGGCCCTGATGAACTGTTTGCAAGGGTGTTAAAGGAATGTAAAGAGGACCTTAGCATACCTTTGGCTAATCTTTTTAGCATATCACTACAAACTGGCATAGTGCCTGATAAGTGGAAAATGGCAAATGTGTAATACCTATTTACAAGGCAGGTGACAGGTCCTTGGCTTCGAACTATAGACCAATAAGCCTTACCGCCATAGTGGGAAAATTTATGGACTCAAGAATTGCCGAAGCAATTCGTAGCCATCTTGACAGGCACAGATTGATTAATGAATCTCAACACGGTTTTACAAAGGGGCGTTCCTGTCTTACAAATTTACTAAAATTTTTCACTAAGGTGTTTGAGGAGGTAGATCATGGTAATGAATATGATATTGTGTATATGGACTTTAAGGCTTTCGACAGAGTTCCACATCAGAGGCTATTGAGGAAACTTAAGGCACACGGAATAGGAGGAGAATTTTTTTCCTGGGTAGAGGCATGGCTGACAAATAGGCAGCAGAGAGTTTGCATAAATGGGGAGAAATCAGAATAGGAGCACGTCACAAGCGGTGTTCCTCAGGGGTCAGTGTTGGGCCCGTTGTTGTTCACAATTTACATAAACGACATAGATGAGGGAATAAATAGCGACATAAGCAAATTTGCTGATGACACCAAAATAGGCCGTCCAATTCATTCTAATGAGGACACTAGAGCACTCCAGGATGATTTGAATACACTGATGCAATGGTCGGAGAAGTGGCGGATGCAGTTTAATATAGACAAATGCAAAGTTCTAAATGTTGGACAGGAAAATAACCATGCGACATATAAACTAAATAATGTAGATCTTAATACTACTGATTGCGAAAAGGATTTAGGAGTTCTGGTTAGCAGTAATCTAAAACCAAGTCAACAGTGCATTAGTGTTCGCAATAAAGTTAACAGAATTATTGGCTTCATATCTAGAAGTATAAATAATAGAAGTCCTCAGGTTGTTCTTCAACTCTATATATCCTTGGTTAGGCTTCATTTAGACTATGGTGCTCAGTTCAGATCACCGTATTACAGAATGAATATAAATGCTCTGGAAAACGTACAGAGGAGGGCCCTGAATCTGCACTCCCTCGAAAGGCGTAGAATTAGGGGAGATATGATCGAGGTGTATAAATGGAAAACAGGAATAAATAAAGAGCATGTAAATAGTGTGCTGAAAATTTCCAGCCAAGACAGGACTCGCAGCAATGGTTTCAAGTTGGAAAAATTCAGATTCAGGAAGGATATAGGAAAGCACTGGTTTGGTAACAGAGTTGTGGATGAGTGGAACAAGCTCCCGAGTACAGTTATTGATATTAAAACGTTGTGTACTTTTAAAAATAGGTTAGATAGGTGCATGAGTGGGTGTGGGTGGGTGTGAGTTGGACCTGACTAGCTTGTGCTGCTGGGCCTGGTGCCGTGCTCCTTCCTTGAGTGGAGGTGACCAGACTGGGTGGGTCATTGGGCTAATCCGGGGGGGACATGGACCTGCTCCGCATGGGTCAGTAGGCCTGCTGTAGTGTTCCTTTATGTTCTTATTTGTGTTTCTGAATTGTTTTGTGGATCATTTGTGTTTCTGCATTTTTTGTGTTGTGGATCATGCATGCGTATTTGTGTTCCTGCCTTGTATTTGTGGATCATGGTTGCGTATTGGTGTTCCTGCATTGTGTTGTGAATCATACAGGCGTTTGTGTTCCTGCATTATATATGTTGTGTATCGTGCTTTTGTATTTGTGTTTCTGCATTGTTTGTGTTGTGGATCATGCATGCATGCATATTTGTGTTCCTGCAGTCTCGCCCACAATATTTGTCATACAATGTGCATGGAATTGTGTATACACAGGCGGTTTCCATTGGAAAATAATTGGATTATATATATATATATATATATATATATATATATATATATATATATATATATATATATATATATATATATATATATACAATAAACAGGTGATATCACAATATGCAAAACAACCACTGTGAAAGAAATAGTGAACGTCTTCAGCATACAAGTAATTTTCAAGAATTCACGGACGGTTAAGAATAATTCGATCAAGAACTCATCCTTCAACACTGTGTTGGCGGAGTATACAGGATAGGGTGCAACTTACCTTACGTGGGACACACTGGCAAACCTCGAAATAAAATGCGATATTCAACCACACTTTGACGGTTTTCTTCTTTTTCTTTTTAGTAGGTTGTACAGGAAAAGGGGTTACTAGCCCATTGTTCCCGGTATTTTAGTTTACTCTTACAACACGTATGGCTTATGGAGGAAAGATTCTTATTCCACTTCCCCTTGGATATAAAAGGAAAAGCAATAAGAATAAGAACTATTAAGCTAAAATCAAAGAAAACGCAGATGAGTGTGTATACATAAACTTGTATATGCATGTGTAGTGTGACCTAAGTGTAAGTAGAAGTAGCAAGACGTACCTGTATTCATGCATATTTATGAGACAGACAAAAGACACCAGCAATCCTACCATCATGTAAAACAATTACAGGCTTTCGTTTTACACTCACTTGGCAGGACGGGGTGGTTGCTGTTTACCAACCTACTACCATCAAAGAGGTCTGGCTGTGTGGTATAACCGGTGTGTACTTTGAGGAAGAGTCTGAGGGTTCGAGTCCTTCTCTGGACACAGATAATATAAATAGATAAAATTTTTAAAAAACGTTATCTATGGAGGCAAAGAAGGGAATGTATGAAAGTATAGTGGTACCAACACTCTTATATGGTTGTGAGGTTTGGGTTGTGAATGCAGCAGCAAGGAGGCAGTTGGAGGCAGTGGAGATGTTTTGTCTAAGGGCAATGTGTAGTGTAAATATTATGCAGAAAATTCGGAGTGTGGAAATTAGGAGAAGGTGTGGAGTTATTAAAAGTATTAGTCAGAGGGCTGAAGAGGGGTTAGGGAGAATGGATCAAAGTAGAATGACATGGAGAGCGTAGAAATCTGTAGGGGAAGGAAGGCGGGGGTAGCGGTCGTCCTCGAAAAGGTTGGAGGGAGGGGGTAAAGGAGGTTTTGTGGGCGAGGGGCTTGGACTTCCAGCAAGCGTGCATGAGCATGTTAGATAGTGAATGGAGACGAATACTTTTGGGACCTGGCGAGCTGTTGGAGTGTGAGCAATGTAATATTTAATGAAGGGATTCAGGGAAACCGGTTATTTTTATATAGCCGGACTTAAGTCCTGGAAATGGAAAGTACAATGCCTGCACTCTAAAGGAGGGGTTTGGGATATTGGCAGCTTGGAGGGATATGTTATATATCTTTATATGCTTCTAAACTGTTGTATTCTGAGCACCTCTGCAAAAACAGTGATTATGTATGAGTAAGGTGAAAGTTTTAAATGATGAAAGTATTTTTTGGGGGGGATTTTTTTTCTTTTTGGGTCACCCTGCCTCGGTGGGAGACGGCCGACTTGTTGAAAAAACAATTCACCTACACCCGAGTTTTGAAACAGTCCAACCAACTAGTCGGAAAATAGAGCCGTAGTTCCTTGTAGCTCATGGCCGGAAACAAATATTTTAGAATCGGTAATTATAAAACATGATAAACGCTCATTATATAATAATAGTCGCGGATTATTGAAACTCAGTTTATAATTGAGGTTATCGTGCATAACCTAAAACTGGATTCCTATACAAATGCTTTGGATTGTCTTGTGTCGTAGTTCCACACCAAGGAATTAGGGTCTGTCTTCCTGCCTTCTTGTGGCTAGACAAGCGTCTGCTCAAGAGTTAGTGGGATAGATAAACTATACATGTCTCCCTCGGGATAAACTTTAGTTGTCTCCCTTTTGTTTTAAGTAAGTCGCCCACAGACCCGTTTTCTTAATATTATATAATTTCCCTAAGACAATTGCCAGATATATCTATATTCAGAATTTAAAGTTTTTTATATCGTTATATATATATATATATATATATATATATATATATATATATATATATATATATATATATATATTTATATATATATATATATATATATATATATATATATATAACGATAAATTTGTATTAGAATGCAAGAAATTCGTAGTGTAACTGTTCATTCATACTATGATATAATGTAAATTTGGCAGCGAGGGAAATATTGGGTGTAATGTGATTACTGCATAATGTGAGCGTGTAGTGAGACGTGATCCTTGTCCCTTACACACAAAGACCAGAATTTTTGTCCAAGCTGCTGGGTGGACGAGTCGACCAGGCTGACAGGTCGACCAGGCTCACTGACAGGTCTACCGGATTCTGACAGGTTGACCAGACTCTCTGACAGGTTGACCAGACTCTCTGACAGGTCGACCAGACTCACTGACAGGTCGACCAGGCTCACTAACAGGTCGACCAGACTCACCATCAGGTCGACCAGACTCACTAACAGGTCGACCAAACTCACTAACAGGTCGACCAGACTCACTAACAGGTCGACCAGACTCACTAGCAGGTCGACCAGACTCGCTAACAGGTCGACCAGACTCACTAACAGATCGACCAGACTCACTAACAGGTCGACCAAACTCACTATCAGGTCGACCAGACTTACTAATAGGTCGACCAGACTCACTAACAGGTCGACCAGACTCACTAACAGGTCGACCAGACTCACTAACAGGTCGACCAGACTCACTAACAGGTCGACCAGACTCACTAACAGGTCGACCAGACTCACTAACAGGTCGACCAGACTCACTAACAGGTCGACCAGACTCACTAACAGGTCGACCAGACTCACTAACAGGTCGACCAGACTCACTAACAGGTCGACCAGACTCACTAACAGGTCGACCAGACTCACTAACAGGTCGACCAGACTCACTAACAGGTCGACCAGACTCACTAACAGGTCGACCAGACTCACTAACAGGTCGACCAGACTCACTAACAGGTCGACCAGACTCACTAACAGGTCGACCAGACTCACTAACAGGTCGACCAGACTCACTAACAGGTCGACCAGACTCACTAACAGGTCGACCAGACTCACTAACAGGTCGACCAGACTCACTAACAGGTCGACCAGACTCACTAACAGGTCGACCAGACTCACTGACCAAAATAATACAATTATCACAATCTAATTAACTCACTAATTTAACACTTTCTCCAAAATTTAATATATTTTCTTATTTAATGCACAGATCTGCATCTGTTATTATTTATATTTATTATTATTTATATTTATTATTATTTATATTAATTATTATTATTTATATTAATTGTAGACTGTTACACGTGATTCATATTTTTTTTTGGATGGGGGATATAATAATATTATTTTTTTTGGCTGTATCCACTATCTCTCAGCAAATTTATGACGTAGATGACGAAGCATTTACCATCACTCGTTCAGTAGCTGTTTTGAGAGCTACTGGCTGAAGGGACTTTGATCCAAGGAATTGAACCTGTCCTTTCCCTTCCCTGGATCGAACCCAGTTGTCTGCCATTCCCCAGGCGCTGTGTGATCCGTACAGGTGTAGCGGCTTCCCCTAAATGCAATAATCAATAATAAAATAATATAATAATAATAATAATAATTTGGTATTTAATAATTAAAATCTCTGGTTATTGTCCACTCGGTTATGGAGTGAAGATCCTCTGGATCAGTAAAGAGAAGATCAGGATCACTGAAGGATCAGTGGCGATCATACGAGAGAATAATAAAAAATGATAGTAACAATTATTATTATTATTATTATTATTGTGATTACGACGAGAAACAAATAAAAGCAGCAACAGCAACAACTACATTAACAAAACAACTACAGCAAGAATAACAACAAGAGCAACAACAATAACAAGAGGAACAACAGCAAGAACACAACAACAGCAAGAATAACAACTACAACAAAACAACAACTACAACGAAGCACCAACAATCAGACTGTTACTGCTGTAACCTCCCTAAACTTACCAAACCTAAACAAACTGAAGCTAGAAAAACATGTTATCAAACATAGCCTAACCTCAACACAGCTTACCTAATCTAGTCTAACCTAACCTAGTCTAACCTAGCCTAGTTTAACCTAACCTAACCAAATCTAACCTAACCTAACTTAACCTAATCTAACCTAACCTAACCTAACCTAATTTAACCTAACCTAGTCTAACTTAACCTAATCTAACCTAACCTAATTTAACCTAACCTAGTCTCACCTAACCCATCCTAACCTAACCTAACCGAACGAACCCCTGCCAATTTGGATTCAGGAAAAATAAAAGCACTAATGATGCAATCATAAAAATGCTAGATCTGCTTTACACAGCATTGGAAAATAAGGAATATCCACTTGGAATTTTTGTTGACCTAAGAAAAGCTTTTGACACAGTAGACCACGACATCCTACTCCACAAACTTGACCATTGCGCTTGCTTATTTCAAATCTTACCTTACTAATAGGTATCAGTATGTCACCATTAAAGACACAGCATCAACAACACGGCCACTTGATACTGGAGTTCCGCAGGGAAGTGTCCTTGGTCCCCTGCTCTTCCTCATATACATCAATGATCTTCCAAACGTATCCCAACACCTGAAACCCATTCTCTTTGCTGACGACACGACTTATGTCATCTCTCACCCTAATCTTGCCACCCTCAACACCATTGTTAACGAGGAGCTGATCAAAATATCGACTTAGATGACAGCCAATAAACTTACGCTTAACACTGACAAAACCTACTATATTATGTTTGGTAGCAGAGCAGGAGATGCACAAATTAACATTAAGATCGACAACACTCTAATTACCAGACATAATGAGGGCAAATTCCTAGGCCTATACCTTGACAACAACCTGAATTTCAGCACCCATATCCAACACATAACCAAAAAAGTATCCAAAACGGTTGGGATCCTCTCCAAGATACGATACTACGTGCCGCAAAATGCCCTTCTCACACTATACCACTCACTTATTTATCCATACCTCACCTATGTTATTTGTGCTTGGGGATCAACTGCAGCAACACACCTAAAGCCAATAATAACCCAACAAAAAGCCGCAGTAAGAATAATCACTAAATCCCATCCCTGGCAACACCCCCCCCCCACTCTTCATAGATCTAAACTTACTCCCTGTTCAGTACATCCACACTTACTACTGTGCAATCTACATCTACAGGACCTTAAACTCCAATATCAACCTTGACCTAAAATGCTTTCTTGATAGTTGTGACAGAACCCACAGGCATAACACCAGACACAAACATCTCTACGACATTCCCCGTGTCCGACTAAACCTTTACAAAAATTCAATGTGTGTCAAAGGCCCTAAAATCTGGAACACCCTATCTGAGAACTCTAGAACTGCAGACACATTCATCACCTTCAAAACTACCATTAGAAAACATCTTATCTCCCTGATACACCCCATCATCTAACTACACGAATACCACCTGGTGGTTCACACTTAAACTCACTCACCCATTTGACCATAAACAGAAACATTAATCTCAATCTTAAAATAATGAATCCTATGATACTCCAATACTGAAACTATGTACTGTGCCAACACAAAAGCATTCACATTGCTAAACTCACAAACTAGTATTTAGTCACTTAGCCATAATACCAACTTACCTCATAATTTGTAATATTTTAAAATAAAGAATTAAACTAAGTCTGCCCGAAATGCCTAGCCATGCTAGGCGTTCTAGTGGTACACTCTGTAATCATTATTTAACTATATGTAAACCACACAACAACCAAATTCTGTAAATTCAGCATTGTAATCCTTATAGAGAATAAACTTTGAAGATAGACATTAACGAAACATAATATGACTATGTATGTATATATCGTGCCGAATAGGTAAAACTTGCAATTTTGGCTTAAATAGCAACGCTCTTCTTCCTTAATAAGGCAAGCGAAAATTTGTATATGCAATAATTTCGCAAAAATCTTTCTGAACCTAACGAAAAAAATATATTTCATTATGTTTGTTTATTATTAAAGTATTGTAAACTCTGCTAAAATATATTTAGTTGGATTAGGCCAAATTAAATTGCGCTTGTTATAATAAGGTTAGGTAAGTTTCCTAAGGTTCTTTTGGTACAAAAGAAAAATGAAAAAAAAAAAAATATCTTTGAACGCATAAGAGAAAATTCTAAAAAGGACTTAATTTTAATGAGTTCTTGCAAATTGACCAGTTTTACCTATTCGGCACACACACACACACACACACACACACCCACATATATATATTATATATATATATATATATAAATATATATATATATATATATATATATATATATATATATATATATATATATATATATATATATATATATATATATATATATATATATATATATATATATATATATATATATATATATATATATATATATATATATATATACAGAGACATATATGGAAGCATGGAGTACTGTTTTAACTTGCACACACAAAAATACATAATGTTTGAAACAAGGGTTTATGTTTTATGTGGAAAATGTGATAAAAGCTGAACATAAAGTGTATTATCCGCTCTGTAATTTGGTTTTGTAGGTTTTTTTTTTTTTTTTTTTTTTTTTTTTTTTTTTTGAAAAATTTGCCTGGTCATCCCGACAAGTTTTGCTCATACATAAGAAATTCTCTCTAAATATTGTTTCGCTTTTTTCCCCAGGAAATTCGTCAGAGCGGCAATTAGCGGTGCGGAGGCCACTCTGGAAGTTAATTGTTCTCTCCGGGTAATTACGGCGAGTGCTGATATAGTTCCTTGTTAACTGTTATCTGGGTGACCCTTCGACAGGGGAGGGGCTCTTGATCCCAGGAATTCAAGGCTAATAGTTGGAGGAGCTTGATTGTTTTAGTGTTCCTTGAAGATGTTCTTGATCCAAGGCATTAAAATGGGTGGAGAAAGTACTGTGTACCTTGATATACCTGTTTTCACGTTCGAATCCTACTGTGGACTGAGAGATAATGTTGGTTACAAGTTCGCCCGTTTGTCACTTGTTATTATATATATATATATATATATATATATATATATATATGTATATATATATATATATATATATATATATATATATATATATATATATATATATATATATATATATATATAAAGGGTTTAGTGCTAACATGGTTTTGATGCGAATGGAGGCTCTTGATCCAAGGAATTAAGTGCTTATTCGTGGCTCAAGCCTGGTAACCTGTTATCCCCACCCCCAGTGTTGCTGTCTAGTCCTTACGGGTTTACTGCTTCCAACCAATATAGAATTGGAAATTAATGTTTTTTTTTTATATTTTTTATTTTTATTTTTTATATTTGACATAGCCAACAATTTATGCGTTGTATATTTACGTAATGTTTACAAATTTGTAAAACAGTGAAATCGCAATCAAACAATCGCTTTAAATGTTAACTTTAATTAATAACGTTGCAATTTATATGTATATACAACTAACAAATAGAGAGTATTGGAGCTAGTAGCGGGACTTGCCGTGCAGCACAAAACATTCTAATTGGTTGTTGTCAGCGGCCGGGGGGACGCTCGGCCACGCGATTGGTCCGCTAATTCAATTACCTCATCCATTTACGAGCTAACCTCGCTATGATGCATCCCTCCCTAACTACTACTCGTCTCTCTGGTTTTACTCTTGATTTAGGAGCTTCAGTAGCGGTAGTTTTCGTGGGAATTTCAGTAGTAAAGGGGGGGAAAATGGAGGGAAGAATAGCAGGAGATGGGGAAGGCGGAAAGTATTGCTTGTGGGAAGATGCGCCGTGCGTCCCCTCCGGGCCCTGGAGGGGAGAGATCTGAGAGCCAGCCAGGGGGCGGGGCCAAAGTGCTACGGTATCATGATTGGCTGGGCAGCCAGGTAGGGGCGGGGCCAAAGTGTTACGGGTATGATGATTGGCTGGGCGGGCAGGCTGGGGGCTGGGTGCCAGGGGGTGGTCGGAGGGGCGGCACCCACCGGGGAACACACAACATTTCCTGCACCCATTGTTTATATTTTGAGATATAGCCATAATACATTATATATAGCTGGTGGGATCTTCATACACTAGGTGGATCAACTTCTAGTGTTACTCTCAGATAATAAATGACCTTTTTCTATAAATTTATAACGATTCCATGACATATTGAGGACATCTATGCTACGATATCTATGTATTTGTGCTACGATAGCGTTGTAGCAGCTATAAATACTCCAGCCTATAAATAAGTGCTGTGTGTAAGCCTAAGCCTCAGGAGGAAGGTGTTGGCTCAACAGTTAACTGTTAGGACAGCAAGGGACTGTTTGAGTCGGCCCAGAAAATACTGGTCAGGGTTTCATTAGGGAGAATTAGGTTATAAAAGTGGTTAAATTTGAACCGTCTCACTCGTGTGATTATTGATGCATTTTGTCAATTAAAGAGGCAATTGTGTGTGTGTGTGTGTGTGTGTGTGTGTGTGTGTGTGTGTGTGTGTGTGTGTGTATGTGTGTGTGTGTGTGTGTGTGTGTATGTGTGTGCGCGCGCGCGTGCTTTTACATTGCTTTTTGGTGATTGTGTGTGAATGTTGGCAAGGTAGTTAACTGTTGAGTGCTTGTGTGTTCTTGTGTAAGTGCTTCGGTGTGTTTTTGTGAGTTTTTCTGAGCGTGTGTGAGATTTAGGGTGTTGGTTGTGTCTTGGGATAGTGGTGACGTTGGTGAAAGTGGCGTTCGTGATAGTGATGGTGGTAGTGATGGTGGTAGTGATGATAGTGAGGATAGTGGTGATAGTGGGGATAGTGGTGGTGGTAGTGGTGGTTCCATCTCTTCACAGTCTTGGCTTGGTCTTGTCTTACCACACAAGAAAGTTATCCTCACAACCTCCCTCCCCTTCCCTCCCCTTCCCTCCCTCCCTCCCCTTCCCTCTCTCCCTCCCTCCCTCCCTCCCTCCCTCCCTCCCCTTCCCTCCCCTTCCCTCCCTCCCTCCCCTTCCCTCTCTCCCTCCCTCCCTCCCTCCCTCCCTCCCTCCCTCCCTCCCTCCCCTTCCCTCTCTCCCTCCCTCCCTCCCTCCCTCCCTCCCTCCCCTTCCCTCCCCTTCCCTCTCTCCCTCCCCTTCCCTCTCTCCCTCCCCTTCCCTCTCTCCCTCCATCCACCCCTCCCTCCCTCCCTCCCCCTTCCCTCCCTCCCTCCCTCCCTCCCAATGGAGTTTTTTCTGCAGTGTAGAAGGCCAAGCTGTAACTAGTGGAGGAACTTCTCGGCGGCTTAGCTCTCCCTCCTCAGTGTTTTTACTGCGGTCACCTCACCAAGTTTACACCACCACCACCACTACTGTTGTTCTTATCACTGCTTTATCTTTACTGGTTCAACCAGTGACTGGTGTCACATAGGTTCAACCAGTGACTGGTGTCACATAGGTTCAACCAGTGACTGGTGTCACATAGGTTCAACCAGTGACTGGTGTCACATAGGTTCAACCAGTGACTGGTGTCACATAGGTTCAACCAGTGACTGGTGTCACATAGAGAGGTTCAACCAGTGACTGGTGTCACATAGAGGTTCAATCAGTGACTGGTGTCACATAGAGAGGTTCAACCAGTGACTGGTGTCACATAGGTTCAACCAGTGACTGGTGTCACATAGAGGTTCAACCAGTGGCTGGTGTCACATAGGTTCAACCAGTGACTGGTGTCACATAGAGAGGTTCAACCAGTGACTGGTGTCACATAGAGGTTCAACCAGTGGCTGGTGTCACATAGAGAGGTTCAACCAGTGACTGGTGTCACATAGGTTCAACCAGTGATTGGTGTCACATAGGGGTTCAACCAGTGGCTGGTTTCACATGGAGAGGTTCAACCAGTGACTGGTGTCACATAGGTTCAACCAGTGACTGGTGTCACATAGAGGTTCAACCAGTAGCTGGTGTCACATGCAGAGGTTTAACCAGTGACTGGTGTCACATAGGTTCAACCAGTGACTGGTGTCACACGGAGAGGTTCAACCAGTGACTGGTGTCACATGGAGAGGTCAACCAGTGACTGGTGTCACATAGGTTCAACCAGTGACTGGTGTCACATAGAGGTTCAACCAGTGGCTGGTGTCACATGCAGAGGTTTAACCAGTGACTGGTGTCACATAGGTTCAACCAGTGACTGGTGTCACACGGAGAGGTTCAACCAGTGACTGGTGTCACATGGAGAGGTCAACCAGTGACTGGTGTCACATAGGTTCAACCAGTGATTGGTGTCACATGGAGAGGTTCAACCAGTGACTGGTGTCACATAGGTTCAACCAGTGACTGGTGTCACATGGAGAGGTTCAACCAGTGACTGGTGTCACATAGGTTCAACCAGTGACTGGTGTCACATGGAGAGGTTCAACCAATGACTGGTGTCACATGGAGAGGTTCAACCAGTGACTGGTATCACATAGGTTCAACCAGTGACTGGTGTCACACGGAGAGGTTCAACCAGTGACTGGTGTCACATGGAGAGGTTCAACCAGTGAATGGTGTCACATAGGTTCAACCAGTGACTGGTATCACATAGGTTCAATCAGTGACTGGTGTCACATGGAGAGGTTCAGCCAGTGACTGGTGTCACATAGGTTCAACCAGTGACTGGTGTCACATAGGTTCAACCAGTGACTGGTGTCACATAGAGGTTCAACCAGTGGCTGGTGTCACATGCAGAGGTTTAACCAGTGACTGGTGTCACATAGGTTCAACCAGTAACTGGTGTCACATGGAGAGGTTTAACCAGTGACTGGTGTCACATGGAGAGGTTTAACCAGTAACTGGTGTCACATTATCACACACTGACTTTATTAACACAAGGAAGATGCAAGTCCGTAGGGGTGAAACAGCGCTTGTGGTGCTGCTGACACTTGACAACACTGAGGCTGGTGCCTACTGACACTTGACAACACTGAGGCTGGCGCTGCTGACACTTGACAACACTGAGGCTGGTGCCTACTGACACTTGACAACACTGAGGCTGGTGCCTACTGATACTTGACAACACTGAGGCTGGTGCCTACTGACACTCGACAACACTGAGGCTGGTGGCTACTGACACTTGACAACACTGAGGCTGGCGCCTACTGATACTTGACAACACTGAGGCTGGTGCCTACTGACACTTGACAACACTGAGGCTGGCGCCTACTGATACTTGACAACACTGAGGCTGGCGCCTACTGATACTTGACAACACTGAGGCTGGTGCCTACTGACACTTGACAACACTGAGGCTGGTGCCTACTGATACTTGACAACACTGAGGCTGGCGCCTACTGATACTTGACAACACTGAGGCTGGTGCCTACTGACACTTGACAACACTGAGGCTGGTGCCTACTGACACTTGACAACACTGAGGCTGGTGCCTACTGACACTTGACAATGAGGATGGTACCTACTGACACTTGACAAGACTGAAGCTGGTGCTGCTGACACTTGACAACACTGAGGCTGGTGCTGCTAACACTTGACAACACTGAGGCTGGTGCTGCTGACACTTGACAACACTGAGACTGGTGCTGCTGACACTTGACAACACTGAGGCTGGTGCCTACTGACACTTGACAACACTGAGGCTGGTGCCTACTGACACTTGACAACACTGAGGCTGGAGTCTACTGACACTTGACAACACTGAGGCTGGTGCCTACTGACACTTGACAACACTGAGGCTGGTGCCTACTGACACTTGACAACACTGAGGCTGGTGCCTACTGACACTTGACAACACTGAGACTGGTGCCTACTGACACTTGACAATGAGACTGGTGCCTACTGACACTTGACAAGACTGAGGCTGGTGCTGCTGACACTTGACAACACTGAGGCTGGTGCTGCTAATACTTGACAACACTGAGGCTGGTGTTGCTGACACTTGACAACACTGAGGCTGGTGCTGCTGACACTTGACAACACTGAGGCTGGTGCTGCTGACACTTGACAACACTGAGGCTGGTGCTTCTGACACTTGACAACACTGAAGCTGGTGCTGCTGACACTTGACAACAGTGAGGCTGATGCTGCTGACACTTGACAACACTCAGACTGGTGCCTTCTGACACTTGACAACACTGAGGCTGGTGCCTACTGACACTTGATAACACTGAGGCTGGTGCCTACTGACACTTGACAACACTGAGGCTGGTGCCTACTGACACTTGACAACACTGAGGCTGGTGCCTACTGATACTTGACAACACTGAGGCTGGTGCCTACTGACACTTGACAACACTGAGGCTGGTGCCTACTGACACTTGACAACACTGAGGCTGGTGCCTACTGACACTTGACAACACTGAGACTGGTGCCTACTGACACTTGACAATGAGGATGGTGCCTACTGACACTTGACAAGACTGAGGCTGGTGCTGCTGACACTTGACAACACTGAGGCTGGTGCTGCTAACACTTGACAACACTGAGGCTGGTGCTGCTGACACTTGACAACACCGAGGCTGGTGCCTACTGACACGTGACAATACTGAGGCTGGTGCCTACTGACACTCGACAACACTGAGGCTGGTGCCTACTGACACTTGACAACGCTGAGGCTGGTGCCTACTGACACTTGGCAACACTGAGGCTGGCGCCTACTGATACTTGACAACACTGAGGCTGGTGCCTACTGACACTTGACAACACTGAGGCTGGCGCCTACTGACACTTGACAACACTGAGGCTGGAGTCTACTGACACTTGACAACACTGAGGCTGGTGCCTACTGACATTTGACAACACTGAGGCTGGCGCCTACTGACACTTGACAACACTGAGGCTGGTGCCTACTGACACTTGACAACACTGAGACTGGTGCCTACTGACACTTGACAATGAGACTGGTGCTGCTGACACTTGACAACACTGAGGCTGGTGCTGCTAACACTTGACAACACTGAGGCTGGTGTTGCTGACACTTGACAACACTGAGGCTGGTGCTGCTGACACTTGACAACACTGAGGCTGGTGCTGCTGACACTTGACAACACTGAGGCTGGTGCTTCTGACACTTGACAACACTGAAGCTGGTGCTGCTGACACTTGACAACAGTGAGGCTGGTGCTGCTGACACTTGACAACACTGAGGCTGGTGCTGCTGACACTTGACAACACTGAGGCTGGTGCCTACTGACACTTGACAACACTGAGGCTGGTGCCTACTGACACTTGACAACACTGAGGCTGGAGTCTACTGACACTTGACAACACTGAGGCTGGAGTCTACTGACACTTGACAACACTGAGGCTGGTGCCTACTGACACTTGACAACACTGAGGCTGGTGCCTACTGACACTTGACAACACTGAGGCTGGTGCCTACTGACACTTGACAACACTGAGACTGGTGCCTACTGACACTTGACAATGAGACTGGTGCCTACTGACACTTGACAAGACTGAGGCTGGTGCTGCTGACACTTGACAACACTGAGGCTGGTGCTGCTAATACTTGACAACACTGAGGCTGGTGTTGCTGACACTTGACAACACTGAGGCTGGTGCTGCTGACACTTGACAACACTGAGGCTGGTGCTGCTGACACTTGACAACACTGAGGCTGGTGCTTCTGACACTTGACAACACTGAAGCTGGTGCTGCTGACACTTGACAACAGTGAGGCTGATGCTGCTGACACTTGAGGCTGGTGCCAACACTCAGACTGGTGCCTTGATACTGACACTTGACAACACTGAGGCTGGTGCCTTCTGACACTTGAGAACACTGAGGCTGGTGCCTTCTGACACTTGACAACACTGAGGCTGGTGCCTACTGACACTTGACAACACTGAGGCTGGTGCCTACTGATACTTGACAACACTGAGGCTGGTGCCTACTGACACTTGACAACACTGAGGCTGGTGCCTACTGACACTTGACAACACTGAGGCTGGTGCCTACTGACACTTGACAACACTGAGACTGGTGCCTACTGACACTTGACAATGAGGATGGTGCCTACTGACACTTGACAAGACTGAGGCTGGTGCTGCTGACACTTGACAACACTGAGGCTGGTGCTGCTAACACTTGACAACACTGAGGCTGGTGCTGCTGACACTTGACAACACCGAGGCTGGTGCCTACTGACACGTGACAACACTGAGGCTGGTGCCTACTGACACTCGACAACACTGAGGCTGGTGCCTACTGACACTTGACAACGCTGAGGCTGGTGCCTACTGACACTTGGCAACACTGAGGCTGGCGCCTACTGATACTTGACAACACTGAGGCTGGTGCCTACTGACACTTGACAACACTGAGGCTGGCGCCTACTGACACTTGACAACACTGAGGCTGGAGTCTACTGACACTTGACAACACTGAGGCTGGTGCCTACTGACATTTGACAACACTGAGGCTGGCGCCTACTGACACTTGACAACACTGAGGCTGGTGCCTACTGACACTTGACAACACTGAGACTGGTGCCTACTGACACTTGACAATGAGACTGGTGCTGCTGACACTTGACAACACTGAGGCTGGTGCTGCTAACACTTGACAACACTGAGGCTGGTGTTGCTGACACTTGACAACACTGAGGCTGGTGCTGCAGTGAGGCTGGTGCTGCTGACACTTGACAACACTCAGACTGGTGCCTTCTGACACTTGACAACACTGAGGCTGGTGCCTACTGACACTTGACAGCGCTGAGACTGGTGCCTACTGACACTTGACAACACTGAGGCTGGTGCTGCTGACACTTGACAACACTGAGGCTGGTGCCTACTGACACTCGACAACACTGAGGCTGGTGCTGCTGACACTTGACAACACTGAGGCTGGTGCTTCTGACACTTGACAACACTGAGGCTGGTGCTGCTGACACTTGACAACACTGAGGCTGGTGCCTACTGACACTTTACAACACTGAGGCTGGTGCCTACTGACACTTTACAACAGTGAGGCTGGTGCTGCTGACACTTGACAACACTGAGGCTGGTGCTGCTGACACTTGACAACACTGAGGCTGGTGCCTACTGACACTTGACAGCGCTGAGGCTGGTGCCTACTGACACTTGACAACACTGAGGCTGGTGCCTACTGACACTTGACAACACTGAGGCTGGTGCTGCTGACACTTGACAACACTGAGGCTGGTGCCTACTGACACTTGACAACACTGAGGCTGGTGCCTACTGATACTTGACAACACTGAGGCTGGTGCTGCTGACACTTGACAACACTGAGGCTGGTGCCTACTGACACTTGACAATACTGAGGCTGGTGCCTACTGACACTTGACAACACTGAGGCTGGTGCTGCTGACACTTGACAACACTGAAGCTGGTGCCTACTGACACTTGACAACACTAAGGCTGGTGCCTACTGACACTTGTCAACACAGACTCGTGCTGCTGACACTTGACAACACTGAGGCTGGTGTTGCTGACACTTGGCAACACTGAGACTGGTGCCTACTGACACTTGACAACACTGAGGCTGGTGCCTACTGACACTTGACAACACTACGGCTGGTGCCTACTGACACTTGTCAACACAGACTCGTGCTGCTAACACTTGACAACACTGAGGCTGGTGCTGCTGACACTTGACAACACTGAGGCTGGTGCTGCTGACACTTGACAACGCTGAGGCTGGTGCTGCTGACACTTGACAACACTGAGGCTGGTGCTGCTGACACTTGACAACACTGAGGCTGGTGCTGCTGACACTTGACAACACTGAGGCTGGTGCTGCTGACACTTGACAACACTGAGGCTGGTGCTGCTGACACTTGGCAACACTGAGACTGGTGCCTACTGACACTTGACAACACTGAGGCTGGTGCCTACTGACACTTGACAACACTACGGCTGGTGCCTACTGACACTTGTCAACACAGACTCGTGCTGCTAACACTTGACAACACTGAGGCTGGTGCTGCTGACACTTGACAACACTGAGGCTGGTGCTGCTGACACTTGACAACACTGAGGCTGGTGCTGCTGACACTTGGCAACACTGAGACTGGTGCCTACTGACACTTGACAACACTGAGGCTGGTGCCTACTGACACTTGACAACACTACGGCTGGTGCCTACTGACACTTGTCAACACAGACTCGTGCTGCTAACACTTGACAACACTGAGGCTGGTGCTGCTGACACTTGACAACACTGAGGCTGGTGCTGCTGACACTTGACAACACTGAGGCTGGTGCTGCTGACACTTGACAACACTGAGGCTGGTGCTGCTGACACTTGACAACACTGAGGCTGGTGCTGCTGACACTTGACAACACTGAGGCTGGTGCTGCTGACACTTGACAACACTGAAGCTCTGATATTGTTAATTGTCACGCTACATTTTCATGATTTCGCTCTGTTGTTTTAAATCATGACTTGATAGTAGTCTACACAGGGCGAAATGTCGAGACGATAGCTCTACAACGTTTCTTCAGTATTCTGGTCACCGCGACATTTTGCTCCTCTACCTTTCACTCTTCAGGAAAGAGAGCCATTGACACTATGCAAGGCCAGGCCGCTAGACATGTGTCTAAATCTAAATGGATCCGCTTGGAGTACGTTGCTTCCATTTATTTAAATCACCAGTGTACAGTACAAACAAGTTGATGAGTCAGACACCTGTGCATCTTCAGTTTCTCCAGCTTCCCCACGGCATCAAAGTGGAGAGAGAGGGGCCTCGTGTAAGGAGAGAGAGATGCTTCGTTTAAGGAGAGAGGGGGAGGCCTCGTTTAAGGAGAGATAGAGAGATGTTTCTTTTAAGGAGAGAGAGAGAGAGAGAGATGGTTTAAGGAGATCCTCGTTTAAAGAGGAGAGAGCGATACCTGGTTTAAGAATGAAATAATGCCTTGGTCTCCTCTCACAGTGACATCTTTTATCGTAGTTCCCCACATCTAGAAACAGACGTAGACCTGGTCTGTGCCTTGGCTACAAGTTGCACAATGTTCACTACCTACGATAGCTGATTATAGAAGTATCATAATTATAGTCTATTATTATATAAAGTCCCTAGAAAAAAGGCTATAGAACCTTTCATAATGGAACCTACAGTATATGTTGAAGTATACTGATACTTATTATATTTATCTCTTTTGTCGGCCCACGATTATGGTAATGCCTAGGGAGAGAGGGAGAGAGAGAAAGAGAGAGAGAGAGATGGGTTTTCAGTAAAGGTTGCTGGGAAGGGAGTTTCTCTCCAGCTGACCAGAATAACACGGGTCTGTAGTGGAGTTAATGTATCAGAGATCAATAACCCACTCTCCTCATCTCTCTCTCTCCCTCTTCCTCTTTCTTCTTCTTTCCCCTCCTCCTCTCTCTCTCTCTCCGCCGTTTTCTTGATTTTATATATATATATATATATATATATATATATATATATATATATTTTATATATATATATATATATATATATATATATATATATATATATACTAGTTGAGGACCCACAGCCTCAAAAAAACACCTGAAAGTTTCTAACTGGAACGGTTTCATTATTTTCTTATCGTCTCCCATATGCCATTTTTTTTAAGAAAATACATTGTGAATGAGAACATGTTAGACATGGCAGAGCCAGTACACGATACACTTTATGCGGCTTCCCAGGGGAGGGCAGCTTGACCTCAGACTGCTCCAGGCATAAGCTGGTCGCTCTGGGTTCCTTACTTTCCGTGATGAGTCTGTCACACAACTCTTTAAGAAATCAGAAAGGTCTCCGACCTTATTGTGGCTAATAGCATGTAGTTATGGATCTTCTGGGTCTCCCTGAAACTGGCGGCACCAACACCACCCTCATCAGTTGCAAAGTAACGTAGGTAGGTGTCGAACATTGTAGATATACAGACTCTGTCCCATAGGAGGCCTGGTCACAGACCGGGCTGCGGGGGCGTTGACCCCCGGAACTCTCTCCAGGTAAACTCCAGGTACTGTTCTGACTTGTGTGTGTGTATATATATACAGAAACAGATCGCAGTCAGCAGGACTCGATACTGCTGCTGAGATCGACAAGATTCCCAGGCAGCGCTCTTATCCACTCGGCCACAAATGCCAAACCGAGCACTGCCTGGGAATCCTGTCCGTCTCAGTAGCAGTATCGAGTCCTGCTGACTGCGATCTTTCTCTGTATGTACCTGCTTGTTTCTGCGTGGTGCATTGATATATATATATATATATATATATATATATATATATATATATATATATATATATATATATATATATATATATATATACACACACACACACACACACACACACACACACACACGTACGTTCGCTTTATTGAGTTTCATTATATTTGGTGTATAATTTTTAATCTAAATATCGCTCTTCTCTGGCTCCGTGTCTGCCTTCTGTCTTTAATTCCAGAGTCATCACCATTTTCTTTCTCCCTCCCCTTCTGTCTATATTCACTTTCTCTCACTCCATTTTCTCATTTTTCTCGTTCTTCCCCTTATTTCCTCTTGTTATCGGTGTTCCTCTCTATTCCCCTCTATGTCTCTCCATTACGTCCCCCTTTCACGTCCATTATGGCCGCTTTCTTTGTTTATCATCGTTTTGGGGCTCTAATTTATGGCATTCCCATGATTGTGTCTTGCTTCTCTGTCTCTCACACTGTGTTTGTCTGTCTCTCCCCCTCTCATATATATATATATATATATATATATATATATATATATATATATATATATATATAAAACATTTAAAACATACAGACGAGGACACTGATGTTTGTAATAATAACAGTAGGTATTAAAGGTTTATTTTAGCAGAGAGTGAAGCAGTGCAGGTCAGGCTCGACTCTTCATCTCAGTAAAAACAGGGAAAACTGATGTACACTCTGAGAGAGCTAAAGAAAGGCTTGTCAAGTTCATCTGTGTGACTCTCAGAGAGAGACGGTCAGTCACAGAGACATATATATACAGAGACTGAGAGAAACACTGTGTGTGAGAGAGACAGTCAGATAGACAGACAGGCAGGCAGGCAGGCATATACAGAGACAGAAACATAGAGAGTGTGAGGGAGAAGAAGAGACAGAGAGAGACAAGCACATACAAGGAGAGAGAGAGAGAGAGAGAGAGAGAGAGATAACTTCCACCCATCTATTCCACAAACCCTCCCATGATTCACCCAAAAAAAAAAAATATCAGACTCAAAAAATATTTTTTCCCCCCAAGTCCCGCAGGGACGCCGCCCCCTCCCAGTCACGTGCCCCCCTCCCCCTCACTCCCTACCATCCCCTCACTCCCCAGGGCGCTGCCAGATGTACGCCACCCCTCATCCCTACCCCACACCCAAACCACCCCCACCACACCACCACCTCCAACTATATATATATATATATATATATATATATATATATATATATATATATATATATATATATATATATATATATATAGTGTTATATACTGTGTTATGATGGTGTTATATACTGTGTTATGATGGTGTTATATAGTGTGTTATGTTGGTTTTATATAGTGTGTTATGTTGGTGTTATATACTGTGTTATGTTGGTTTTATATAGTGTGTTATGTTGGTGTTATATAGTGTGTTATGTTGGTTTTATATAGTGTGTTATGTTGGTGTTATATACTGTGTTATGTTGGTGTTATATAGTGTGTTATGTTGGTATTATATAGTGTGTTATGTTGGTGTTATATAATGTGTTATGTTGGTGTTATATAGTGTGTTATGGTGTTATATAGTGTGTTATGTTGGTTTTATATAGTGTGTTATGTTGGTGTTATATAGTGTGTTATGTTGGTGTTATATAATGTGTTATGTTGGTGTTATATAGTGTGTTATGTTGGTGTTATATAGTGTGTTATGTTGGTGTTATATAATGTGTTATGTTGGTGTTATATAGTATGCTATGTTGGTGTTATATAGTGTGTTATGGTGTTATGTAATGTGTTATCGGCCGCTGTTCTACAAGAGTAGAACAGCGGTAGAGTGGTAGTTGGGAGTGTGGTCCCCAGGCTGGGTGGTAGAGGGGAGTGTGGTCCCCAGGCTGGGTGGTAGAGGGGAGTGTGGTCCCCAGGCTGGGTGGTAGAGGGGAGTGTGGTCCCCAGGCTGGGTGGTAGAGGGGAGCGTGGTCCCCAGGCTGGGTGGTAGAGGGGAGTGTGGTCCCCAGGCTGGGTGGTAGAGGGGAGTGTGGTCCCCAGGCTGGGTGGTAGAGGGGAGCGTGGTCCCCAGGCTGGGTGGTAGAGGGGAGTGTGGTCCCCAGGCTGGGTGGTAGAGGGGAGTGTGGTCCCCAGGCTGGGTGGTAGAGGGGAGCGTGGTCCCCAGGCTGGGTGGTAGAGGGGAGTGTGGTCCCCAGGCTGGGTGGTAGAGGGGAGCGTGGTCCCCAGGCTGGGTGGTAGAGGGGAGTGTGGTCCCCAGGCTGGGTGGTAGAGGGGAGCGTGGTCCCCAGGCTGGGTGGTAGAGGGGAGCGTGGTCCCCAGGCTGGGTGGTAGAGGGGAGTGTGGTCCCCAGGCTGGGTGGTAGAGGGGAGTGTGGTCCCCAGGCTGGGTGGTAGAGGGGAGTGTGGTCCCCAGGCTGGGTGGTAGAGGGGAGTGTGGTCCCCAGGCTGGGTGGTAGAGGGGAGTGTGGTCCCCAGGCTGGGTGGTAGAGGGGAGTGTGGTCCCCAGGCTGGGTGGTAGAGGGGAGTGTGGTCCCCAGGCTGGGTGGTAGAGGGGAGCGTGGTCCCCAGGCTGGGTGGTAGAAGGGAGTGTGGTCCCCAGGCTAGGTGGTAGAGGGGAGCGTGGTCCCCAGGCTGGGTGGTAGAGGGGAGCGTGGTCCCCAGGCTGGGTGGTAGAGGGGAGCGTGGTCCCCAGGCTGGGTGGTAGAGGGGAGCGTGGTCCCCAGGCTGGGTGGTAGAGGGGAGCGTGGTCCCCAGGCTGGGTGGTAGAGGGGAGTGTGGTCCCCAGGCTGGGTGGTAGAGGGGAGTGTGGTCCCCAGGCTGGGTGGTAGAGGGGAGTGTGGTCCCCAGGCTGGGTGGTAGAGGGGAGCGTGGTCCCCAGGCTGGGTGGTAGAGGGGAGTGTGGTCCCCAGGCTGGGTGGTAGAGGGGAGCGTGGTCCCCAGGCTGGGTGGTAGAGGGGAGCGTGGTCCCCAGGCTGGGTGGTAGAGGGGAGTGTGGTCCCCAGGCTGGGTGGTAGAGGGGAGCGTGGTCCCCAGGCTGGGTGGTAGAGGGGAGCGTGGTCCCCAGGCTGGGTGGTAGAGGGGAGTGTGGTCCCCAGGCTGGGTGGTAGAGGGGAGCGTGGTCCCCAGGCTGGGTGGTAGAGGGGAGCGTGGTCCCCAGGCTGGGTGGTAGAGGGGAGTGTGGTCCCCAGGCTGGGTGGTAGAGGGGAGTGTGGTCCCCAGGCTGGGTGGTAGAGGGGAGTGTGGTCCCCAGGCTGGGTGGTAGAGGGGAGTGTGGTCCCCAGGCTGGGTGGTAGAGGGGAGCGTGGTCCCCAGGCTGGGTGGTAGAGGGGAGCGTGGTCCCCAGGCTGGGTGGTAGAGGGGAGTGTGGTCCCCAGGCTGGGTGGTAGAGGGGAGTGTGGTCCCCAGGCTGGGTGGTAGAGGGGAGTGTGGTCCCCAGGCTGGGTGGTAGAGGGGAGTGTGGTCCCCAGGCTGGGTGGTAGAGGGGAGTGTGGTCCCCAGGCTGGGTGGTAGAGGGGAGTGTGGTCCCCAGGCTGGGTGGTAGAGGGGAGTGTGGTCCCCAGGCTGGGTGGTAGAGGGGAGCGTGGTCCCCAGGCTGGGTGGTAGAGGGGAGTGTGGTCCCCAGGCTGGGTGGTAGAGGGGAGCGTGGTCCCCAGGCTGGGTGGTAGAGGGGAGTGTGGTCCCCAGGCTGGGTGGTAGAGGGGAGTGTGGTCCCCAGGCTGGGTGGTAGAGGGGAGTGTGGTCCCCAGGCTGGGTGGTAGAGGGGAGTGTGGTCCCCAGGCTGGGTGGTAGAGGGGAGTGTGGTCCCCAGGCTGGGTGGTAGAGGGGAGTGTGGTCCCCAGGCTGGGTGGTAGAGGGGAGTGTGGTCCCCAGGCTGGGTGGTAGAGGGGAGTGTGGTCCCCAGGCTGGGTGGTAGAGGGGAGTGTGGTCCCCAGGCTGGGTGGTAGAGGGGAGCGTGGTCCCCAGGCTGGGTGGTAGAGGGGAGTGTGGTCCCCAGGCTGGGTGGTAGAGGGGAGCGTGGTCCCCAGGCTGGGTGGTAGAGGGGAGTGTGGTCCCCAGGCTGGGTGGTAGAGGGGAGCGTGGTCCCCAGGCTGGGTGGTAGAGGGGAGTGTGGTCCCCAGGCTGGGTGGTAGAGGGGAGTGTGGTCCCCAGGCTGGGTGGTAGAGGGGAGCGTGGTCCCCAGGCTGGGTGGTAGAGGGGAGTGTGGTCCCCAGGCTGGGTGGTAGAGGGGAGTGTGGTCCCCAGGCTGGGTGGTAGAAGGGAGCGTGGTCCCCAGGCTGGGTGGTAGAGGGGAGCGTGGTCCCCAGGCTGGGTGGTAGAGGGGAGCGTGGTCCCCAGGCTGGGTGGTAGAGGGGAGCGTGGTCCCCAGGCTGGGTGGTAGAGGGGAGCGTGGTCCCCAGGCTGGGTGGTAGAGGGGAGCGTGGTCCCCAGGCTGGGTGGTAGAGGGGAGTGTGGTCCCCAGGCTGGGTGGTAGAGGGGAGCGTGGTCCCCAGGCTGGGTGGTAGAGGGGAGTGTGGTCCCCAGGCTGGGTGGTAGAGGGGAGCGTGGTCCCCAGGCTGGGTGGTAGAGGGGAGTGTGGGCCCCAGGCTGGGTGGTAGAGGGGAGTGTGGTCCCCAGGCTGGGTGGTAGAGGGGAGCGTGGTCCCCAGGCTGGGTGGTAGAGGGGAGTGTGGTCCCCAGGCTGGGTGGTAGAGGGGAGTGTGGTCCCCAGGCTGGGTGGTAGAGGGGAGTGTGGTCCCCAGGCTGGGTGGTAGAGGGGAGTGTGGTCCCCAGGCTGGGTGGTAGAGGGGAGTGTGGTCCCCAGGCTGGGTGGTAGAGGGGAGTGTGGTCCCCAGGCTGGGTGGTAGAGGGGAGTGTGGTCCCCAGGCTGGGTGGTAGAGGGGAGCGTGGTCCCCAGGCTGGGTGGTAGAGGGGAGTGTGGTCCCCAGGCTGGGTGGTAGAGGGGAGTGTGGTCCCCAGGCTGGGTGGTAGAGGGGAGTGTGGTCCCCAGGCTGGGTGGTAGAGGGGAGTGTGGTCCCCAGGCTGGGTGGTAGAGGGGAGTGTGGTCCCCAGGCTGGGTGGTAGAGGGGAGTGTGGTCCCCAGGCTGGGTGGTAGAGGGGAGTGTGGTCCCCAGGCTGGGTGGTAGAGGGGAGTGTGGTCCCCAGGCTGGGTGGTATAGGGGAGTGTGGTCCCCAGGCTGGGTGGTAGAGGGGAGTGTGGTCCCCAGGCTGGGTGGTAGAGGGGAGTGTGGTCCCCAGGCTGGGTGGTAGAGGGGAGTGTGGTCCCCAGGCTGGGTGGTAGAGGGGAGTGTGGTCCCCAGGCTGGGTGGTAGAGGGGAGCGTGGTCCCCAGGCTGGGTGGTAGAGGGGAGTGTGGTCCCCAGGCTGGGTGGTAGAGGGGAGTGTGGTCCCCAGGCTGGGTGGTAGAGGGGAGCGTGGTCCCAAGGCTGGGTGGTAGAGGGGAGTGTGGTCCCCAGGCTGGGTGGTAGAGGGGAGTGTGGTCCCCAGGCTGGGTGGTAGAGGGGAGTGTGGTCCCCAGGCTGGGTGGTAGAGGGGAGGTGGTCCCCCGGCTGGGTGGTAGAGGGGAGTGTGGTCCCCAGGCTGGGTGGTAGAGGGGAGTGTGGTCCCCAGGCTGGGTGGTAGAGGGGAGTGTGGTCCCCAGGCTGGGTGGTAGAGGGGAGTGTGGTCACCAGGCTGGGTGGTAGAGGGGAGTGTGGTCCCCAGGCTGGGTGGTAGAGGGGAGTGTGGTCCCCAGGCTGGGTGGTAGAGGGGAGCGTGGTCCCCAGGCTGGGTGGTAGAGGGGAGTGTGGTCCCCAGGCTGGGTGGTAGAGGGGAGTGTGGTCCCCAGGCTGGGTGGTAGAGGGGAGTGTGGTCCCCAGGCTGGGTGGTAGAGGGGAGTGTGGTCCCCAGGCTGGGTGGTAGAGGGGAGTGTGGTCCCCAGGCTGGGTGGTAGAGGGGAGTGTGGTCCCCAGGCTGGGTGGTAGAGGGGAGTGTGGTCCCCAGGCTGGGTGGTAGAGGGGAGTGTGGTCCCCAGGCTGGGTGGTAGAGGGGAGTGTGGTCCCCAGGCTGGGTGGTAGAGGGGAGTGTGGTCCCCAGGCTGGGTGGTAGAGGGGAGTGTGGTCCCCAGGCTGGGTGGTAGAGGGGAGTGTGGTCCCCAGGCTGGGTGGTAGAGGGGAGTGTGGTCCCCAGGCTGGGTGGTAGAGGGGAGTGTGGTCCCTAGGCTGGGTGGTAGAGGGGAGCGTGGTCCCCAGGCTGGGTGGTAGAGGGGAGTGTGGTCCCCAGGCTGGGTGGTAGAGGGGAGTGTGGTCCCCAGGCTGGGTGGTAGAGGGGAGTGTGGTCCCCAGGCTGGGTGGTAGAGGGGAGTGTGGTCCCCAGGCTGGGTGGTAGAGGGGAGTGTGGTCCCTAGGCTGGGTGGTAGAGGGGAGCGTGGTCCCCAGGCTGGGTGGTAGAGGGGAGTGTGGTCCCCAGGCTGGGTGGTAGAGGGGAGTGTGGTCCCTAGGCTGGGTGGTAGAGGGGAGCGTGGTCCCCAGGCTGGGTGGTAGAGGGGAGTGTGGTCCCCAGGCTGGGTGGGAGAGGGGAGTGTGGTCCCTAGGCTGGGTGGTAGAGGGGAGCGTGGTCCCCAGGCTGGGTGGTAGAGGGGAGTGTGGTCCCCAGGCTGGGTGGTAGAGGGGAGTGTGGTCCCCAGGCTGGGTGGTAGAGGGGAGTGTGGTCCCTAGGCTGGGTGGTAGAGGGGAGCGTGGTCCCCAGGCTGGGTGGTAGAGGGGAGTGTGGTCCCCAGGCTGGGTGGTAGAGGGGAGTGTGGTCCCTAGGCTGGGTGGTAGAGGGGAGCGTGGTCCCCAGGCTGGGTGGTAGAGGGGAGTGTGGTCCCCAGGCTGGGTGGTAGAGGGGAGTGTGGTCCCTAGGCTGGGTGGTAGAGGGGAGCGTGGTCCCCAGGCTGGGTGGTAGAGGGGAGTGTGGTCCCCAGGCTGGGTGGTAGAGGGGAGTGTGGTCCCCAGGCTGGGTGGTAGAGGGGAGTGTGGTCCCCAGGCTGGGTGGTAGAGGGGAGCGTGGTCCCCAGGCTGGGTGGTAGAGGGGAGTGTGGTCCCCAGGCTGGGTGGTAGAGGGGAGTGTGTTCCCCAGGCTGGGTGGTAGAGGGGAGTGTGGTCCCCAGGCTGGGTGGTAGAGGGGAGTGTGTTCCCCAGGCTGGGTGGTAGAGGGGAGTGTGGTCCCCAGGCTGGGTGGTAGAGGGGAGTGTGGTCCCCAGGCTGGGTGGTAGAGGGGAGTGTGGTCCCCAGGCTGGGTGGTAGAGGGGAGCGTGGTCCCCAGGCTGGGTGGTAGAGGGGAGTGTGGTCCCTAGGCTGGGTGGTAGAGGGGAGCGTGGTCCCCAGGCTGGGTGGTAGAGGGGAGTGTGGTCACCAGGCTGGGTGGTAGAGGGGAGCGTGGTCCCCAGGCTGGGTGGTAGAGGGGAGTGTGGTCCCCACGCTGGGTGGTAGAGGGGAGCGTGGTCCCCAGGCTGGGTGGTAGAGGCGAGCGTGTCCCCCAGGCTGGGTGGTAGAGGGGAGCGTGGTCCCCCATGCTGGGTGGGAAGAGGAACGTGACCCCGAAGGCTGGTAAAGGGGAGTGTGGCCCCCTGGCTGGGTGGTAGAGAGGAGCGTGGCCCCCAGGCTGGTTGGTAGAGGGGAGCGTGTCCCCCAGGCTGGGTGGTAGAGGGGAGCGTGTCCCCGAGGCTGGGTGGTAGAGGGGAGCGTGGTCCCCAGGCTGGGTGGTAGAGGGGAGCGTGGTCCCCAGGCTGGGTGGTAGAGGGGAGCGTGGCCCCCAGGCTGGGTGGTAGAGGGGAGCGTGGCCCCCAGGCTGGGTGGTAGAGGGGAGCGTGTCCCCCAGACTGGGTGGTAGAGGGGAGTGTGGCCCCTAGGCTGGGTGGTAGAGGGGAGCGTGGCCCCCAGGCTGGGTGGTAGAGGGGAGCGTGTCCCCCAGGCTGGGTGGTAGAGGGGAGCGTGGTCCCCCATGCTGGGTGGGAAGAGGAACGTGACCCCGCAGGCTGGTAAAGGGGAGTGTGGCCCCCAGGCTGGGTGATAGAGGGGAGCGTGGCCTTCAGGCTGGGTGGTAGAGGGGAGCGTGTCCCCCAGGCTGGGCGGTAGAGGGGAGCGTGTCCCCCAGGCTGGGTGGTAGAGGGGAGTGTGGTCCCTAGGCTGGGTGGTAGAGGGGAGCGTGGTCCCCAGGCTGAGTGGTAGAGGGGAGTGTGGTCCCCAGGCTGGGTGGTAGAGGGTAGTGTGGTCCCCAGGCTGGGTGGTAGAGGGGAGTGTGGTCCCCAGGCTGGGTGGTAGAGGGGCGCGTGGTCCCCAGGCTGGGTGGTAGAGGGGAGTGTGGTCCCAAGGCTGGGTGGTAGAGGGGAGCGTGGTCCCCAGGCTGGGTGGTAGAGGGGAGTGTGGTCCCCAGGCTGGGTGGTAGAGGGGAGAGTGGTCCCCAGGCTGGGTGGTAGAGGGGAGTGTGGTCCCCAGGCTGGGTGGTAGAGGGGAGTGTGGTCCCCAGGCTGGGTGGTAGAGGGGAGTGTGGTCCCCAGGCTGGGTGGTAGAGGGGAGTGTGGTCTCCAGGCTGGGTGGTAGAGGGGAGTGTGGTCCCCAGGCTGGGTGGTAGAGGGGAGCGTGGTCCCCAGGCTGGGTGGTAGAGGGGAGTGTGGTCCCTAGGCTGGGTGGTAGAGGGGAGCGTGGTCCCCAGGCTGGGTGGTAGAGGGGAGTGTGGTCACCAGGCTGGGTGGTAGAGGGGAGCGTGGTCCCCAGGCTGGGTGGTAGAGGGGAGTGTGGTCCCCACGCTGGGTGGTAGAGGGGAGCGTGGTCCCCAGGCTGGGTGGTAGAGGCGAGTGTGTCCCCCAGGCTGGGTGGTAGAGGGGAGCGTGGTCCCCCATGCTGGGTGGGAAGAGGAACGTGACCCCGCAGGCTGGTAAAGGGGAGTGTGGCCCCCTGGCTGGGTGGTAGAGGGGAGCGTGGCCCCCAGGCTGGTTGGTAGAGGGGAGCGTGTCCCCCAGGCTGGGTGGTAGAGGGGAGCGTGTCCCCCAGGCTGGGTGGTAGAGGGGAGCGTGGTCCCCAGGCTGGGTGGTAGAGGGGAGCGTGGCCCCCAGGCTGGGTGGTAGAGGGGAGCGTGGCCCCCAGGCTGGGTGGTAGAGGGGAGCGTGTCCCCCAGGCTGGGTGGTAGAGGGGAGTGTGGCCCCTAGGCTGGGTGGTAGAGGGGAGCGTGGCCCCCAGGCTGGGTGGTAGAGGGGAGCGTGTCCCCCAGGCTGGGTGGTAGAGGGGAGCGTGGTCCCCCATGCTGGGTGGGAAGAGGAACGTGACCCCGCAGGCTGGTAAAGGGGAGTGTGGCCCCCAGGCTGGGTGGTAGAGGGGAGCGTGGCCTTCAGGCTGGGTGGTAGAGGGGAGCGTGTCCCCCAGGCTGGGTGGTAGAGGGGAGCGTGTCCCCCAGGCTGGGTGGTAGAGGGGAGTGTGGCCCCTAGGCTGGGTGGTAGAGGGGAGCGTGGCCCCCAGGCTGGGTGGTAGAGGGGAGCGTGGCCCCCAGGCTGGGTGGTAGAGGGGAACGTGGTCCCTCATGCTGGGTGGGAAGAGGAACGTGACCCCGCAGGCTGGTAAAGGGGAGTGTGGCCCCCAGGCTGGGTGGTAGAGGGGAGCGTGGCCCCCAGGCTGGTTGGTAGAGGGGAGCGTGTCCCCCAGGTTGGGTGGTAGAGGGGAGCGTGTCCCTCAGGCTGGGTGGTAGAGGGGAGCGTGGTCCCCCATGCTGGGTGGGAGGAGGAACGTGACCCCGCAGGCTGGTAAAGGGGAGTGTTGCCCCCAGGCTGGGTGGTAGAGGGGAGCGTGTTCCCCAGGTTATGTGGTAGAGGGGAGCGTGTCCCCCAGGTTAGGTGGTAGAGGGGAGCGTGTCCCCCAGGCTGGGTGGTAGAGGGAAGCGTGGCCCGCAGGCTGGGGGAGACAAAGAGCCGGGTGGGGCAACACACGCCCCCAGCAGCCGCCCAGGTAGAGGAGAGCGTGTCCTCCAGGCTGGGGGAGACAAAGAGCCGGGTGGGGCAACACACGCCCCCAGCAGCCGCCCAGGTAGAGGGGAGCGTGTCCTCCAGGCTGGGGGAGACAAAGAGCCGGGTGGGGCAACAAACGCCCCCAGCAGCCGCCCAGATCATCAAAATGGCTGACAAACTTCCAACTTAAAACTTCCTTTCAGGAAAATCTATTCTTGGCTTTAAACTTTATTTTAATACGTCAGAAGAAAGTGATGGGAAGTATGTATACTGCTGTGAGGGGAAGTATGTATACTGCTGTGAGGGGAAGTATGTAAACTGCTGTGAGGGGATGTATACTGCTGAGGGGAAGTATGTATACTGCTGTGAGGGGAAGTATGTATACTGCTGTGAGGGGAAGTATGTAAACTGCTGTGAGGGGATGTATACTGCTGAGGGGAAGTATGTATACTGCTGTGAGGGGAAGTATGTATACTGCTGTGAGGGGAAATATGTATACTGCTGTAAGGGATGTATATATAATGCTGTGAGGGATGTATATTGCTGTGAGTGGAGTATGCTGTTGTGAGGGAGGTACTGCTGTGAGGGAGGTGTGTAGATTGCTCTGAGAGAAGTATGTATACTCCCTGCTGAGAAAAGCCTTCTTCTGTGATCAAGGTGTGAGAGTTAAAGATAAAAATAGAGAAGGCTCTCTCCCCACTCTTCACTTCCTCTAGCGACTGGCAGCATCAAAACAGCTCAAAAATATACAGTACTGTTTGGGAGATATGGCAAGGAGGTCAGGGAAGAGATGGAACTGGTTGGTACACGTGGATAACAACTACTTCTATTTAGTACTGTTTACTATCTTAACTATTGATGTTACTACAGTTTCACTCACAGAACTTATGACTATTACAACCATCTATTTGTTCCACTACTATTGTTGACTAGTTGTCAACTGGTGGTCCTGGTGTAGTTGCTATACAAACATCAAAAATCTATTTCAGATTTCCCAATTTGTTGTATGTATACGGTGGTTTGCCTGGGTTTAGTGTGGCATTAGCGAGTGGTTGAGTGAGGCAGCGAGTGTACCAGGCAACATCTTGTTCCTGCCCACCCTCACTATACCCATTACTTTGCTTATTATAACTCGTTATCGTGTTTTCTGACGTACAAAACAATGTGAGCTGACCTAGCAAACTTGACTGGTAGATTTATATTGATAGATTAATATGGATATTCCGTAGCTCAATCGCTAGCGCATTCAGCTCAAAGACTGAGGTCCGGGGGTTGATCCTCGGTACGGCTGGAAACATTAGGACATGTTTCCTCAAGACACCTGCTGTCCAGTGTTCACCCATCAGTAAAATGGGTACCTGGGTGTTAGTGGACTGGTGTGGGTCGCATCCTGGGACAAAATTGACCTAATTTGCCCGAAATGCTCTGCATAACAAGCGGCTTTCTATATAATAGTATGTCACTGATGTCAACTGGGACTGTATACTTTATACATGTGCTTGTAGAAATAAAGATTATTATTATTATTATTATTATTAAGAACGTAGAAGGTGAAGACTCATGCAACTCCTGCCACTAGGACTCCAAGGATGCACTTGAAGTCCTCTACTTGTGTGTTTTACATATTTTGACCCCTCAAGGGAGGGTCCTTGACGCTGGTGAGGGGGCTCTTGATCTTGGGAATTGGATCTGTGCTCCAATCCCCTGAATTAAGCCTGAATTCCTTCCATCCTCTCTCCCCCTACAAGCGCTGTATAATCCCTATGGGTTTAGCGCTCCCCTTTGCATATTTTGAAGGAACAAGGTCAAGAAATAAAGGTAGTTAACTCATGTTCTCTACTAGTGTGTTTTTATTTTAACTTTATTACTGTTGTATTTATTTGTAATTGTCACGTGTGTGTTTGTTTCAGTTTTTTGAACCCTGCTGCATTTCTCTCTCTCAATTATATATATATATATATATATATATATATATATATATATATATATATATATATATATATATATATATATATATATTTATGTCGTTTTCAGCATTTAGAGCTATTTGAGAATTTCGTTATATTTCCCAAAACGTATAATAACGTATAACAACGAATAATATCGTACAACAGCTTACAAAAACGTATACAAGGAAATACTTATGTTGACATACCCATGTTGAGAAGTTGATGGTGTATGTACATGGTCAAGACACCTACCTGACGGTGGTGTCATGTTCGTGAGGAGACAGGAGAGACTGTGTCTCCTGACGGTACTGTCATGTTCGTCAGGAGACTGGAGAGAGACAGTGTCTCCCGACACGGATCATAGTTGCTGGTCACATACAGTTTGGTCTAGTACTACACGAGGGCTGTCTGTCTATCTGTCTGTCTCTCTTCTTCACCACCAATCAACAATAATATATAAAATACACATTAAACTCTCCTTGTATATACATCGACATATGCATCCCCTTGCTGTGTATATATCTGCGTGCTATTATTACTATTATTATTTTTATTAATATTAGTATTATTTTATTAGAATATTTATTAATTCGTCTTTTTATTGACAAAACAGTGTCGTGCTGCCTCGCGTATAAAATAAATTCCTTTACCGTAGTCCCCCCCCCCCAAATACATTACCTTCCCTCCCCTGTAAACTCCCCTTCCTGCCACCGTGTCTCCCCCTCCCCGGACAGGAAGAGCCACCTAGCGTAAATGAGAGTGAACTATGTTCAGTTAGCCTGATACAATAGTCAACATTAATTACCAGTGATCACATTTTCCCTTTATTGTCCGGCATTGTCGTTGTCAGTCGCCCTAAATTGTCCGCTATAAATGGTTTCCTCTAATTGGCTTAACTGCGATAAATTGCCCTAAAAAAAAGATATATAATATATATAGAGAGCCGGTAACGGGGCTCCGAAAACATTGATTCTTCGCAGAAAATTTGGCGAAATAAAGGCAGTATGCTGGAACGTTAACTCTGTTTAAAACGGGAAATTACGGTCGATAAAACGAAGTTTGTTATTTTTTTTTTAATTTGTTGACCTTTTCGTTTTTTAGAGTGATTTTTCCGTTATTGTGAAGATTGTTCTTGTAGGGTGGAGAGTAATGTAGAGTTATGGAGGATAACGTAGAGTTATAGAGGTTGATGTAGTTATAGAGGTTAATTATGGTAGTGTGTGGATGACGAGTAGATTATTCGTTTTGAAGTTAGATGTTAAACTGTTCTCTCTCTCTCTCTCTCTCTCTCTCTCTCTCTCGTAACTGACAGCAGCATAACAATCATGAGGTTATATACAGCGAGTAGTGTGTATTTCTGTGTATATACACAGATCTGTATATTTACCGAGAGGTGTGTATCTCTTTGTATATAAACACAGAAGTGTATCTCTCAGTTTGTATACCTTGTCTTAGATAATATCCATATCTTAGATATTTTAGATAATAAGATATCTTAGATAACATATCTTAGACAATATCTATATTTTAGATATCTACGATATCTAGTGGTACACAGGTGACATGCAGCCTTTAAAGGACCCTCGTGTAGTCGATAGGCATCAAACCTAACAGGCCAGCTAACCCAGGTCTTGCATTTCCTAGAGTTACGACGTCTGTGAACTTAAAGTTAACCTAAGTTAACCTAAGCTAACCAACAAGAAGCTAACAGTACTGTTGTCCCGTATGACTTATGTCTGATATCCAAGCTGATAATATGTTGCATGTTGACATATATGTATGTTGCGAGCCTAAGTACCACATACCTGTGTTGCAAGTGTATGCACGACATACATATGAGAGAGAGAGAGAGAGATGGTAAACACAGAATGGGAGAGACAATATAAGAGAGACAATAAGTTTACCATGGAAGCAGAGAGGAAGGAAGCATCAAGTGTTACCATCAACTTATATATTACAAACATTACTAAGTTACTTGTTACGACACTTTAAACATCTGTAAACACTTCTTTCATAAACAGCTATAAACACGTGTTTCACAAATATCTGTAATTTAATCAGTGAGAAGCCTACCTGTGTGTGTGTGTGTGTGTGTGTGTGTGTGTGTGTGTGTGTGTGTGTGTTTGTGTTTTCAAGGGAGTCGAGACACAGCTCTTGGCCCCGCCTTTCAAAGTACCCAAACAGACATAGGCTGGCTCTTTTTTTTCTCTCCCCCCCTTCCTCCCTCCCTCTCTCCCCCTCCCTTTCTCTCTCTCTTCTCTCTCGAAGGCCCTGTCGTTTCTATACTTGAAACTGGGTATGGCCGTTTGCCATCATATGACGGCTTTATCGCTCCCCTGCACACGGATGTAATAAAATATTGTAAGATGAACACAAGTTATGTGTACGACTGTTACACCAAAGATCAACAGACAACAGATAGCTAAAGATCAACAGATAACGAACCAAACAAGACCAACAGACAACAGGTAACCAAGCAAGGTTAACAGACAACAGGCAACCAAACACGATCAACAGACAACAGGGAACCAAAAGAGGTTAACAGACAACAGGCAGCCTAAGCTCAACCGATAACAGAGCTTGACTAACAGAGAGAAACAGGAGCAACGGGTGGGGAGGAAGCTTGAGGCTGAGCATAACGGGATCAACAGGAAGAAAACCCTGTAAAAGTTGTGGAGGAGGAAACTTCTCCCTTCTAACCTCCCCAACAACCTTCCCACTATCCTCCCCACCTTCCCACCAACCTCCCTACCTCTCCACCAGCCTCATCTCCCCACCAACCTCCCCACCAACCCCCCCCAGTTTCAGGGTGAATATGATGCTGTCATTAAAGGATATAGCAGAGGCCAGGGAGAATATGATGCAATCTTCCTTGAATATGATGTATTTTGGCGGGATCATGACATTTTTGGAGGGAACATGATGTATTTTGGCGGGAACATCACATATTTTGGCGAGAATATGTATTTTGGCAGAACCTGACGTATTTTGGCGGGAGCATCACATATTTTGGCGGGAACATCACATATTTTGGAGGGAACATGACATTTTGGCGAGAATATGATGTATATTGAAGGGAACATGAAATTTGGGCGGGAATATGACGTATTTTGGCAAGAACATGACATATTTTGGCGGGAACATAACGTATTTTGGCGGAACATGATGTATTTTGAAGGGAACATGACATAGTTAAGCGGGAACATGATCTATTTCCCATGAAAAAAAATCATGCATTTTGGCGGGAAAATGACGCAGTTTTGACCGCAATATGAGTCACACTTTTTTTTGACGAGGTCATGACGCATTGGGCATGACGCACACGACGCAAATGACGCAACATGACTGCTTTTTTTTTTGGCAAATCTGCAATATTTTTTTTTTTCGTTTTGGTCCAGAATTTCGATTATTGCAGCATAATTAATGGCGATATTTACGCCTGTAGCGAGTCATGTGTTTTGATATAAAATTTTTATTAACCAAATTATTAACCGAATGTTCATAATATGTTTAATATGTACAAATTGTTCCATCAGATTTAATAAATAATTTCCATAGGAGCAACACTTTAGTATTGTAACGGGAACAGACAGCACTGTTGACATTAACGGTGGGGGGGAAACGGTATCATCGGGGACAAGTAGAAGTGTGTACTACATCAACAGGAACAATGGTAGCCTAAGTTATATCAACAGGAACAACAGTTGTATAAGCTACATCAACAGGAAGAGCAACAGTAGCATAAGATACACCAGGAACAGCAACAGCAGCATAAGCTACATCAACAGGAAGAGCAACAGTAGCATAAGATACACCAGGAACAGCAACAGCAGCATAAGCTACATCAACAGGAACAACAACAGTAACATAAGTTACATCAACAGAACAACAGTAGCCTAAGCTACATCAACAAAAAAACAACAGTGGCACAAGCTACATAAAAAACGACAGAAGCATAAGTTACATCAACAGGAGCAACAGCATAAGCTACATCAACAGAACAACAACAGTAGCCTGAGCTACATCAGGAACAGTAGCATAAGCTACATCAACAGGATGAACAACAGTATCATAAGCTATATCAACAGGAACAACAACAGTAGCATAAGCTACATCAACAGGAACAGCAACAGTAGCATAAGCTAAAAAAACATTTGTATTATTAACTAAAATACATCAACAGTAACACTCACAACAGCAACAGTAACACTCACAACAGCAACAGTAACACTCACAACAGCAACAAAAACACTCACAACAGCAACAGTAACACTCACAACAGCAACAAAAACACTCACAACAGCAACAGTAACACTCACAACAGCAACAGTAACACTCACAACAGCAACAAAAACACTCACAACAACAAAAACACTCACAACAACAACAACAGTAACATTCCCAACAACAAAAACACAACAGCAACAAAAGCAAGCACAACAGCAATGTGGCTTCCTGAACAGCAATAGCCTCTCAAGAAAGTGGAGTTTTGAGACTTGCTGCACCAGCAACAGCAGTGTGCGGTCAGGCAGCAACACAGCATCAGCAACAGCAGTGTGCGGTCAGGCAGCAACACAGCATCAGCAACAGCAGTGTGCGGTCAGGCAGCAACACAGCATCAGCAACAGCAGTGTGCGGTCAGGCAGCAACACAGCATCAGCAACAGCAGTGTGCGGTCAGGCAGCAACACAGCATCAGCAACAGCAGTGTGCGGTCAGGCAGCAACACAGCATCAGCAACAGCAGTGTGCGGTCAGGCAGCAACACAGCATCAGCAACAGCAGTGTGCGGTCAGGCAGCAACACAGCATCAGCAACAGCAGGTAGAACCAATAAAATAACAGCATCATTGTTTCACTGAGGGAATATGCAGCATTAAGATAAAATAACAGCAGCTGTGGAATTCAGGTCTTGTACAATATCAACAACAGCACTCGCAGCATTAGTTACTTAACGCATGCAGTGTAACAGCAACAGTAAATAAACAGCAACAACAGTAAAACAATAGCACATTTATTCTACAGTTTTGTAGTTTGAAAAACAGAAACAACAGCCCCATTGTAACGGTAATAATAGCAACACTAAGAACAGAAACATGAACAGCAACGACAGTAACATAACGGGAACAACAGGAACACCAGCAACAGTAAGAGTAGCAACTGAAAGAATGGCAGCAGCAGCTGTAAAAAAAAGAACAGCACAATGGCAGCGTGCAGATACGCAACGGCAGGAGGCGGAACAGGAAAAAGCAAAACAGTAACAGCAGAAAACAGTGGTAACAGCATGAAGTTAATGCAGCTGCGGCATCAGCAAAAAGAAGGAACTGCATCAGCAAGAGTAACAGCAGCAGCATCAGCAGCGCTGTGTCAGCACAGGCACAAACAGCAGCAGGAACAGCAGAAGAAATAAGTGGAACAGCGCTATAACAACAGCAAAAGCAAACGCAACAGCAACACCAACAGCAGCAACAGCAACACCACCAACAACAGTAGCAGCAGCAGCGGACAGCAAACAGCAAGGGGCGCTGTGTCGGTGCGGAGTTATACAGCAGAAAATGTAGGCTTGCTGTCCATTATGGAAAACACAGCACACTGGAACCGATAATGCTGTTAAAGGAGTTGTGTGGGTACCGCTCTCGATTTCCGCACCGCTGCAAACTTTTTGAATTTGAGGATGGAAAATAGTCTCAAAGTTGGTGGTGGTCTTTCTTGTAGGGCTGAAATGTGACAGTGGAATATTATATCTACCGCTGGAGGAAGAAGCTGTGGCCGGGGGTAGTGAAGGAGGAGGAACGGGAACAGACGAGATGAATAGGAGTAGAGGTGGTGGTAGTAGTAGTAGTAGTAGTGGTAGTAGTGGTGGTGGTAGTAGTAGTAGTAGTAGTGGTAGAAGTGGTATTAGTAGTAGTAATAGTGGTTGTAGTAGTAGTGGTGGTGGTAATAGTAGTAGTAGTAGTAGTGGTAGTAGTAGTAGTGGTAGTAGTAGTAGTAATATAAGCCAAAAAGCATTATGGAAAGGACTCATAAACATCCATACTCTCGACCTCACTGATCTTTCTCACACACACACACAATCACACACACACACACACACACACACACACACACACACACACACACACACACACACACACACACACACACACATACACACACACACACACACACACACACACACAACACACACACACACACACACACACACATACACACACACATACACACACACACACACACACACACACACACAACACACACACACACACACAAACACACACATACACACACATACACACACACACACACACACACACACACACAACACACACACACACATACACACACACACACACACACACACACACACACACACACACACACACACACACACACACACACACACACACACACAACACACACACACACACACACACACACACACACACACACACACACACACACACACACACACACACACACATACACACACACACAGAGAACTGGCAGGGAAGCCAGTTAATGAGATGATGGAATATGTAGCAACAAAATGCAAGGAGGCTGAGGAGAGGTTTGTACCCAAGGGTAACAGGAGTAATGAAAAAGCCAGGATGAGCCCATGGTTTACCCAAAGGTGCAGGGAGGCAAAAACCAAGTGTGCTAGGGAATGGAAGAAATATAGAAGGCAAAGGACCCAGGAGAATAAGGAGAACAGTCGTAGAGCCAGAAACGAATATGCACAGATAAGAAGGGAGGCCCAAAGACAATATGAAAATGACATAGCAGCGAAAGCCAAATCTGACCCGAAACTGTTGTACAGCCACATCAGGAGGAAAACAACAGTCAAGGACCAGGTAATCAGGCTAAGGAAGGAAGGAGGAGAGACAACAGGAAATGACCGTGAAGTATGTGAAGAACTCAACAAGAGATTCAAAGAAGTGTTCACAGAGGAGACAGAAGGGACTCCAGAAAGACGGAGAGGTGGGGCACACCACCAAGTGCTGGACACAGTGCACACAACCGAGGAAGAAGTGAAGAGGCTTCTGAGTGAGCTAGATACCTCAAAGGCAATGGGGCCAGATAACATCTCCCCATGGGTATTGAGAGAGGGAGCAGAGGCGCTATGTGTACCCCTAACAACAATATTCAATACATCTATCGAAACAGGGAGATTGCCTGAGGCATGGAAGACAGCAAATGTAGTCCCAATCTTTAAAAAAGGAGACAGACATGAAGCACTAAACTACAGACCAGTGTCACTGACATGTATAGTATGCAAAATCATGGAGAAGATTATCAGGAGAAGAGTGGTGGAACACCTAGAAAGGAACGATCTCATCAACAGCAGCCAGCATGGTTTCAGGGACGGGAAATCCTGTGTCACAAACCTACTGGAGTTCTATGACATGGTGACAGCAGTAAGACAAGAGAGAGAGGGGTGGGTGGATTGCATTTTCTTGGACTGCAAGAAGGCGTTTGACACAGTTCCACACAAGAGATTGGTGCAAAAACTGGAGGACCAAGCAGGGATAACAGGGAAGGCACTACAATGGATCAGGGAATACTTGTCAGGAAGACAGCAGCGAGTCATGGTACGTGGCGAGGTGTCAGAGTGGGCACCTGTGACCAGCGGGGTCCCGCAGGGGTCAGTCCTAGGACCAGTGCTGTTCCTGGTATTTGTGAACGACATGACGGAAGGAATAGACTCTGAGGTGTCCCTGTTTGCAGATGACGTGAAGTTGATGAGAAGAATACACTCGATCGAAGACCAGGCAGAACTACAAAGGGATCTGGACAGGCTGCAGACCTGGTCCAGCAATTGGCTCCTGGAGTTCAATCCCACCAAGTGCAAAGTCATGAAGATTGGGGAAGGGCAAAGAAGGCCGCAGACG